>NC_060143.1:233153895-233474208 GCF_021461385.2 Schistocerca piceifrons | reverse complement strand
AACTGAACGTCGGAGGTTTCAAGCGTCAACTTTAGGTTACAATATCTCCGGATGTAATTAACATTTTACAATGCAACAAACGGCACCGATTACGTATTTGTTTATATGTTCAGATGTGCTAACAAAACTAACGTGGTTCCACTTAAAAACCGTAGGTTTGTGTTAAAAAACATACTTCCGTGCAATTTTGTATGGTTTGTATTAAACAACTACACTAGCCCCTCTCCTCACGTTCGGTCTGTGGAATCGGTTCGTCAGTATTTGATGTGGTTTACGAAATATATCCAGCGGTAACGTTAGGTGACTCACCCTGTATATATATATATATTTTTTTTTTACATTTGAACGATTAATTCGCTAAAACTACATGTGGAAATGTTACCTATGTTGCTTCGAACAGCCGGTCCCTGTGGCCAAGCGGTTCTAGGCGCTTCAGCTCGGAACCGCGCTGCTGCTACGGTCGCAGGTTCGAATCCTGCCTCGGGCATGGATGTGTGCGATGTCCTTAGGTTACTTAGGTTTAAGTAGTTCTAAGTCTAGGAGACTGATGACCTCAGATGTTAAGTCCCATAGTGCTTGTAAGTAGGCTGTTTAGGTTTTTTATTGGTAACGCCACCTCTGTATGAAAATCACTGGCTGTGCTGTGTGCAGTCTGTGTCTGCTTTGCATTGTTGTAATACTAGCCATTGTAGTGTTAGGCAGCTGGCTGTGAACAGCGCGTAGCGTTGCGCAGTTGGAGGTGAGCCGCCAGCAGTGGTGGATGTGGGGAGAGAGATGGCGGAGTTTTGAAATTTGTCATGAACTGCTATATTTATATATGATGATATCAAGGTAAATACATTGTTTGTTCTCTATTAATATCTTTCATTTGCTAACTATCCCTATCAGTAGTTAGTGCCTTCCATAGTTTGAATCTTTTATTTAGCTGGCAGTAGTGGCGCTCGCTGTATTGCAGTAGCTTGAGCAGCGAAGATTTTTGTGAGGTAAGTGATTTGTGAAAGGTATAGTTTAATGTTAGTCAGGGCCATTCTTTTGTAGGGAATTTTAAAAGTCAGATTGCGTTGCGCTAACAAAATATTGTGTGTCAGTTTAAGCGCAGTCATGTATAATTGATCAAAGGGGACGTTTCATATGGCGACCCTGCCAGGATACCTCACTGGAATCTTCTGATTTTTTTCTGGTAGTTTGTGTAATTAGTGTAGCTATTGTTTATTGCTAGCGCGTAATTGTAGAGAAAATCTCCTTTGTAGTTGCAGACTTTCATTGTTGTACAGTAAAACAGTTGTGGCATGCATGTAGATTTGCACCAAGTATTTCACAGCTGCAATTAACTAGATATTATTTTCAGTGCTATGTTAATGTGTTCTCTTATTTTTGATCTTCAAATTGTGTTTTTCTGTGTTGTCATGTGAAATACTGTGACAATAATGGCGTGTGAAAAACGTAATACTAGGCTCCAAAGTAAACTGAGAAATGACAGTGAAAATGAAAGCAGTGTGTTAGCGCCACTGTGTAATGAATTAACTAATGTTCAACATAGTAAGTTGGTAATTGTGCATAGGGAAATGGAGCGGGCGGCAAACAATGGCGTAGGCAGTGAAACAATTAGTGAACAGGGAAGCATTATCGATCGATCGATCGGCAACAGCTCGCCTCAGGAATCGGGAATGACAGAACACAATATTGCAAATACTGTAAACTCAGGTTTTGGGTTCTCACCGTTTTCTCAAATGAGTCAGGAAACATTTTCTGCTTGTCAAAATGTGAATGTTGCCAGTGCAAATGCACTGCCGAAAAGCGTAGAGAAACAGATTCCAGACACTAATACATTATTATTGCTATTAATGCAACAAATGGAACAAAATCAGAGACAAATGGGACAAAATCTTAAAACGTTAGACACAGTGGAACAAAATCTTAAAAAGTTAGACACAATGGAACAACACCAGAGACAAACACAGCAACAGTTAGACACAATGGAACAAAATCTTCAAAAGTTAGACACCACACTTGAACAAATACGTGAAGATTTAACTACTGAGTTACATAACGTTGAATCGAAATGTCAAAAAGTCTGTAATGACGTAAAAACACAAATTTGTGAGCATTTTCAACCTATTTTTTCGCGGCATGAAAATGCATTACAGAATCACGAAGCAGCCATAAAAGAACTGCAAACCATTGTTCATGAAAATCATGAGACCTTGTGGGCTAAAATTGACTCAGTTGCATCTACCGATTCGGTTACGCAACTTGCAAAAACTCAGGAAAACTTAAAGGACACAGTAGATACCCTGAAAATTGGTTCAGAAAGACACATGGAGGAAATAAGTACACTATCGGAGAAAGTAGCCGAACTTTCGGATCAGGTCACTAACTTATCTACAAAGGTAGATGATGATCTGAATGACACAAGACCCGTAGCCTTCACTGACACAGAAGAGTATGAACAAATTAGAAAATTCAAACAGAATCAAAATCAAATCAATACACAGTACAAAAGAGAAATCCAGGAAGTGCAAGATCAGTTGGCACAAGTAGTACAAGAATTACGTATTTCAGAGGACACTCATGACCCAATACAGGAAGAGGGACATAGAAATACGGAACAGCCACAAAGTAATAACACAGCGCATTTCGGAAGTTATGAAAGAAATTGGCAATGTGCACCGAATTTTGAGATGGAACGGCCGACACGACCTAACAATGACCGATATGCGACTCGCCGACATGATGATTTTGACTATAAGCTGTTCATTACTACACGTAAATTCAAAACATTTAAGAATTCTGGCAACGACATTCATCCACAAGCATGGCTCCATCAATTCTCGCATTGTTTTCCTCCCAACTGGTCGTTAGAACACAGATTAGAATTTATGTGTGGCTACTTGGAGAATGAACCAGCTGTAAGAATGCGATCGGTAATTCATGATTGCCACAGTGAAGGAGAGTTTTACCACGCCTTCCTCTCAGCATATTGGTCTCAAGCCACACAAGACCGAGTAAAACATAGCATCATAATGATGAAACATTTCGAACAATCTGAATTTTCCAGTCTTATGAAATATTTTGAAGACATGTTGCATAAGAATCAGTATCTTTCAAACCCATACAGCCCCTCAGAACTCATCCGCATTTGCTTAATCAAACTGCCTGAACATTTACGACATATTATTTTGGCAGGACGTTGCAAAGACGACATTGAAGCATTTCAGGGACTCTTACAAGAATTAGAAATTGACACTGACAATCGCGGAACGCGAAACCAGGAACACAACAATTACAGGTCACATCCGTCGCAATTCCACGATGAAAGAAATAATAACTGGACACGACAAGGCTATTCTCACAACGCAAATCGTGACCGAAACAGACACCACCCGTATGACAACCGTTGGCAGAGCAGTAATAATTACAGGAAAAGATCACCTCTCCGCGGTAATGACTATCACAGAGACAATCAGAGAAACAGACAATATGGGAACCAAAACAATTATTATCAAGGGAGACAGAATAACTTTAGATGCAACGGTCCAGCGCGCAGTTACGACTCAGGGAGAAATTCTCCACCACGTGACTGACAAGAAAGAAACTATGGAATCTACCGACATGACGACAGACGATATGATCGTAACGACAGACCTGAATTTCATCAGAACTGGCGGGATTTAAACAGGGCTGGGCCCTCTGGGCAAGGTGAATTTATAGAAGTTAGGTCTCCAAATCCCAATAACGACGCGCGCCAACAAAGGAACAGACAATGACTCGCACCACAGGCAGCCGCGTGCGCCGGCTGGCTCAGAGAAAAATAGCATAGACGCTAACCTTGAAAAAAATTTTAGCATTCCTTACCGACATATACCACACGATGATTCCATTGAAGCTAAAACTCTGCGTACTAGGAAGAGTAAAGGTTTACACCACATTTCACATGTAAAACCGTTTATTGAAAGATAATCTGCTTTTTAACTTCGTCTTTCCATATAACTTTTCACTTTACATTGCTAGTAGGCTTTGTCAGACTTAGAATCCGTTAATATGCAACAATGTTTGAAGTTAAATATCCAGTCTAGAACCTAGGGAACATTTTGAAACAGAAATTACGATTGCATTGTTATAGTGAACAGACGACACAGTGTTGTTATTTGTACATTCTTGCTTGTTAGTTGCACGATTACGTAACGACTATAAGGCTCACATACTTAGAACATTTACCAGTACTGCTAATGAGATTTTAATGCAACATTTTGGTTTACCTGAAATTTGGTGTATCATGAGGTAAGTACATTGGCTTCTGCAGAACTTAGCTTTCAGAGGACGATAACTATGACACTTCCACAGAGATTATCTTACAGCAAGACGCACATTTAGCGCTACAGGACACGCATTTGAGTGATTAATTTTGTACATAAAACATTTATTTTTAAAGATATTTGAAGTACAATGATACAAAGGTTTTCAGTGACACATTTCATTTCATTGCTGTAATCTATAACACCTGAGGGTATAATTACATTAATCCTCAGGGGGGTACACGCTTACTTTGTGTACCATGTGTGTGGCAACCACAAGGAACCCTAGCTAATATGGTATTTGCTTATACAACTTTACACATCGGTACCATATTTCTCTAACACACAAATTACACAGCTATCTGATCATTTAACTGAGAGATAAACATTTTTTTACTACATCAGTGACACATGTTTACGCAATCCACAGTTGGGTAACTTCACACTTATGAAACTGTATTTTGTCTGTACTTTGTAAACTGTTCATATTTTTTCGGAATCATTGTGATACTAGGAGAGCTTTGAATGATATATTTGGTAAGGGAGCATGATTTTAAAGTACGTTTGAGGTAGATGACACTATTGAAATGAGCAGAGAATCTTTTTTAGGTTTTGAAATTATTGGAGGAAGCTACGACGATTTTGAGAATTGACTGAGATGTTATGATATTATTACGACGACGATGTGTACTATGCTGTTGAGATATGTTTATGATCAATAAGATGATGCTACCGCATATGAGGAATAAGAAGTATGTTGGAAACCAAGAATCGTACTTTAAGAGTTATGAAATGTGCGTAAATGCATGACTGTATCACAATGCTGATGAATATTTTATTTGGACATTTATATTTATAGGATTTTCTTTCTACAGATTTGCAACGCTAATTCTTGACCTGTGAAATATTTTTATGTGAGACTGTCACTGTAGCGGAAACTGCTGTCGTAAATATTTCCGTAAGAAAGTTAAGTGACCACCTGCACGTAATGCGTCGCGGGCACCCACCTGGGCGACAGCCGCCCGAAAAAAAAAGGCCATTAGCCTTTCAGCGGCACAGGTAGAAAAAAAAAGGGAGGCCATTATCATCGCTATTGACGTTCCTTTGTAGAAAGCATCGCAAATATTACACGCTCATTACCTGAAAACATATGGTTACTCGTACTTTGTGCTAATTACTGAAATGCTTATGAATTGATGGGAAATATTCGTACATCTGCACACCTGATTATGACAAGTGTCTTTCTACGAGAGTTGAGAGCTACTGACTTACGAAATGCCACATAGCTATTGAATGATGTTTTATGCTTTGGTTTGCGTAATTGCTTATTTCATTTGACATCTGTTTTCCAGCTGTGTTGCAGCATTGGTTTCATAAAATAAAATTAAATGCATTTGCTAATGTGAACACTTTCTGTCAACAGATCTATTAAATAATAATTTTGTGATCCACATTCTTCAAAAAAGGAGCACTTGGAAAGGAAAGAACAATAAGAAGGGACTAGTAACAGTAACTGCATACATAATATTCTTTTTAAGTACATGGTAATATTTCTTTTACAATAAGTTGTTGTGGTGCACCACTTTAATTACATAGACATTAAGATGTGAATATACATTTCCCTTATCTGCATTGTTGTTTTTACTGTAATATTTTTTCTGCTTGAGCTATGTCATGTTTAGGTATAAGTTGCTGCTGTTTGCCAGGCATAGTGTTACTGAATTTGACTTTGTGTTACTCTGCTAAGCCAGTTTTACTACTCATTTATTTTTCTTGTTGCTGCACATTGGCTCATATTAGTTGTAATGTTGCATTGCTTGGTAATTTAGATTTACTGTAGCTTGCTTTGCGATTTTCCATTTTTTTCATTGTTGTTTATATTAATTGTTTTATGTGCTGCTGCATTGCCTCGTCCCTTAGTTTAGCATCTGAGCTCAGTAGATTTAAGTTACCTTAAGAGGGGGTAGCCTATAAGAGAATGAGTTGCGATGAATTTGAAGAAATGCACTGAGAGGCTATACGAGAAAAGTACGGGAAGGAGGTATAGATAGGACCTTTTGGGAATAATGATGAATGAAGGGAGATCTCCAAGAAGTAAAGAAAGTTTTGTTCACAAAACACTGCAGTAAAACAAACCCTGTCCTTTCCTTGTATTATTCCGCTATATGTTTGTGTACCCTTGGGTATTTATGTTTTTCCTGTATTTATATGTTTATCTGATAAGACTTATGTTGTAGAATTTTTCTAATACTAAGCTACATTCACTATGATGAGGAATACTGTTATCCTCAAACATAATTTGCATTTATAATATGTTATTTTCTTTGTAAAGATGTTTAGACATTATTTATTCTGTTTTGTTTTAATGCTCATGTTTGAGGTTGATGTTTCAAAAGTTATTCTGATCTTTTATATATTTACTTATGTCATAATTCCTGTAACATTGATGTATATGTCTATTTCTATTCTTTTGTAAAGCCTGTTTTACTACAAATGTTATCTGTATTGTTATGTTCTTTAATGATGTATTCTGTACCTTTGTTATTGTATTCTCATGTTATAAAATTGTAATTGACACCAGTTTAACAAACTAAGTAACTTGTAAGCATTCATTTCACTGCACACATTTCCGTTGGTCATAGTATATGGACAATATGTGAGAAGTAGGGACTGTTAGTGTTTGCACGTGTGTTAATAATTCAGCAAGGGACTGGATAACAGCATTGTTGGTTCTAAGGACAGTTGCGAAAACTTTGTGAGTGCACAAGTGGTGGTTTATGGACTTGCTATATTATCCGCAAGACTCTTCAATGGTGATTGTGCACCTGCACAGTCACAACAGATGGCTGCTGGCTATCTCTACAAGGACTACAGTGGGTCTACATCTTTGATGATCCATCAATACCATTATTTCTACAAGGACTGCAGTGGGTCTGCACTTCTGGTGGCCCACCAATACCGTAATCTCTACCAGGACTACAGTGGGCCTACTCTGTGATGACCTACCAATACTCTTCAAAACTTCGATTGACTCTGCTGTGGGTTTGCTCTGTTGTGGCCCATTACCTGTCAGCATGTCAAGAGTCAGCACTGTCTTTCCGTTGGAAGGACAACGCTACTTCTTCAAGACTGCATGGAAATCCACTACTTCCGTGTGCATTGTCTTTTACTACTCAGACTTTGAGAAAAGAAACGGCAGTTTCACTGTGATGAATGATCAGGACTGTCTTTATAGACTGTGAGAAAATTTGAGCTTTTGACCAACATAATATCAATAAGTGTGTGCATTTGATTTCTTTGTTATTGTAACTATGAAAAATTTTTTCAAATCTGTATTGGCCACTGCCCAATCCAATTTGTAAAATTTTTTGTGGGGAGCATGGGGGCTATGTAAGTAGGCTGTTTAGGTTTTTTATTGGTAACGCCACCTCTGTATGAAAATCACTGGCTGTGCTGTGTGCAGTCTGTGTCTGCTTTGCATTGTTGTAATACTCGCCATTGTAGTGTTAGGCAGCTGGCTGTGAACAGCGCGTAGCGTTGCGCAGTTGGAGGTGAGCCGCCAGCAGTGGTGGATGTGGGGAGAGAGATGGCGGAATTTTGAAATTTGTCATGAACTGCTATATTTATATATGATGATATCAAGGTAAATACATTGTTTGTTCTCTATTAATATCTTTCATTTGCTAACTATCCCTATCAGTAGTTAGTGCCTTCCATAGTTTGAATCTTTTATTTAGCTGGCAGTAGTGGCGCTCGCTGTATTGCAGTAGCTTGAGCAGCGAAGATTTTTGTGAGGTAAGTGATTTGTGAAAGGTATAGTTTAATGTTAGTCAGGGCCATTCTTTTGTAGGGAATTTTAAAAGTCAGATTGCGTTGCGCTAACAAAATATTGTGTGTCAGTTTAAGCACAGTCATGTATAATTGATCAAAGGGGACGTTTCATGCTTAGAGCCATTTGAACCACTTTTTTGCTTCAAAGAAGTGAAGAAATAAGAAGTAATTTGTTTGAAAAGCATTTGTGTACTTACCTGCAGGAACAATGAGAAGCGTGGTTAGGGGCAAATTGTTGTTAGTTCAATGCTCAACAGGGTTGAGCGCAGCACTCACCAGACTTCGCTAGAGCAGACTGTACTGACGTTAACATCCTGATCGGTGCCACCTTATTCCCCTTACCCGTGATACTGCAAGGCAGCTCCAGGTACCTCAAAGACTATTTATTGAAGTGTAGCATGATGAAGAACTGCATCCATATCATTACGTGTTAACTCAACACCAGTGTCCAGAAGACCGCATTCGGCTAATACAGTTTTGTGAATGGCTTTTACACCAAGCCGAAGTTGACAAACTTTTTATAAATAACGCGATACAGACTGACGAATCTAGCTTCAGTCCTGAAAGTATTTTCAACCTCCACAACAGCCTTTATTGATCGGAACACAACCCACATGTCACACGTTAATGTGGCTTTCAGGTTCGCTTTGGGATGAACCTATGGGCTAGAATCGTGGGAGGAATACTTTTGGTCCCTTACCTGTTGTTGGACAAGTTGATTGCGCCCCCGATTCGTGCGTTACTTTGCAACCAGAAAACGTTCCACTTCGTCTTCGGCGACAGCTATGGTATCGGCATGATGATGCAGCGCCACGCTTTGGAAAGAAATGGATCTGAGTACTATGGGACTTAACATCTGAGGTCATCAGTCCCCTAGAACTTAGAACTACTTAAACCTAAGTAACCTAAGGACAACACATACATCCATGCCCGAGGCAGAATTCGAACCTGCGACCGTAGCTGTCGCGCGGTTCCAGACTGAAGCGCCTAGAACCGCTCGGCCACATCGGCCCGTTACTATTTAAACAAAGCGTTTCCGGAGAAGTGGGGGTTCAATGCTCTGGCTTCCACGTTCCCAGGACCTTAATGCACTAGATTTCTATTTGTGGGGACACTTAAAGGAACAGGTTTATAGTACTCCAGCCAGGGATGTACACGGCTTAATAACTTGCGTGCATGTCCCTTTTGCAATGGTAGACGAAGGTATGTTGCGTGGGGTCCAGCCAATTATGATCCAGCGAGTGGCGAAGTGTTTGAAAATGCAAGGCGCTCGCTTTGAATGTGTCCTCGAAAGTGAACGTTGCTCGTACGTGTACGTACAGGTTCTGTGTAGATAAGCCTGGACGTCAGATGTACAGATTGGAATTATTGTTCGTAGCACAATGTGCAATCTAATGTAGCGTACCTATTGTGTTTTTTGCACCTCTCTGGATACAAACGATGTTACTGTATCATCTATTATTTTCTATTGGCTTCATTTGTGTCACGGACGATACAAAGTGCTCGTTTACGTCAGTAGGAGGTACATGTTATGTCTTAATTTTTAAATAAAGGTAATAGCAACAGAAAGAAATACATTAGATACCGCATTGTGTAGGTGTAAATTGGACACAATTTAATCCTTTAACTAAAAGAAAAGTTTTCCACGAAAGCGACTCGAACATTGCCTCGTCTCAATGAGCTGATGTGACAGTTCAGACTTCACGCCACATTTCTCGTACAGACTGCACGCAGTTACAGCGTTACCAGTTACTCGTTTGTTTGTTTTTTTTTCTTCTTTTTTTTTAAATCGCATTTCTATTAAACCCACTGGTAGGACTAATGTGTATAGTTATCCGTTACACTTAAAATACATTCTCTAATATGAAAGGGGTGATAACACAAATCATACCTATTCATTTTTTATAACGGAAAAATTTTAATAATGCTTTTCCTGTATTCTTACTTGTCCATCTGCCCTGAAGCATACAATTTATACAGTTTTATGTCTTCTGTCACGAAAAGAGTTTGAACGTTTGTTGATAAAGCATTGCCATACGACCTCAGACACTGAATCAGTTTCGTACTTTCTTGATGTCATCTCTCACAGGTGGGGCTGGCATATGTGTGCTTCTCCCCGGATTTGTGCTAGTTTTGAGGGCGTCTGGGGGCGTGCTAAGGTGCTTTTGATAAAACTGTCAGGCGTAAACCCGAAGTTTTTTGTGTCTGGAGAAATTTAATTGACTGTAAATAAATAGATTTTAATAAATCTTAGTTACAGTTCACTAAATAAGGACCGGTGTACAAGTAATTTTGTTAGAGTTATACACTGAAAGCCAAAGAAACTGGTATACATGCCGAATATCGTGTAGTGTCCCAGCGAGCACGCAGAAATGCCGCAACACGGCGCGGCATGGACTCGAATAACGTCTGAAGTAGTGCTGGTAGGAATTGACACCATGAATCCTGCAGGGTTGTCCATAAATCCGCAAGCGTACGAGGGGGTGGAGATCTCTCCCGAAGAGCACTTTGCAGGGCATCCCAGACATACTCAACAATGTTCATGTCTGGGCAGTTTGGTGGCCAGCGGAAGTGTTTAAACTCAGCAGAGTGTTCCTGGAGCCACCTCTGCAGCAATTCTGGGCATGTGGCGTGTCGCATTTCCCTGCCTGAATTGCCCAAGTCCGTCGGTATGCACAATGGACATGTATGGGTTCAGGTGATCAGGCGTACGTGTCACCTGTCAGAGTCGTATCTAGACGTATCAGGGGCCCCGTATCACTCCGACTGCACACACCCCACACCATTACAGAGCCTCCGCCAGCTTGAACAGTCCCCTGCTGACATGCAGGTTCAACGGATTCATGGGGTTGTCTCCATACCCGTACACGTCCGTTCGCTCGATACAATTTGAAACGAGACTCGTGCGACCAGGATGGTTCAGATGGCTCTGAGCACTATGGGACTTAACATCTATGGTCATCAGTCCCCTAGAACTTAGAACTACTTAAACCTAACTAACCTAAGGACATCACACAACACCCAGCCATCACGAGACAGAGAAAATCCCTGACCCCGCCGGGAATCGAACCCGGGAACCCGGGCGTGGGAAGCGAGAACGCTACCGCACGACCACGAGATGCGGGCGTGCGACCAGGCAACATGTTTCCAGTCACCAACAGTCGAATGTCGGTGTTGGAGGGCCCAGGCGAGGTATAAAGCTTTGTGTCGTGCAGTCATCAAGGGTACACGATTATATCGATGAAGTTTCGTTGAACGGTTGGCATGTTGACACTTGTTAATGGCCCAGTATTGAAATCCGCAACAATTTGCGGTTAGGTTGCACTTCTGTCACGTTGAACGATTCTCTTCAGTCGTCGTTGGTCTCGTTCTTGCGGGATCTTTTTCCGGCCGCAGCGATGTCGGGTATCTGATGATTTACTGGATTCCTGATGCGGTACGCTCGTGTAATGGTTGTACTAGAAAATTCCCACTTCATCGCTACTTTTATACACAACACCGCACACGGATCAACAGTATATTCACAATGGTTACGTATTGTAAGGTTGGCAACAAGCGTAAACATTCCGGAGCGGCATGAAGTCAAATTTGACAGATATAGCAGACACGTTACAGTACAACACTACATCGATTCAATCACGTGCGATTCCGGTAACTTCGCTACCGTCTGAAAATGACCGCATCTTCTTCATGCGAGTGCGTCACTGACGGATATGATTAATTTCTCTGGGCTGGGAGTCACTGTCATATGGAACTTTTTATAGATATTATACTCCCCACTGACTACAGGAATTTTTTTCTTCACAACTGCATTTTCAGCAATTCTCCCAGGAGTAAACGATCTTTGACAGGAGCATAGAAAATATGAGCTGTGAGTGTATATTCGCAGTAACTGCCCTAGTTCATACGTAAACAGTGTATAAGGACAGTGGTTCATTGGGATTCGTGTTTAGTATGTCAACATTCGTAATATTTAATTTAATTTATACGATTATCAAATTTAAGGCAACCTCGCACTCGTTTCTTTCGCTTGTGCCTTTGTCCCACAGGTATGCAGGGTCAGCATGGTTAATCGGATTTGGCGATGTTAGATTAAGGGCTGGCCGGATGCCCTTCCTGCCGCCACCCCGTACCCCCCAGGACGGAATTAGTGTACCCCAACTGTCCGCGACTAGTGTAATCCATGGAATAATGCGAAAGTGTTCAGATGTGTGCGAGCCGTGTAACTGAGGCGAGACGTGGGGACCAGCCCAGTGTTCACCTAGGGGGATGTGGAAAACCGCCTACTAACCACAGCCAGGCTGGCCGGCACACCGACCGCCGTCGTTAATCCGCCGGGCGGATTCGATCCGGGGCCGGTGCGCCTACCAGAGCCCACGAAGCAGCGCATTAGCGCTCTCGGCTAACGTGGCGGGTTAACCTCGCGCTCGTTTAATGTTCTTGAATTCTTACAGTTGTAAGGCGCAGTGTAAGTGACGTGCATTTCCGCCTTTTTGTAATTTACTACAACAGTATGTATGGCATTATAGTGCCATTCTATCTGCAGTATACACTCTGTTCATTATTTCTTTTTGGCATATGGCCTTAAGGCCGAAACTGCAATTGTGAAAGTAAAAATTTTCTACAGCCAGTGGCAAATATAGTGTACTTTAAAAAGTGAGGTGTGTGTTAACCACATTTTCTTCAGATGCAAGTCGGTGTGCCGTCACTTAAGTTGCCGATGCAGGGGAAAGAGCAAGAAATCCCGGACATTTGGGGCAAATCGGATTATTTCCCCGGACACAAATGGTCTGTCGACGATAAGTTGGTCAGGGACATGAGAGATGATGGATGGTTACTTGTTCGTCTTTCAGTGCTGGCAACGCCAGCGAGCTTATGCTTCGTGTCGATCAGCAGCTGTGATGAGCTAAACAACCTTAGTGAATAAAAATGATACAGACTTACATAAGTCGGTGTACTGCAGTATGAAGATATTATGTTTGCGGAGCGTACGTGTGGAGTGACGTGTACAGGTCGCACACTTTTACTTTGCCCCTCTGTGACCGGTTGAAATCGGCTGACTTCGTGCAGGTCCGTAGCAAATTTGCTTCCTAACACTGTTCCGTTAATGTTCCATTGCCAGACAGACAATTTCTTCTACCAACTGATCCCTTCTTTTAGTCAAAATGTGCCATAAATTTCTTTGAAAGCCATCTGTTATAAACGATTTTCACGTTATGTATCTCCATGGAAGTTGCGTAGCATAACATTCTGTAGTCCATTTTTCGTCTAGCAAAGTGGTAGTCAAAAGTATGTCTTTAAGCAATACTTTGAAGGTGGTTCCTAGTCAGCCAATTATACTGCTCAGTGCCGAGTTTCGAGTTCGGTTGTGCAGCATAGCCTGCAGGAAATTATTTATCTACTCTGAGGTGACGAAAGTCATGAGATACATACTAACATAGCGTCGGACCTCTTAGTCCAGGCGTAGTGCAATAACTCCTTACGGCATTAGACTCAACAAATCGTTGGAAATACTATGCAGGAATCTTGAGTATAGCCATCCAGATTTGCGAAGGTGTTGCCAGTGCAGGATTTTGTGCACCAGCTGACCTTTTCATTATGCCTCATAAATCCTCGACTTTTCCGGAATGTTCCTCAAACCAATAGCGAACAGTTGTGGCCCGGTGATATGGTGCATTGTCATCCATAAAATTCCATCGTTGTTTAGGAACAAGTAGCCGAACATAAACATTTCCAGTCAATCAACTATTCTGTTGGACCAGAGGACCCAGTCCATTCCATGTAAGCACAGCCCACATCATTATGGAGCCATCACCAGCTTGCCCAGTGTCTTGTGACAACTTGAGTCTATGGCTTTGAGGGGTCAGCGCCACACCTCAACCCTTCCACCGGCTCTTACTCACTGAGATCGGGACTCATCTGACCAGGCCACGGTTTTCCGACTGTGTAGCGTCCAATCGATATGGTCACGAGGAAGCAATGTCGGGCGGTTAGCAAATGCACTCGCGTCGGTCGCCTGCTGCCCAATAACGACAGATTCGCCGCGCTGTCCTAATAAATACGTTCGTCGTACGTCCCACATTGATTTCTGCGATTATTTAGCGTAGTGTTGCTTGTCTGTGAGCACTGACAACTCTACGCAAACACCGCTGCTTTCGGTCATTAAGTGAAGGCCGTCGGCTACTGCGTTGTCCAAGGTGAGAGGTAATGCCTGAAAATTGGTTTTCTTGGTACACACTTGACACTGTGGATTTCGGAATATTGAATTGCCTAACGATTTCCAAAATGGAATGTCCCATCCTTCTAGCTCGAACCACCGTTACGCGTTCGAAATTTGTTAATTCCTATCGTGCGGCCATAATCACGTCGGAAACGTTTTCATAAGAATCAGCTGAGTACAAATGACAGCTCTACGAAAACACTGCCCTTTTGTACCCTATGTACGCGATACTAGCGCCATCTGTATATATACATATCGCTGTCACATGACTTCTGTCACCTCACGGCATTCTGCTCTTCCTCTCCACCTGACGCCGTGAATATCATGCTGCTTGTTGACGGCTTCCAAACTACACACGTTTACTTTGTGTATTATTGTGGTTGGTGTTTCGAAGCTTCAGCTTCCAAGATTATTGGTGAATCGTTGCCTGCTCGAGCAGCAATGGCATAACTCCATATTACGCGATTTTTCAGATCCATTCCGAGAAGTGATTGGCAACTGTGTATTCATGAAAGCAAGATTAGTTCTCTGTTTGCTACGAGTTTTTGTTTGAATACACGAGGATCAATACCTATTTGTTATTGAATCATGCGAGATTATCGGTCGTTTTTCACATTACTTTCCCACTCTCTAAATAGTGTTACAGAGGTTAGAAAGTGTAGGCGGTTGTTTTTCTGTCTATGTCGATTTGTGGAACTATATAACAGTATGGCCCTCTAGAGAACATGTGTATGTGTTATTCCTGGACTTTCGTGACTGTTTTCTGAATGATGATTCAATATAAGAATCAAACATCTCATGAAATATACTCATTTGCACATGTGTTTAGCCGGCCGCTGGTGGCCGAGCGGTTCTGGGCGCTTCAGTCCGGAACCGCGCGACTGCTACGGTCGCAGTCTCGAATCCTGCCTCGGGCATGGATGTGTGTGATGTCCTTAGGTTAGTTAGGTTTAATTAGTTCTAAGTTCTAGGGGACTGATGACCTCAGATGTTAAGTCCCATAGTGCTCAGAGCCATTTGAACCATTTTTTGAACATGTGTTTATGTGTTTTTTCATAAAAGCTCCCTTATGACTACAGCCTGTTTAATAAAAACTGTCTTCAGCAAAAATAATTTTTATTGATCTGCCTTCAGCAGTCATATTAGTTTACGATTTTATGTGCGTCTTTCAGCCAAAGAAGGCGAGTGCAAGTCGCAGTGGGCTTGGAGACACTTTCTGCAGTAATGAATTCTTCGAAATTTTGCTTTTAAGCGTATAATTTTCTTTGCGATAGCGCAATTACATTTCTGATAACCTGTTTTAGAATACCTGCAGATCTTGATTGCGACTTATCTTGATTTACGTTATTTTAAAGGCCCTTTGTTGTTCCGTTCCTCTACAGAAGTCTGCACACTATCTCTCATGTCATTAAAGTAGTCAGATCGCGTTGTAGTTCATTCATGGGTTAAGATTTCGTACAACGGAGAATATCTTGCTATACACTCAAATCGTGAGAGATAACGCAGCTTTCAATATTTTCATTAGTTATTATTGGCGGCCGGAGTGGCCGAGCGGTTCTAGGCGCTGCAGTCTGGAACTGCGTGACCGCTACGGTCGCAGGTTCTAATTCTGCCTCGGGCATGGATGTGTATGATGTCCTTAGGTTAGTTAGGTTTAAGTAGTTCTTAGTTCTAGGGGACTGATGACCTCAGCAGTTAAGTCCCACAGTGCTCAGAGCCATTTGAACCGTTAGTTATTTGATGTACCTACCTGATATTCAGCATTCTTCTGCAACACCACTTTTCAAGAGCTTCTATTCCTTTCTTACCGTACTGATTTATCGCCTACGATACACTTGCGTACAAACCTATACTCCAGACAACGACTTCTATTTGATGTTAACAAATTTCCCTATTTCAGAAACCCTATTCTTGCTATTGCCGGTAAGGAATTTACATCCCGTTTACTTCGGCATTCATTAGTTTTTTGCTACTCAAATAGACAACTACTCCTTTTAATGTCTCGTTTCGTAATCCATATCCCTCGGCACCGACTGATTTAGTTCGACTACATTTCATTATCTCTGTTTTACTTTTTTTATGTTCATCTTACAATCTCTTCTCAAGACACTATCTATTCCTTTCAGTTTCTCTTCCGAGTCCTGTGCTGTCTCTAACAGAATTATAATGCCACTGGCAAACAGCAAAGTTTTTAATTTCTTCTCTCCTTACTTTAATTCCCTTTCTCCTTGGTCTCCTTTATTGCGTACTCAGAATAGAGATTTAATAACCAATTACTTATCCATTCACTTCCACAGTTGAAATCTGGTTTCTGTGCAACTTGTAGATAACCCTTACTTACTTGTATTTCAGCCCTGCAGTTGTCAACGTTGTCAAAAGCTTTCTCCAAATCCTTAAACGTTATAAAAGTAAGTTTCCCTTTCGTCAGTGTGTTCTCTAAGATAAATCGTTTGGTCAAAATTGTTGTGCGTGCTGCTACATTTCTCCGGAAATTATTACATTCATCTTGAATAATTACATTCTTGTTGATGTCTAAGAATGTTGCGCTTTTGTGCATACCAGGTAGAATAGTTTTGTGTAGTATGATCTCTGGGGGATCTCAATAATTGTGAGGGAATGTCGTCCACTCCAGGGACATGATTTCGAGAAATCAGTTTTCTATAAGAGAATTACGTCACGATCGCAGAGCTAATTTAACTTCAAAGGCTGAAAGACGTCATTGCCTGAAGCAGTATCATCTGGAAGTGGACGTCAATTCCGGCAGTTCTTCGAACCGGATGCGGTGTTTCGGCAATCGCTCCACCTCCTCGTCGAGGCTGGAAATGTGGAGTATGCGTCATAGCGACGCAATACCTGCGTCATCAATTTATCCCAGGTTCAAGCACAGGCTTCTCGATCGATATGACAAGCGACGCGCTTGCTGTCAATTGGGCTTGACAGCTATTCAAACACCAGAGAGACGCGCGTTAAATTGCCTTTGTCGTCTGACAGATTTATGAAGCGGAAATGTAACGGCGGGTCAGTGTGGAGCCAAAACCAATCTATTATTCCTGAATTAATTAACGCACGATCGAGTATGACGTGGCGTAATTCAAATCGTTCACCTTTGAGTTCTGTACATTGGCGCAATATACCAGCCGCGCTCAACCCATTTGGTAGTGATACCTTTCAAGCCGGCTACGTTACGTCTACCGTTTGGTAGTTTTGGTACAGAACGTAAATGGCGTAGTAAATGGTAGCATTTCCGGTAGTATCGTTAGCATTGGTGGGGAAAAAAACATAAGCGAAAGTTTGAGAGAGAAACTGGAAGCCGTCGATTTATCTTTGTTTGCTTGTTCGTTTGGTTGGTTATTTTGCACACACCTAGAACCGCACATCACTCAATGCTAGTCCATAGAGTATTTTGTATCCTAACAGGATATTAACTGCATTTTATAAATAATAAAAATTATTTTATTGCGTAACTTCTGCGATTTTATCTACCGGGTGATCAAAAAGTCAGTATAAATTTGAAAACTGAATAAATCACGGAATAATGTAGATAGAGAGTTACAAATTGACACACATGCTTGGAATGACATGGGGTTTTATTAGAACCAAAAAAATACAAAAGTTCAAAAATGTCCGACAGATGGCGCTTCATCTGATCAGAATAGCAATAATTAGCATAACAAAGTAAGACAAAGCAAAGATGATGTTCTTTACAGGAAATGCTCAATATCTCCACCGTCATTCCTCAACAATAGCTGTAGTCGAGGAATAATGTTGTGAACAGCACTGTAAAGCATGTCCGGAGTTATGGTGAGGCATTGGCGTCGGATGTTGTCTTTCAGCATCCCTAGAGACGTCGGTCGATCACGATACACTTGCGACTTCACGTAACCCCTAAGCCAATAATCGCACGGACTGAGGTCAGGGGACCTAGGAGGCCAAGCATGACGAAAGTGGCGGCTGAGCACACGATCATCACCAAACGACGCGCGCAAGAGATATTTCACGCGTCTAGCAACACTTTTTTCTCTAATAAAACCCCATATCATTCCAAGCATGTGTGTCAATTCTTACCTTTCTATCTACATTATTCCGTGGTTTATTAAGTTTTCAAATTTATTCTGACTTTTTGATCACCCGGTATCTAAAGCTAATAAATTTGATACGAGTACAGTTTACATGCACATACATAAAAAGTCTACATAATTATTGTTTTGTACTCAATAAAAAGTTCTTCATCTGATCAAAGCCAAGCGTTCCCTGTCATTATTGATAAATTCGAAAACTGCTTATAAGTAACAGATACATATTTTGTGTAAGCTCGACAAAGTATTGAAAGGATGTTTGATATATTTATGTTTTGCGTTTTTTTATTTTACTTTTTTTGTGAAGATATTGCGTTTTCTAGCACTAACCATAAATCGGTAACAGACAGAGGGCAACTACGTAGAACAAACATGTGCTGCAAGTTGTGTGGCCCTTACCGTATCCTCGGATGATTCCTAGATGGTTCACCATGTCCAGTTTCTAGGGGAATCTAGTAACACACTGCTCGCATACGCATACAAAGCGAACAAAATGAGGTAACACCTGATATGTATGCAACACACCTAATGAACAAAATGGTTCAAATGGCTCTGAGCACTATGGGACTTAACATCTGAGGTCATCAGTCCCCTAGAACTTAGAACTACTTAAACCTAACTAACCTAAGGACACCACACACATCCATGCCCGAGGCAGGATTCAAACCTGCCACCGTAGCGGTCGCGCTGTTCCAGACTGAAGCACCTACAACCGCTCGGCCACAGCGGCCGGCCACCTAATGTACAGGTAACGCAGTTACGATCTTAACTGACCAAAGCTACTAGCGAAACTAGCGGAGTCTACTCTTAGAATAATCTACGGTAGCCTTCAGTAGTTTTACAACTCTAGTCGGAACGACTTTTGATGTTTTAAAATGAATGTCTTACAGCTCTGGATTTGACGTCAGATGAGGAAGCTGTAGTTTTTTTGAATGGTACGGTATATGAGTACATTCAACGTCTTTTATGAGCAAGTGGCTTGGTGGCTCATTTGTCCCAGTTGCCCTCGTTTCCGTGAATGTAGCGTCTTGAGACTTGCAGACTTGCGGCACGGGACTCGAGACACTCGTAGGGAAAGTGAACAGAATGAAAAAATACATTAACAAAAAAGTTGTAAAGTGCAAGAATACTGATCCAAAAGTCTCAGGTCTGATCCCTGGGCAATCCTAGGATTTTTATATATCATTTTTCACTTCATTCACCTCTGGAAATCTTTCTTTAAGTGAAAAATACCAAATTGCATCGTGATTCAGAATCCACGTTAATCTGTAGTTCCCACGGTAAATCGCTGAGTGAGTCCTTTCTAAGAGCAGATGGAGACAACGGCATGTCACCTCCAATAGGACGATGCCTAGTGGAGCAGTGTGGTGTTGAAATCAGTTTTCTGGTTGGTGACACATTTACCTTTACCTGTGGAAAACTTCAATAGTAATGTACGAATGGCAACATTCTAAACACCGCAGTACTATCAATTAAAAAATGGTTCAAATGGCTCTGAGCACTATGGGACTTAACATCTGTGGTCATCAGCCCCCTAGAACCTAGAACTACTTAAACCTAACTAACCTAAGGACACCACACACATGCATACCCGAGGCAGGATTCGAGCCTGCGACCGTAGCGGTCGCGCAAGTCCAGACTGTAGCGCCTAGAACCATAATAATATATTTGAAACAACTGCGGCAGTGGTTAGTCAGGAACATTTATATGTGAGTATATTGTGAACACGAACGCCACCGACAAAGTATCGGAGGTAGTTCAGGAACATACTTTTAGTGTTTTGGTGTAAGAGACCGTCACATAATAATTATTTATGATTTAGTTACCCCATTTACCTTTGCTTCTGTGAAAATACCTTCACTATAGTAAACAATCCTGTAATATACAGTCATCGAAACACTAGGTATAGTGCAGCAACTGGTCGTGTCCTGCACTCAGCAAGTCGTCAGGAGTCCCAAGGAAAAATATTGAGCAATGCTATCTCTACAGCCACCCATAATTGCGATCTTTTGTGTACGAACTGTCCTTCCGACTGAGTGCCATAAATGTTCGATGGGATTCATGTCGGGCGATCTGGATGGCCAGATTATTCGCTCAAATTGTCCAAAATGTTCTTCAAACCATTCACGAACAATTGAGGCCCTTAACATAGTGCATTGTCATCCATAAAAATTCCGTCTTTGTTTGGGAGCAAGTAGCAGAACATAACCGTTTACAGTCAACAATCGGTTCAGTTGGACCAGGGGGCTCACTACATTCCACATAAACACAGCCCATACCATTATGGACCCACCAACGTCTTGCTCAGTACCTTGTTAACAAATTGGGCCCATGGTTTCGTGAGGTCAGCGCCCGACTCGAACCCTATCATCAGCTTTCACCAACCGAAATAGGAATTTAACTGACCACGTCACCGTTTTTCAGTAGTCTAGGGTCCAACCGACATGATCACGAGCCCAGGACAGGCACTGCAAGCGATGTCGTATTATTAGCAAAGGCTCTCGCTTCGGTCGTCTGCTGCCATAGCCCATTAACGCCAAATTTCGCCGCACTCTCCCAACGGATGCGTTCGTCGTACGTCCCACATTGATTTCTGGGGTCATTTGCCGCAGTGTTCCCTGTCCGTTAGCACTGACCACTACTACACAGGCGCCACTGCTCTCAGTCGTTAAGCGAAGACCGTCGGCCACTACGGTGTACACGGAGAGAGTTAATGCCTGAAATGTGGTATTCTCGGCAAACTCTTGACTCTGTAGATCTCGGAATTTTGAGTTCTCTAACGATTTCTGAAATGAAATGTCCCATGCATTTAGCTCCAACTACCGTGCCGTGTTCAAAGCCTGTTAATTCCTGTCGTACGACCATAATGACGTGGGAAACGTTTTCACATGAGTGCAAATGACAGCTCCGGCAGTGCACTGCCCTTTTGTACCTTGTGTACCTGTATATCTGCCTTTCGCCACGCCATGAGTCATATCGTCTCAGTGTATGTTTTCCGGAGCTGATGTTTTGAGTCACATACGTAATGCATCACTGACTCAGGGTATTTTTCGAGACAGGTTAAAATATGCCATTGTCAGGCCTCTCTACAAAAAGGGGGAAACCACAGATGTCAATAATTACTGGCCAGTATCCTTGCTTACAGCATTTTCAAAAATCTTTGAGAAAGTAATGTCTCAAGAGTGGTTAGCCATCTCAACAGCGATGGGATACTTAATAAATCACAGTTCAGATTTCAGAAATGCTGTTCCACTGAGACTGCAATATACAATAGAGTCTTTAATTAGTAAAATGTCACCAGTAGGAATATTCTGTGACTTATCCAACGCATCTGATTGTATGAACCATGACATTATGTTAGAGAAATTACAATTCTATGGTATAAATGGAACAGCATATGAGTGGTTTAAGTAATATCTACAGAACAGGATGCAAAAAGTCTCTTCATATGCTTCAAATGATTCAAAGGAGCTTGCCACTTCATCTAACTGGGTAGAAATTACATTAGGTGTTCCACAAGGTTCGATCATGGGTCCCTTCCTGTTCTTGATATATGCGAATGACCTCCCTTCTTATGTGAAACAAGATGCTGAACTGACACTGTTTGCTGATGATACAAACATAATTATTAATCCAGAAAAAGAATGTCCGATATAAAATGATACAAATAAGGTCTTTGAAAAAGTTATTACTTGGTTTTCTGCGAATGGGCTTGCTCTGAACTTTGAAAAAACACAGTACATCCCATTTTCTGCCGCAAAAAGTATAATTCCTTCAATAAACATAATACATCAAAAGAAGTCAATAGCCAGGGAAGAGCATACTAAGTTTTTGGGTGTACATATAGATGAGACTCTTAATTGGAAAACTCATATTTGTATCTCCTAAAGCGACTAGGCTCAGCAACTTTTGCAATCAGAATAATTGCCAATTTTGAGGATGCAGAAATTAGTAAGCTAACATACGTTGCATACTTCCACTCCCTGATGTCATACGGAATAATATTCTGGGGTAACTCAACACTTAGGCAAAAGGTATTCACTGCTCAAAAGAAAGTAGTTAGAATAATGTGTGGGGTTCGTAGTCGCACATCTTGTAGGCATCTGTTTAAAAGGTTAGGAGTTCTTACAACTGCTTCACAGTACATTTACTCAGTAATGAAATTTTTTCCCAACAATATGTACCAGTTTAAAATCAACAGCGACATTCATGATTCCAATACCAGAAAAAAGAAAGACCTACACTATCCTTTATTTAACCTATCTTTGGCACAGAAAGGGGTAAAATATGCTGCTATAAAACTTCTTGATAAATTACCAGATGAAATAAAATGCCTGACAGACAGCAGTAATAGTTTCAAGAACAAATTGAAGTAATACCTGCTTGACAACTTCTTCTATACCATAGATGAATTCTTGAATATGAGTAAATAAATCTGGAGCTATAATATACGCATTTTGTGCCATTTAAGGAAATGGGATAGATAACAGAAATATTTAGGTATAACACTACAATGTAGAAAAAAACTTGTTTTCTGTGTGCATTTCTTGTGCATTTGACACGTTCCACATCATAACGGTTTCTCCGTGCTATTGATCAATGGAACACGTAACTAACTACTGGTAACTAATAATATTTTCAGGCAGAGTGCACCTGTCGTCCGTTTTCGCTCAGAGCTGGCGTGGTGCTATATTTCCATCTGCACATCTTAACTTTTACCCCGTAAGCCGCCTGACAGTGTGTGGCTGAGGGTGCTTCTCGCAAAATTAACATTTCCAACCTCCCCCCCCCCTTTTCCCCGTTTCATCCGCGAATGGTACGTGGGAAGAACGATCGTTGATAAAACTCGGTACGATCCCTAATTGTTGTTATCTTCTTTTCCGTCATTTCTGGAGACGTATCCTACGTGGAAGGGAGTAATTTTTTGCCCATGTCTTCTTGGAACATATACGTTCGAAATTACACCAATGAGACCTCGGGCACTGTAGTTTGATGAATGTTAAGGCTGGTTTACACGATGTCATTGGACTGCGCCACGCTTTGTGTGAAACGAGTCGTTCTCAAACGACTGCAGGCACGGCGATACCGGTGTACACGTCAGTTCTGTCGTTTTATGAGTGGCGCAGTCTAAATGTCTAAAATGAAAGTTTTGGCAGCTGCACGAGTTGTGGCGGAGTTAATGACTGTTCGCGTGACATCGCTGCACAAGAGAAGATATAAAAAACGTATTTAAGTTCGTGACTAAGTAAAGAAAAGAAGACAGCTTGGTTGCTCTGCGACCTTGCTGAAAGAAACTGTAATGTGAGACCCTATTTCACTTACCTTACAGTGCCACCAGAATTGTTCACGTTTCTTTTAAATAGAGTTAATACTGCAGTAACAAAGAAAACTGTTGTATTGCGTGAAACATTGTCGCCGAAGCGAAATTATAAATCACATTGCATGCAGTCCAGAATTCTCACCCAAATAGAAGGTGCAGTTTTAGGAAAATGGTTCAAATGGCTCTGAGCACTATAGGACTTAACTTCTGAGGTCATCAGTCCCCTAGAACTTAGAACTACCTAAACCCAACTAACCTAAGGACGTCACACACATCCATAGCAGAGGCAGGATTCGAACCTGCGACCGTAGCGGTCGCGCGGTTCCAGACTGTAGCGCCTAGAACCGCTCGGCCACCCCGGCCGGCGCAGTTTTAGTTCATGATGCATTTACATTTATATAATATCTAATAGCCTTTTATAACGCATGGTCCAGTGTGTTCCAAAGAAAGAAGATAGCTCATCATGAATAGTCAATACTACTACTCCTAGAAATAGTTGACAAAACTATCTACATGTACGGCACATAACCGGCAGAGTAAAACATCTCCCCACAAAACGCACAGCCTCAGCTAATACACCAGGAGCATGTCGATAATGGAGTTTATCAGCAAGGAAGAAGAAAAAGCGCAGTTAAAAGTTGCATAAAGAGAGTATGTTAGTAAACTACTTTCTTGAAGACAGATCTGTACTGTGGAAACAATCAAAGTTTAATCGTATGTACTGCAATTTCTGAATGGGAAGCATTACTGTGACTTTTAAATAAACGAATACTGAATATAGTATTCAGGTTTTCAGGATTGTGTAGCACTTCCTCCTATCAGCAATTTTCCTGAAAAAAGAATCAGCCAACGGGAATCATGGGATTGTAGTTTTGTAGAAGTGGGCTGTTCGACAGGCAGATGTTTTGCTTGTCTTTATTTTCCTCAATTCAGTTGTATATGTACTTCTGACTTAATGAGTTTTGCTCTACACCTCAGACAGTGTCAACCTATCCATGTTGTTCAGAAAGTGTATGAAGGTCTCAAGCGTAGCAACATGTGACTGCTTGTTTTTGTAGTCAGCATCATTGAAATCCCACAAACAGCTATGCATAGCATACACATCCAAAAAGGGAACATTTTCCCCCGTTCCCCACTTCATAGTTCAGTTTGTTTACACTCTACCGCCACACCTTACCTCAAGACTTGTGCAACTATGTAGTCCGATCCACGGATAATGGCGTTTCGCAAAGCTCGTGGCACAGAGGAGGATTGCATTGTTGCCTGTTCCAAGTGACAGTTGCGATACGCCCATATACGCGCTTTGCTCTTTATGAAAGTATGCTTCTCGCTTGAATAGTATTGCCGCTCGCCACCACCATCAGCCATGAAGCTCACAATAAACAGAACAAAACTTTAGTTAATAACTCGCTACGATCACGTGTAATTCTCGCACTGGCTACGACATGCACAGAATAGCGCTCAGAACACTACTACATGCTCATTGGCTATCGGAGTATGCGTGACGTAGGTGTGTAGAAGCCGAAACTCAACTGCCATCGCTCGTGACTCCTACTGTAGTGTCGCCAGAAATAGAACACGTCCGCGTGGTCTGCGCGTCTGACAACCATGCAGCAGGCCTGGGATCGATTCCCGACCGGGTCGGAAATTTTCTCCGCTCAGAGATTGGGCGTTGTGTTGTCCTCGTCATCATTTCATCATCATCGATACGCAAATCGCCCAGTGTGGTGTCAACTGAAAAGGCTTCCCTAGGTGGGGACTCCCGGCAATCAATACCGTACGATCATGTCAGTTGGAACAAGCCGATCGCGCTCTGAGCATGTGTAGTGTCCAGTAGTGCAAATGAGTCAACCAAGAGTCGTTGTGTAAACTAGGCCTTACTTACTAAACTGACACGAGACGAAACTCGCCGCTTGTCGGTGGATATCTCCTCTACGTCTGCCATTAATCCACGCTGGAAAGCACCTAGACTGATGGGCATTACTCAAGAATCGGCCGAATGAGTGTTTTGCAATCTACTTCTTTCATACAGGCATGACATTTTCTTAGGATTCTTCCAGTGACAGCGTGGCATATGCTTTTCCTATAATATGTTTTATATAGCTGTTGGTCAATCGATTATTCATTGATATTTTACCCTTTCGAGTGAGTCATCACCGGCAGTGGAACTTATCATTGATGGATCTTCTATTTACGCACAGCACGTTGCATTTATTTACTTTCAGGCTCTAATGTGAAGCCCTACACCGGTAATCGATATTCTGCAAATCTTCCTGCCTTTCGATACAACATCAATATTCCTGCGTTGCAACCTTCCCACAGACAACAGTATCACCTGCAAAAAGCTTCTATGAGCTTTCAATTCTATATATATACATTACTGGCCATTAAAATTGCTACACCACGAAGATGACGTGCTACAGACACGAAATTTAACCCACAGGAAGAAGATGCTGTGATATGGAAATGATTAGCTTTTCAGAGCATTCACACAAAGTTGGCGCCGGTGGCGACACCTGCAACGTGCTGACATGAGGAAAGATGGTTTACTCAACGACGAACCTGGGGTTTATCAGCACAGTAATTCACAAATTTTTCTAAGGGGACGTTTCATACATTATTGTAACAACGAACTTATTAGTTTTCTTACAGTGCTCTGACCTGTGGTCTTAGTTGAGACACTACAAGTTTCTGTTTCAAAATCACATCTACATACATACCCTGCAAGCCATCATAGAGCTCAATGTGGAGGGCACCTTCTATCACTGACAGTCAGTCACTTTTCCATTCCACATGCAATTGAAGCGATGGGCAAATGACTACGTGCTTTCGCCACGATCCTTATGTGATATGCACGTTCGTGGTACTCAATCATTCTGACGTCTGTCGCAAAGGTAGGTTCTGTAAACTTACACTTCTAGGTTCCTCGACTGTTGCCATTTAGAAATCCTGTGTAAACGTTTAAAGTCTTATGTTTAACCTAATATACACTCCTGGAAATGGAAAAAGGAACACATTGACACTGGTGTGTCAGACCCACCATACTTGCTCCGGACACTGCGAGAGGGCTGTACAAGCAATGATCACACGCACGGCACAGCGGACACACAAGGAACCGCGGTGTTGGCCGTCGAATGGCGCTAGCTGCGCAGCATTTGTGCACCGTCCCCGTCAGTGTCAGCCAGTTTGCCGTGGCATACGGAGCTCCATCGCAGTCTTTAACACTGGTAGCATGCCGCGACAGCGTGGACGTGAACCGTATGTGCAGTTGACGGACTTTGAGCGAGGGCGTATAGTGGGCATGCGGGAGGCCGGGTGGACGTACCGCCGAATTGCTCAACACGTGGGGCGTGAGGTCTCCACAGTACATCGATGTTGTCGCCAGTGGTCGGCGGAAGGTGCACGTGCCCGTCGACCTGGGACCGGACTGCAGCGACGCACGGATGCACGCCAAGACCGTAGGATCCTACGCAGTGCCGTAGGGGACCGCACCGCCACTTCCCAGCAAATTAGGGACACTGTTGCTCCTGGGGTATCGGCGAGGACCATTCGCAACCGTCTCCATGAAGCTGGGCTACGGTCCCGCACACCGTTAGGCCGTCTTCCGCTCACGCCCCAACATCGTGCAGCCCGCCTCCAGTGGTGTCGCGACAGGCGTGAATGGAGGGACGAATGGAGACGTGTCGTCTTCAGCGATGAGAGTCGCTTCTGCCTTGGTGCCAATGATGGTCGTATGCGTGTTTGGCGCCGTGCAGGTGAGCGCCACAATCAGGACTGCATACGACCGAGGCACACAGGGCCAACACCCGGCATCATGGTGTGGGAAGCGATCTCCGACACTGGCCGTACACCACTGGTGATCGTCGAGGGGACACTGAATAGTGCACGGTACATCCAAACCGTCATCGAACCCATCGTTCTACCATTCCTAGACCGGCAAGGGAACTTGCTGTTCCAACAGGACAATGCACGTCCGCATGTATCCCGTGCCACCCAACGTGCTCTAGAAGGTGTAAGTCAACTACCCTGGCCAGCAAGATCTCCGGATCTGTCCCCCATTGAGCATGTTTGGGACTGGATGAAGCGTCGTCTCACGCGGTCTGCACGTCCAGCACGAACGCTGGTCCAACTGAGGCGCCAGGTGGAAATGGCATGGCAAGCCGTTCCACAGGACTACATCCAGCATCTCTACGATCGTCTCCATGGGAGAATAGCAGCCTGCATTGCTGCGAAAGGTGGATATACACTGTACTAGTGCCGACATTGTGCGTGCTCTGTTGCCTGTGTCTATGTGCCTGTGGTTCTGTCAGTGTGATCATGTGATGTATCTGACCCCAGGAATGTGTCAATAAAGTTTCCCCTTCCTGGGACAATGAATTCACGGTGTTCTTATTTCAATTTCCAGGAGTGTATGTAGCGTTGCCAGAACCTTTAGATGTAGATTTTCAGTAACGTGGTGCCTTCATGTGTCTTTTGCTGAGTTTAAAAAGTGACCCATTCCGCATTTGCTATACATTCAACAGCAAGGGAGCGAGTTTGGCACAACATTTGCTGATTCTGGCACAGAACTGATTGATTTCACTAAAATATTCGCTGATTTTAACGCAAAAATGAAATGTTGTGTGGCTAGGGCCTCCTGTCGGGTAGACCGGTCGCCTGGAGCAAGTCTTTTGAGTTGACGCCACTTCGGCGCCTTGCGCGTCGATGAGGATGAGATGATGATGAAGACAACACTCATTCCCTGTGCTGAGAAAAATCTCCGACGCAGCCGGGAATCATACCCGGACCTCTTAGTATAGCATTCCGTCATGCTGACCACTTTTTTTTATCTCATTTTGTTCGTTATGGTTCGTTGTATTTGTTCAGGACGGACGTCCTTTGATGCCTGTTGAAGTTCATTGTTCATCCATTAACTCTGTTTATTTTATTATTTTTTTTTATTACAGAGGGCAGCTAACCCTCTGACTGAACACGCTGAGCTACCGTGCTGGCACCACTCAGCTATCGAGGCGGACTTTAACGAAACTTCAATGGTTTGCTATATGTATGCAATATAGTGTGTGTGTCCCACATGCTAGCAAATAGAAGTATCACTTCTTACCAGTCGATTACGCCCACAACAACCCTTTGCAAATCAGTACTGTTGTCATTTACTCTGACTTAAAAAAAAGTGATCATTACTACATCTCATTGTGTGGTGGATGCTGGGGCTCTGGGGGCACTGACACGACCATGAGGCTGTTGGCCCAGGTGGGCAGTAGTGCACCAATCTATCCTCTGTGTGCTATCGCCCATGAACATTCTGGAGATGTGTTTTGCTGGAAACAACAGCTGTGGCAGTTGCAGAGACGTCGTCGTGTTATGCATTTCCTTGTTGCCATCTAGTTCTAAGATTAGAACAGGTTTAAGTGTGAGGTTCTGCAGTCTTAAAGCTCACTGTCTGTGGTGAGGTGCATTGACCATGCCACATAATAAGTGACAAATGGCTGCCCATATACCCAACTGCATTCTTCTATGCAAGTCTCGACAAGCCTCACACTGTTGAAAGCGTGGCCAGCACGCAGTAAGTGGCGGAGGCCCTGAGTGAAACCGACACTGAGTTGGAGGTGGACAACCAGTCTGGATTGGCACATCACGGTGTGGCAGCAGCAGTCAAGCAGTTGGAGTTAGCATTCCCCAGCAACTGCAACATGACCCTCTCCCTATTATATATATATATATATATATATATATATATATATATATATATATACATATATATAGACACACACACACAGAAATGGTTCAAATGGCTCGGAGCACTATGGGACTTAACATCTGAGGTCATCTGTCTCCTAGAACTTAGAACTACTTAAACCTAACTAACCCAAGGACCTCACACACATCCATGCCTGAGGCAGGATTCGCGACAGTTGTTTGACAACCATGCGGGTTGCACCAAAAGATATATACATTTAAACTTAGCACAAGTGTTATAGTTCTGAGAACTGGAGAGTGAGCTGTGCACAGCTCGTGTTCATCCCATTAATTGTTTGTCATCTTCTATTACGATAGTGCCGCCTTGTTTTCTTATTCCATTTACTGGCATCACTAACTTCCTGCCTTACTTGCCCTTGAGTGGCAGCAGCAGCGCATATCGAAAAGCGCAGTGTCATACCATCTCTGGAGCGACCGATAGTATTTCCGGGCCGCCGTGTGTCGGGTATTCAGTGAGTGGGAGACGCACCAGCAGTGCAGTCGCGACGGAGCAGCAGTCGCAGATGGACCAGCAGTCCAGTCTGTTGGTTAGCATGGAGCAGCAAGCATGCCCCCGTCGCGCAGAGTCGGCCTGGAGCCGCTGGCGGCGTGCACGCGCGGTTGGAGTGTGGGGTGCTGCTTGCGAGTGCTACGAAGCTCGTCGCCCAACAATCTTGGACATGGAAGTTCAATCCTCACTTAACTTACTATCGAGCCTTAACTGTTTAAATTTCTTCGTTTGATCCTGGTTGTCGCTTTTGGGACATTCCCACGAGCAACAACATGTGTGTATTTAAGTCGGCTAAGATTCCAGCCGTCTTCCTGTGAAATTTAACTTAACTGAATTTATTCCCTGTTATTGAAGCTCACCAGTGGTATCTTCTGCCTTGTTGCTGTTGATATTCCAGTTACCTGCCCTTGTCGTTGATGTAATTTTAGGCAGTGTATTTTCCTCGACATGTTGTTCCTGTCCAGAGCAGCGTGTAGTTCGACAGTTGAGGTGTTGTTGGTCGTTGTGAGCGCCAATATTCTGTGTGACGTGTATTGAAATCTTGTGATCGTTTTTCTGGTTGAGTGGTGCAGAACTCATTTGGCTAATTGGTTGGTCGGCTGTCTGTTGGTTGGGTTGCCTCCAGATTAAGAAGTCGTTGGACAGGCTGCCTGTCTCACCTAAACGGGTTTTAGTATTACAATCCCAGGCCAACCCTTGGATACTTCTGAGTGCTGTTCCTTGTGTATTATGTTGTAATTTCCCTGTTTGGATTTTAATTATTTGATTGATGTGTGACTTTCAGACGAGTATCAATATCTCTTAAATTAATGTTCTTTGTCTTGCCCTTAAGGCATGAGATTGTTATATTTTTATATGGGGCCTTCAGCCGAAATTTACTGGAGAGGTTTTAAGATAAGGCCTTCTGCCTTTTAGATTGAAACTCATCTTCTAGGGTTTAAGCCGTTAAATTACTTGTTGATGAGCGACCTCCAACCGAGTTATAATATCTCTTAAATTAACCTTCTTCTCTTCCCTTAAGGCATAAGATTGTTATGCTTTTGAATGGGGCCTTCAGCCCAACTTGCATGAAATGTTTTAAAATAAGGCCTTCTGCCTTTTGATTGAAACTCCTCTCGTTGCTTAATATGCGACCTCCAGCCTAGTTCCACTAAAATTAAATAGCTAAGGCCTTCAGCCGATTAGATTGAAGATTTAGAAAATATTCTTGGGTGAAACCTTGTATTTCAATTTTGCTTAACCCTTGTGTCTTGGATTTTGAATGTGACCTTCAGCCGATCTAAGGTTAATCAAAGGAGGTCGATTAAAGTTATGAGTGTTTGCATCCTTGTTGTAATATTGTGTGTTCATAAATGAAATTTGTATGTTGAGTGCAACTGACGGGAACTCATTGTGGCCCATTTCCACAACCTAATCCGCTCTGTCCTGTTAGCCCAGGCATTTCAGAGGGCTTCCCACTATTTTAAACTTAGGATAAGTGAAGTTTTGAATTTCTCGCCGTTGTAAACTTAGGACAAGTGAATTTTTCGAATTTTCTACCACTTTAAACTTAGAACGGGAGAAACTTAGGGCGTCAGTATGCAAGTTATGTCGTCACAGAGATGGGGTAAATTGTTTAAACATGTATTTAAACATGCACACTGCACAGTTTTCAGACGTGAAGACGTGAACTGTAACGTTATAGAACACTGGCAGACATACAGTCTGTGCTAAGGCCCAACAGCTTGGATTTAAGTTACACTGATGTTGGTGGTGTCAAAACTGCACTTGTATCCTCATCTTCACCATCTTTGAAGGCCATATTGGATTTGCGGTCCTATATGATACTATTGTTAATGCCCATATTCCCTGCTCAACCACCCCCGATAGCCATCTTGGATTTGACATTGGCACAGATAGTCTCAAAACAGTATTCACACCCTCATGCACAACGTCTTGGATCGCCGTCTCAGTTTGCCAACCTATATGACAATTTGGGTTGTGTTTGTATCCTCAGGCCAGCCATCATTGTGCCATTTTATACATCAATTAATTAGGCTATTGTGAATTTCCCACCATTTTATGTATAGGGCAACTGGACTACCTGCTCCCTGTCGGTTCTTCTTCCTCCCCCTATGACGCTGTAGATGATATCATCTTATGCATGTCGATTAGTGCACCTATGTGACACTTTAGACTGCACTCGACACTATTTACCTATGCTACCTACACTTCTGAAACAAAATCTTGCAAGTTCCTACTATAGTGCTGAAAGTTTCTAGTTGAAAGCACTCATCTAGAAAACGCAAGATAGTATTGGGACAAGGCAGGTTCTACCCAAAAGTACCGTCATCCACGATGGCGGCGATGACGTCATCCAAGATGGCAGCTTTTGGCAGGAAGTTGGAATTTTGGCGGGAAGATAGGTCAATTGGGCTACCTCTACTAACCTAACGCCCCTCACCTCCACTCCACCAGAAAAATGGTGGGAAGTTCAAATTCTAACAGGATAAAAAAATCACACCTCTATTAACCTAAGACAATCGTGGGAAGATAGGTCACTTGGGCTATCCCCACTAAACTAAGTCACCTGACCACCATCTCTTCCTAGGAACTGGCACCAAGTTTGAATTTTGGTGGTAAAGAATGGTCAATTCACGTATCTCTAGTAAGCTAAAGAAATGGCACAAAAGAAAGGACACTTGGGCTACCTCCACTAACCTAAGTCCCCCAATCACCACCTACTCCTAGGGATTTGTGAGAAAAGGACTCGACCAGTGCTGGACATAATTCTTTATTATTTTGCATGCACCAGTCTTTATTTAAACAATTTCATGCAGTACAGCCATCCAGTGTGTTCACCATGAGGTCCGGACTCCAACTGACGTAATACACACTACCACCAGCAGAGGGTGCTCTCATCTGTGATGTAATCCAAGATGGCGGGGGAAAATGGTGACAGACAGTGTCTCCACCAACAGATCTAGAGTCCAACTGACCTAGTACACAGTACTGCCACCAGAGGGAGCAGTCATCCCTCCTGTGACATAATCCAAGATGGTGGTTTGGAGGGGGGAAATGGTGTGAAAGTGACTCAGACCGCGCGGGGCTGCTGGGGAGAGTAAGGTAGGAGTGTACTTTATTTATTTTGAAACATTTTATTTAGGGATGGAGTATATTTATCACACGGATACAAAACACATGCATCAGGTCACAATATACAGTCTGCAGACCCGTAAACTACTTTGAAATAATGCTCTCCAGACACGCAAACAGCTCCTAATTTACCAAAATTATTTCAGTACAGACATGCAGACTCCTCTTAAATGATGCAGTACACTGATGTGCAGACATGAAAGTGTGAACTGTTCAAATTACACATAGCATCAACTACAGACCTCCTCACAAAATAATGCAACACACACACACACACACACACACACACACACACACACACACAATCAATGCGTGTAAGCACCCTCCACCACCACCTGTCCACTAGACCACACAGTAAACTACAGGCAGCCCCAACGAAGTGACTTGGCCATCAGCTGTGAAACCATGCACAGATGCCCACACACATGAGGCAGCAACATCCCTTTCATACTTGATACCTGAGAAATTTCTCTCGAAATACATGTTCACCTAGGCACCGTTGCGGAATGCAGACACTCCTGGGGCGCATGTACCATCAACAGCCACAAGCTGCCGCTGGATGCAGGTGAAAGTTGCCTCTATTTTCTGGTATACAGCTAGTGTTATACTGACATCACAGACCTCCAAGGCGCGCTCATGCAGATCCCATATGCGAGACACCTCTGGGCAGCATGTGTCTTTACCATTGATGACAGAGCAGCACAAGCTGCTTTCTCCCTACTGATTCTAATGGACCATGTGTGACGTGAGGTTGACGCATCACTGCACGTAGCTACAAGTGCATCTAGCAACGTTCTCAATGTTATACTGAAGCCACATGGCTATCTAAAATAAGAACCAAGTCGAACTCTAGTAAATGGCTTAGTATCCCAGAAATACTTAATGTGCCCTTTTGTAAGAGTTTTCGTGATGTCTCAGCTTGCATGCATGGAAATTCTTGCCCTAACAGAACCTGTTTACGAAAATAGCGTATAATAAGCCCATTCATCATGGGTTACCCTTCCTGCTCTCAACATACACATACGTTCTCACCTCTATGTAGAAACTCCTATATCCCAGAAAAAAAGAATGTCTTGTGAATGAACCGAGCAATATGTTGGCTCTTATCGAACTTACCCTCCGAATTACTGATGCCACTGGTGTGGAAGCACTATCCACCTTTGTTTTCTTTCTGCAGACGTTACTTTCAGTGGTAAAATTATTTTGCACAGATCGCTAAATTGCATTCTCAATGAAACCCCGAAGTTGTGTACAGATCATCAAATACATACGAAACTCACAAGAATATTGGAAGCCAGGAACATATTTGCCAGTCTAACTACAATTAAATATTACGATTGCTGCTACAGTCTGACACCAATCGATGTACAGGTAATGTTCCTCATGACAGCCACGCTTCTGGAACGAATCTCAGTATCTATAATGCACATAATTTTCCACAGAAAAAATCTCTCTCATACCCTCAGGGATATCAATCTGCTGAATATATATGTCCCTCATGATAGGACACACAGTCATATTCTCTAGTCATGCCACAACATAAACCACAGTAACTTTACAATGCAATATATACACATTTTACACAGAATAAAACCAGAGTAACTTTACAGTGCAATATATACACATTTTACACAAGCAGTACAGCACCCGAAAAAACTATGGTATGCCTACACTCACACCGGCTATATGTCATGATTCTCCTCAGTCCTAGGGAAGCACTGTCCGCCTTTTCTTTCTTTCTACAGACGTGACTTTCAGTGGCAAAAAAACTGTTTTACAATGATCACCATATTACACCGACAACTAAACCTCACAAAGTGCCATACATATCATCAAATACAGAAAGACTCTTACTCAGTTACACAGCTCCCCCACTAAGAACAGGAGCTTGAATATTAGAGCATGAAACTGATCAGGGAGGCAGTCAGTTTTCTTCCATCAAGGCAGCATTATACTGTATGTCTATTGAGGTACCAGTGATACATGTGAGTTGACTACTACATTTGATGCATTTCAGGAAGACAGAGAACCATTCACCTCCAAACTTACTTGCATCTGTGTTACAGGATAACAGAGAGTGGACAGAGTGATCTATTACAATGGAGCTGTAACAAGGTACAATTTAATGGTTGACCAATGCATTCTAGAGAAGGAGAAGTTGTTGCAGGTCAATTTTTCCACTGTGCTGTCTGGATGCATCAGCTGTGTAATATAGCCTGCGTTCTACTTGTATACAGCCACGTGTTCTTTATGTGGTTTAAAGCACTGTCTGCTTGCGATCGTTAACAGTAAACTTGTCGGTCATCAGAGGACTTCTATGTCATGTGTGATGAAGCCTGACACAGTCCTCTAAACGAACTTCGATTTATGCCATGTACTCCATCCCCCTGTCGCATCTTGGGTGTAAACTCGAGACTTCCGAGTTATAACTTTGTTAGCGATAGGTGCCTATGAGGGGCTGCAATACCCATGTATACATCTGCTAGGCAGATGTGCTGTTTACAGAGTTAGTGATGGAATGACTTGTAATTTTAACATGTTCGACACTGCTGCTATGTGTTTATCTGTTTCCTTGTAGCAGGTATCCCCCGCTACTAACGATAATTTTATATACACCTGATGCAGGCATTGTATAATTTCTGAACCGTGATTGGATGTGGACAGTGGACGCTATACATCTCTAGAAGGTTATATTGTGCATGTATCAAGCATAGCCAGTGTTTTAAGGAAGTAGTTGTCTTGTTTTTCAGATCGATACTGTAGTTTATCGTAGAGAAACTAGGAAGAAGGATGTACGTCTTGTGCTTGAAATTTATTTCTTACATTAACAGTGCTACATTCCATGCGACTGATAGTTCAGAAGCACAGGGAATCTAACATTACAGCCCGTTTTAAGTGCAGTACGTTGTAGCCTTAGGAGTGCATGTGTGTATGTTCTTTCTTACCAATAACTTCCAGGTACCAATCCTAGACTCTAGAACAATACTATGAGTTGATAGCTTGGTTGATTTACGTAAAAATGCGTCGCACTCCATCCGTGTGGAGCTGCATCACGCACAAAAATAATTGATTTCTTGTTGTACTTAATGGTCCGCTATTACATCACGACACTTTGAAATCTGTTACTATACATCGGGGATAAGGAGTGCTAAGCTCCTCGACATGGGCGCATCTCGAGAAATCTTTTGCACTTGGTTTCGTGAGGACTCGGTAAGCTCCATTCATTCACGAGACGTGGAATGTAGCGTCCTATTTTTGGTCAGATGCAGATTAAATCTATAGTGGTGCTGCAGGGTGGGCTGGTCAATGACAGTGCGAGAGGGTCTTTCACCATTTAATTTTACCCTAAGACAGCGAGAATGCTCTGTGACTCTCATCAGCATAAATTATGCACTATGCTCGCAGTGTTAGAAATATGTAGAGCGTTGTCTGATATACTTTGATGATGTTGTGCTCGAGAATTAACACTAAATGGACGTACTGCACAGTAATCTATCTACATTCGCAATGATACTCGTAAAGTGGAAAATGGTTGCTTTAGCTATGATACTGAAATTGAGGTAACATGCTGTCTCATCATTGGCTGGTGTTGAAGTGACTGTAAAATTGCTAAAATTGTTCACACTATCAACTGTGATGTTTATTATTAAAGTACATCCATGTTGTCTTTTCCATCCCATCCATACACTGGTACACTGTTGGTTACCACATAATGATTTAAGGATACCGCTTGTTTGAGTTGGAGAGAGAGTTTTGGCGGCTGGGTGACCCCTTCTGAGGGTTGCTAGCAGCGAAACAGTGATCGAGTACATGAGTGCAATATGAGGAATAAGTCCAAAGGGAACGTAGAGTTATCAGCTATCCCATCAGTGTGAGAGACAAGTCCAAATGTAGAGCTCGTGAATCACTTTCGGACTGTAGTTTGGAAACTCTACACAATGCGAACAAACTCTTTTGATTTCCTTATGTTGTAACTGTCTTTTATTTAAAATCAGCCAATGTGTGGCGTGTTTGGTATCCGCCGTAAGAACATGATTTACACCATGCAACGTCTAGTTTCCTGTGAAAGGCCGTGGATCAGAACTACTTAAAGTCAGTTTCAAACCTGGCACAGGATTCGAAGTCGTGACATAAAAACGAAACGTTTGGCATTGTACAAAAGCGTTTTTGAAAACAGTGTTTCAAACATCTAAACAGGACAAGAGGGAGCGTCTATTGCGGCTTAGTATAGTCTGTGGGATACAATCATTCATGTAGAGTATAGGTGATCATAGTTTAAGGTGGCCTCTGCAGTGCCTGTATGTTTAACAGGATCGTGCCACACAGGCAGCAGTAGCAGCAGCAGTTTGAGGTGTAAATTCGGTGAGAGACAGGGAATAGCGTTAGTAATGCTTGGAGGGCTGCACACTCTGCTAATCTCAGAAGCACTGCGAAACTCCCTCTCCACACTGGAGCCCCATCGCAGCTTTGCGTCATCGTGCGAGCAATGGTGCGTAGGTGAGTTCTATATCAGATGAAGTTAGTGGAGCTTAATTTTTCTCTGTTTGGGTGTAGAAAATAACGATGATAGCATGTTGGGTTGATAGATTTGAATAGACGTGGATCTGTAGTACTTGTATGTTTGGGGACGCATTACAATGCGCGCATTTCCACTGAATGGTCAGGACATGATCCTGTCGCACTTACTCAGGTCGCTCTGTTTCTGCAAGGGTTGCAGAAGGTGGTGGAAGTAGTGGGACAAGGAGGGCACCAACCCACTCTCCATTGTTGCCAAATTTATTCAAGATGCCGGCAAAGGCGTCATCCAAGATGGCGGGATGTAGACTTGGCAACAGCGCATGACGTCATCCAAGATGGCGGATTTTGGCTGGAAAATAGGCCAATTGTGCTATGTCCACTAATCTAACATCAAGAAAAAATGGCGGGAAGTTTGAATTTTGGCAGGAAAATAGTCCAATTGTGCTACAACCACTAACCTAAGCGTCCAGAAGAAAAAATGGCGGGAAGTTTGAATTCGAACAGGATGTTGTTGTTTGTTGTTGTGGTCTTCAGTCCTGAGACTGGTTTGATGCAGGATAATGCATGCAAAACAATACTTCTCTTTATTATTATTGATTACCATTCATTACCATTCATTATCATTTATTATTATTTATTATAATTTATTATTATTTATTATCTTTTATTATTATTCATTATTGTAGACCTGCCTCCACTAGAAAATTCCTTCCAAATTCAAATTCCAACATGATAATGGCTGCAAAACCTTACTTTTGTTTACTATTCATTATCATTTGTTATCATTTCTTAACATTCATTATCATTCATTGTCATTTATTATCATTCATTATCATTCATTAATATTTATTATCATTTATTATTATTTAGTATCCTTTCCCATGAACTATGGGCCTTCCCCATGAACCATAGACCTTGACGTTGGTGAGGAGGCTTGCGTGCCTCAATGATACAGGTGGCCGTACTGTAGGTGCAATCACAACGGAGGGGTATCTGTTGAGAGGCCAGACAAACATGTGGTTCCTGAAAGGGGAGCAGCCTTTTCAGTAGTTGCAGGGGCAACAGTCTGGATGATTGACTGACCTGGCCTTGCAACATTAACCAAAATGGCCTTGCTGTGCTGGAACTGCGAACGGCTGAAAGCAAGGGGAAACTACGGCCGTAATTTTTCCTGAGGGCATGCAGCTTTACTGTATGGATAAATGATGATGGCGCCCTCTTGGGTAAAATATTCCGGAGGTTAAATAGTCCCCCATTCGGATCTCCGGGTGGGGACTACTCAGGAGGACGTCGTTATCAGGAAAAAGAAAACTGGCATTCTACTGATCGGAGTGTGGAATGTCAGATACCTTAACCGGGCAGGTAGATTAATAAATTTAACAAGGGGAATGGATAGCTTAAAGTTAGATATAGTGGGAATTAGTGAAGTTCCGTGGCAGGAGGAACAAGACTTTTGGTCAGGTGAATACAGGGTTATAAACACACAATCAAATAGGGGTAATGCAGGAGTAGGTTTAATAATGAATAAAAAAATAGGAGTGTGGGTAAGCTACTACAAACAGCATAGTGAACGCATTATTGTGGCCAAGATAGACACAAAGCCCACACCTACTACAGTAGTACAAGTTTATATGCCAACTAGCTCTGCAGATGAAGAAGAAATTGATGAAATGTATGATGAGATAAAAGAAATTATTCAGGTAGTGAAGGGAGACGAAAATTTAATAGTCATGGGTGACTGGAATTCGAGTGTAGAAAAAGGGAGAGAAGGAAACATAGTAGGTGAATATGGATTGGGGCTAAGAAATGAAAGAGGAAGCCGCCTGGTAGAGTTCTGCACAGAGTATAACTTAATCATAGCTAACACTTGGTTCAAGAATCATGAAAGAAGGTTGTATACGTGGAAGAATCCTGGAGATACTAGAAGGTATCAGATAGATTATATAATATTAAGACAGAGATTTAGGAACCAGGTTTCAAATTGTAAGACATTTCCAGGGGCAGATGTGGACTCTGACCACAATCTATTGGTTATGGACTGTAGTTTAAAACTAAAGAAACTGCTAAAAGGTGGGAATTTAAGGAGATGGGAACTGGATAAACTGAAAGAACCAGAGGTTGTACAGACTTTCAGGGAGAGCATAAGGAAACAATTGACAGGAATGGTGGAAAGACCTACAGTGAGGGAAAGAAATACAGTAGAAGAAGAAAGGGTAGCTGTGAGGGAAGAAGTAGTGAAGGCAGCAGAGAATCAAATAGGTAAAACGACGAGGGCTGGTAGAAATCCTTGCATAACAGAAGAAATATTGAACTTAATTGAGGAAAGGAGAAAATACAAAAATGCAGTAAATGAAGCAGGCAAAAAGGAATACAGACGTCTCAAAAATGAGATCAACAGGAAGTGCAAAATGGCTAAGCAGGGATGGCTAGAGGACAAATGTAAGGAGTAGAGGCTTATCTCACTAGGGGTAAGATAGATACTGCCTACAGGAAAATTAAAGAGACCTTTGGAGAAAGGAGAACAACTTGTATGAATATCAAGAGCTCAGATGGAAACCCAGTTCTAAGCAAAGAAGGGAAAGCAGAAAGGTGGAAGGAGTATATAGAGGGTCTATACATGGGCGATGTACTTGAGGACAATATTATGGAAATGGGAGAGGATGTAGATGAAGATGAAATGGGAGGTACGATACTGCGTGAAGAGTTTGACAGAGCACTGAAAGACCTGAGTCGAAACAAGGCCCCGGGAGTAGACAACATTCAATTAGAACTACTGATGGCCTTGGGAGAGCCAGTCCTGACAAAACTCTACCATCTGGTGAGCAAAATGTATGAGACAGACTTCAAGAAGAATATAATAATTCCAATCCCAAAGAAAGCTGGTGTTGACACATGTGAAAATTACCGAACTATCAGTTTAATAAGTCACAGCTGCAAAATACTAATGCGAATTCTTTACAGACGCATGGAAAAACTGGTAGAAGCCGACCTCAGGGAAGATCAGTTTGGATTCCGTAGAAATGTTGGAACACGTGAGGCAATACTGACCTTACGACTTATCTTGGAAGAAAGATTAAGGAAAGGCAAACCTACGTTTCTAGCATTTGTAGATTTAGAGAAAGCTTTTGGCAATGTTGACTGGAATACTCTCTGTGGCAGGGGTAAAATACAGGGACCGAAAGGCTAATTACAATTTGTACAGAAACCAGTTGGCAGTTATAAGAATCGAGGGGCATGAAAGGGAAGCAGTGGTTGGGAAGGGAGTGAGACAGGGTTGTATCCTCTCCCCGATGTTATTCAATCTGTATATTGAGCAAGCAGTGAAGGAAGTAGGTATTAAAGTCCATGGAGAAGAAATAAAAATTTTGAGGTTCGCCGATGACATTGTAATTCTGTCAGAGACAGCAAAGGACTTGGAAGAGCAGTTGAACGGAATGGACAGTGTCTTGAAAGGAGGATACAAGATGAACATCAACAAAAGCAAAACGAGGATAATGGAATGTAGTCGAATTAAGTTGGGTGATGCTGAGGGAATTAGATTGGGAAATAAGACACTTAAAGTAGTGAAGGGGTTTTGCTATTTGGGGAGCAAAATAACTGATGATGGTCGAAGTAGAGAAGATATAAAATGTAGACTGACAATGGCAAGGAAAGCGTTTCTGAAGAAGAGAAATTTGTTAACATCTAGTATAGATTTAAGTGTCAGGAAGTCGTTTCTGAAAGTATTTGTATGGAGTGTAGCCATGTATGGAAGTGAAACGTGGACGATAAATAGTTTGGACAGGAAGAGAATAGAAGCTTTCGAAATGTGGTGCTACAGAAGAATGCTGAAGCTGTGATGGGTAGATCACGTAACTAATGATGAAGTATTGAATAGAATTGGGGAGAAGAGGAGTTTGTGGCACAGCTTGACAAGAAGAAGGGACCGGCTGGTAGGACATGTTCTGAGGCATCAAGGGATCACAAATTTAGCATTGGAGGACAGCGTGGAGGGTAAAAATCGTAGAGGGAGACCAAGAGATGAACACACTAAGCAGATTCAGAAGGATGTGGGTTGCAGTAAGTACTGGGAGATGAAGAAGCTTGCACAGGATAGGGTAGCATGGAGAGCTGCATCAAACCAGTCTCAGGACTGAAGACCACAACAACAAATTATCATTTGTTATTATTCGTAATTATTGACCTGCCTCAACTAGAAAATTCCCTCCAAATTCAAATTCCTACACAATAATGGCTGCAAAACCTTAGTTTTGTTTATTATTATTCATTATCATTTATTAACATTCATTATCATTCATTGTCATTTATTATCATTCATTATCATTTATTATCATTCATTATCATTTATTATTATAGGCCTATCTCCACTAGAAAATTGCGCCAAATTCAAATTCCATTACGATATTCTCTCGAAAACTGTACTTCTGTGTACTATTATCATTTATTATTTATTCAAGATGTCCGATTTTCTCGGTGAGAAAGCCATTCTCCTTACAGCCATAACAAAAATCTATCACAAGTTCAAATCCCCAACACCCTAATTGATCACATGTACGAGCTTTCTCCGTCACTTATCTTGTTTCACTGGTAGCCTATCATAATCACGTCAAATAATATACTGCACTTATAGTAACGTAATTCACGTCCTTTTATTTTGCAGGGGGGAAGGGACTGAAGACTTTATTTCAAGTAGTACGGTCATCACTTGTTCTCCAACACAGTCAGCACACACATTTTTGATATCGCAGTGCAGTCACCACGACGTCCACGCTCCAACTGAATTAGTTCAAATCCTTGCCAACCCCTGGCAAGCGCGCGGAGACATTGCCTAAGCCTGTCACGTGAGTTTGCCGGCCACTAGCGCGGGGGCGAGCTCAGCGATCGCTCCCATGTCGTAAACATGTTTTCGCTGGACACACTGAAACTTGTCGAGTTTGACGTCACAGCGGCCCTTGTCCGCTCACCACGTGTATTCGTCGATTCCACACGTTTCCCCCCAAAATTGTCTCCCTCGGAGCTGAATCGCACAACGGTCGGATGTTTCCCTGCAACACTTTCGGCGCCACGTTCAAACCTGTCGATGCCGACCGCTCACCGTTCACCACGTGTCCCTGTGCGAGCGAGAACGCAGTGCTACACTTTTGGCGGCAAAGTTTGCTCGACAGTGGAATCCACCATGACTATATAACAGCACGTTTGGACCGCACTAGAACGCCCGCTAATTGACTCGCTCTCGCGCGCGCGTAATAATTGTACAATCGCTGCGCCGCCGCCCCGCTCACGTCACACACCCTCCATACACGCGACGGACATAGCCTTTTGTAAATACCTGGAAAATGACACTTTATTTCAGACATTACGGTCATGCAGGTGTGTTCCAAGTGACTTCTGCATGCTCACACAGCGAAACTCCAGAGCACAGGTGATGTACGCGCGGCCGGCTGAGCCCACTCCATCGGCAGCTCCCTCTCTGTCTGGCGTCAAGCACACCCCCACGGCCAATGCGCCATCTAGGCGGCGAGCGGCGCCTCAGGGCCCCACCACAAACGGTCAGCCCCGCCCGCGAGCACTTAATGCTGGACACGATGGAACCTGTCGACCGCGTGCCAGACAAAGGATACGTTTGGCGCCAGAGTTTCACCGACACTGGAATCCACCATGACCGTATAACAGCGCGTTTGCTCGTCGCAAGAACGCTCGCTAATTCACTCTCACCACCCCACTCTATTAAATAATTCAATTTACAGTTTTATATACGTATGCAAACGTCTTCAACTCCCTAATTTCAACTACTTTTCGAGGACCAGACCGCCACCTCCTCCTCCTCCTAGGATCCAGCGCCAAGTTTCAAATCTGCCAGTAAAGAAAGCTCACTTGCGCTTCCGCCACCAACCTAAGAAAATTGTTTCAAACTAAGCCACCAGCACTCAACCTCTCCCTACACGTTTGTGGTAAAACGGACTCACCCTGCAGTAAGTCCACGGATGGATGAACGAATTTAGTTTATTTAGGAATGGAGTGTATCTATCACACCGACATGTCCCACATCATACAGACCTGCAAAACACTCCTACATAACTCATTTATAATGTTCTACACACACGCTTGCTAACTATAGACAGTTAAAAATAACTCATAGCACAGCCTGCAGACATGCGAACCGCTCGTAAATAATGCAAAACATTTACTTCCAAATAGCCAAACAACTGCTAATTTTCGGAAATAATTTCAGTTCATAGGGTGATGGAAGGAGGAACGAGTGTACTTTATTTATTCGCAACATATCTTTTTGAAACTTTTACTTCTCATAGGTTTCGATATGTAAGGCTGACATAAGGCAGTTTCTGAACCCCAGTAGTGCACTACACTTGGCAACACAACCACACCCTTCAAGATATTCATTCCAATCCAGATCTGTAACTCCTCTACAGATAAATTTATCCAGTTATTTGTCTACTCACTCACATTCCGACCAGATTGCCGTTATTGCGCAAAAGCAGCTCAGACTGCGCTGTGCTGCTCGGGGAAGTAAGGAAGGGCTGCACTCTATTTATTTGGAGCCCTTTTATTTAGTCGTGCATTATATTTGTCACAAAACACCCACACTGATCCCACTGTGGTCATCTGACACAGGCCACAAACACGTAAACAACTCCTAATTTCACCACACAATACCAAACAGCTCTTAAATAATGCAATACACAATATCAGCAGACGAGCTCTGTACTCTTAAACTCTCCAAATAAAGCACCGCACAGTGCACAGACATGCTCACAAAATAGTGCAACAGACGCGCCCAAACACCACCAGCTGCCAAACCGACCAAAAGTCTCTGCTCGGCCGAACCCAAACATGACCTCAACACAGTCGCATTCGCACCTAGCACCGGAGAAATTGATATCGCCTATGCGCCTTAGATTACGCTCCAAGGCAGGCCTCGCGAGCGTGCAGGCGGCGGGCAACGGGATTCCAGAGTCTCCAGCCAAGTTCAGCTTCCGAGCGCTCGTGACAGCCGACACATGTGAAAGCTGCATTGTTCTTCTCATGTATACCGCCGGCGTCTCAGGTCTGGACCTGCCTTCACGTCTATTCTCAGAATAGCTCATAGCTCGTTGACACACTCGATTAACGCGGCCGGGAAAACATTTACTACTCGCATGCAACCGAGTTGGTGACGGAAAACCAATCACTCTGATCTGCGCTGCAGGAGCGTGTAATCCTTGAGAACACTCTATTTATTTTTTTTAACAACTTATTTAACCATACAGTGTATCTATCACGCTATCACAAAACACCAATCCCAGATGTGCCCTGGGCCATGTTGCACAGCCCACAGACACGCACCCAATCATAATTTCAGTACACACTATAGCAAACTGCTACTAAATAATACATCACACAGATGTGTAGATAAGCTCAGTACTCGTAAACTATCCTAATAACCCATAGCGGAGCCTGCAGATCCGCTCGCAAAATAACTCAGCAGACGTGCGCAGGTACCCCCACTCTGCACCCTGCCCACTGGATCGTGAAGTCACCCATCCGTCTGATTTCAGACCTCGCACAGCCCCTGCTTGGCTTCCGCAAGTGTGAGTTGCCGCGGTCAACGCGTTCGTCAGCGGTCAAAGCACACACATACGTCCGTCCAGGACCGCGATCCCGAGCCGCGACCACAGAACGCGGGTGAAAGTCAACTTTACATCAACGTAGCATAATTCCAAAGCGCAGCCTCCATATGGTAGACACATCATAGCAGCACATGTCTTTACCTCCTATGACACTGTAGCACACTGCACATTGCTCCTCACACGACATTACAAGGCCCTTTAACTAAACATAACTACACATCCCTGCTCTCGCCTCGTCGCGTGACCAGCCATTTAAAAACCTTCTCAATATTATTCTTACTTTACAACATTAAAAAAAAAAAGAATTAATTTACACCTCCCACCGCACCTAACCTCACACCCGTCCCACCATCAACATATGCAAACGTTCTCAACCCTATCTTGACACTCATATATCACCCCACAATGCATGCCTATCAATCAATTTACCGTTCTCATCCCCTCTTTTCGAATTACAAACGTAGCCTCTATCTAAACACCAATCAACTCATCTTTCTCGCACTTTCAACAGTAAAATTAATTTTAAACACACCCAGAAATACCAAACGCAATTAAAGAGTCAAACTTTTATACAGAGCATCAAACACGTACGACAATATTCAAAGCCCGGTCCATATTTACCACCTCCACCTTCAATTAAATATTATTACCATTGCCCCAACATTCTTCCACCGCTCGAATTGTACCTACTTTTCCGCTCTTAACTGTTGTCACTAGCGGTCGAATACCACTATATATAGATTGCATAAATTTCCACATAAAAAAAAAGTCTCGCCCCGCCGTTTAGAGACTCCTATATCCGAACACATAGCATCATTCAACTATCACTTGCTCTCATCTAATAACTCATGCATCAGGTCTGGGGGCAAGGTCATCCCTTTCTTTCTTTCTTTTCTTTCTTTCAGCAGCAGACAGCTATTTTTTTTTTTTTTACAGTGGTAGCTAAACTGAGCCATCAACTTAACATCACCATTCGCGAAACATATCTTCAAATACGTAAACACACTTTGAGAGGCACCCACGTGCCTTGCTCATACTGTGGCATCAAGCAGTCAGGCTTGCAAGATGATTGTTCTGCCAAGCGAGTGGATTCATTCTTATTTATCGAGTAACCTGAACTCTCGTACTCACAATTAAGTTACAAATTATCCTCCTGTATGAATAACACGCAACGGAAACGCACGTCTGACTATCAGTAATTTACAGAACTCTGACTGTTCACTACGCACTGACAACACCACATTTTCTTTTTTTATTTAACGGCCTTTATCAACTCGTGGCCATTGCACTGAATATGAATGGCGCACACATTATAAATTCTGGATATCATGACAACAAACAATTCGAAGGAAAAGGCCACCAATCTTTTTCTTTTCGCTATCTTATTTATTCCGATAAATTCTATAACCTAAACACACAAATTCTATAACCTACAACAATAACATGAGAAATTCCGCCCAGAGGGCATGGCTTTACATTGGTGATTCTCTACCTTATGGTCTAGTAATTATTTAACGCTACAGTGCACTTTCTGGATAGGATGGTGGATCTTTTATTATATCTCACACTTCGACTCTCACAATCATCATCTCGAAACTTTCCTCCAGACCGAGTGGTACAAAAGGAACACGCATAACCCACTACCTCTGAAACTACCTTGCTACTCTCCCATGCAAACCACACATACTTAAATTACATGACATACACCACACTACAACATGAAATACAACACAGGGAATAGTCACAACATTATCACTTTCAGCTTTCCCACTTCAATTAATATTTATCCCAGTTTCACACGACACTGCCCCACTTCGTAATTCTACTTTCCTACTATGAAATCTGGAGATATATGCACGTCTTCCTGTGCAATGCAAGCCAAGTGGCGTTGCTGGATAGACGGCTGACTCACCTTGCTTCTCTCTCAGAGTATTATCGTTTGAATCAAGCGTCACACGGAAACATATCACGCAAAGTAATATTAAGAACATATTCATCACACACACGAGTCCTCAACTGATACAATGGACGAGTACTTCTCTTTATCCTTTGTCTCATACACAGATTGAGACTTACACAGTACTCACCACGTGGAAGTACTCGCATCTAATTTCAAGTCCTGCACACACTATTTATTAAATATTTCAACTTATAGTACATGCACTAGTAATTCAGCTTAACTTAAGCACACGGAAGTATTTCAACTTATTGCTACACGTGGTTTCATTGTGACCGTTGGTCACTTCCAAAGATTACTACGATCCCATTAATATTACCTGCCTGACATTTAATTCTCCCCACAAAAGTTCCTGAAATAGAGAAATTATTATTTCAAACTACTCTTAAATATTCCACATGCATACCATGTCTCCACTCTTTTGTCTTTACGGAGCACAACTAAGACAGGTCTTAACAGCACAAGATCCAGCGGCAGAGTGCTGAAACATGGCCGTTCTTCAGGTCATCTCGCACCTCTGTCGAGGTGGGGGAAGACCATGCTACCGTATTGGTCAGCCACATTTCAGGCGCTCAAAGCTCCAGTAAGTTTCATCTCTTTGGTTCCACCAAAGGTGGCCAAAGGATCGTCTCAAAGATGATCATATATTCACATTCACTATCTGTGGTTAGCAGACGACCATACATTCATTCATTTCACAGATCTCACCAAACTGGATGTAGGGATTTACTTTGTGGGAGTGCACATGTGATCAATTAAATAAATAAATTGTCATTCTTTCCCACACTGGTATCTGGCTTCGCTGTATTAATTGAAATTGAGTTATTTTACAAAAAAAAATGTGTTGTTCTGACAAAAATAATGAAGTATGTTCTACCTATTTTCAATGTCGGGCGGTACTGTACCCTTTCAACTTACTCAATTACACAGCTGTCTCACTGAGGACATGACCGTCAATATTACAGTTCTTAATCCAATAACCACCCAAACAAGTACTAAATGCTCAAACTAATCCCATAGAGCCTTACAAAGCGAGTGTCCGAGCGCCGGCGGCGGCATGTCAAAGCCACATAGCTGTCCATCTAAACAGCCATCCACTCAGCTCCAGGACCAGAATGCTGAAGTGGGCTCTCCCTATACCTGCTCTCCAGCTATTGTCTAACGACATACAGTGCACAAATGGATTCCTGAATAGCGCAGATCTCCATCTCCCCCTTGCATCTCCAACAGGACATGTAAACAGTGTCTCCCCCTAGCCAGCAAACCCGACGTCATTCACCCTTCGCTCACAATTTCCATTCACATATGTAAAACCACATTCACTCCTGCCAAAACTCACTTAATAATAAAATAGCATTCTCCCTTTCTAAGCATATATGAGAACGCATTTATCTTCGCCCATCTGATCTCTGCAATTTAAGTCAGAGAAAGACATATCTATTACCTTCTGCAACCTGTCTATAAGCAGAACGCTCTCAGTAACTACAACAGGACCTTGTTTTGACCATTCGTCGGAAATGCGCGCAATGTTGTACGCCTCAAACTAGGTACAAGTACAACAGATCTTCAACACCCTATCATCTTTATCCTCTACCATCAAACAGTGAAAAGGTCACGAAGGCACCAATGCGATCCACCTCCAGCGCGAACAAACGGAATTCACTATACTCTCCTCAAATAACTCAGAGTGCATCCATCCAAGAATTCCTAACAGCTCGCCAAATCCAACACCTCAAACTACAAATGCCTGTATAAACAAGATCATATTAAATATACACACACACTGCAGACACCCCTTTAAAGTTTGATCATCCATACTCTAAGCGAATGAGAAGCTGCCTCTGGCCCTTGTTCAAACAGTGTTTTCTAACACGCTTTTGCACACTGCCGAGCATTTCGTCTTTCTGCCATAACTTCGAAGTCATTGTCTGATTCTAAACAGACATTAACACAGACTGATGCACGGTCTCTCACAGGAAACTATACCTTGCACCTTATAAATCATATTATTACAGTCGATAGCATTACATTGAATGATCTTAAATAAAGGACACCCACAACACAAGGAAAATAGAAGAGCCTGCTGGCGTTGTAGCGACTTCCCTCGAAAGTGATTGACCACCTCTACATTTAAACTCATATGTCGCAGTGACTGAATAGTTTATAACTCTGCATTCAACTTCTAGTGATTGGTCATTTTTGCACACAAGTACAGGATCACCGTTTACGGTGCTAGCAACCCTGGAAGTTGCGGTCCATCAACCAAAATTTCCCCCCTATCTCAAGCAAGCATTGTCAGTCAATCATTATGTCATACCCAATGCACAGATGCGATGGATGAGACACCACCGATCTACTGCAATATTATCCATCACAGCTGATACCACGAAAAATTTTACAGTAAGTCCAACACTGGCCAATCATGTGACAGCTTGTTTTTCTTAATTTCAGTATCATAGCTAAACCATACATCCTCTACTTTGCAAGTATCATTGCGACCATTCATAGATGACTGCTCAGCACGTCCATTCACACACATAAAGACGATCAAATTATACCAGACAACGCTATACATATTTCTAAGACCTCGCGCATAGTCCTCGATCAATCTCTCTGCGTATGGCAGTCACAGAGCTATCTAGTCCTCTTACGTTAAAGGACCATCCTCACCTCGGCATTGACCTACCTACCCCGCAACATTGCTACCCAATTATTCCTCAACTGAGCAGACGAATACAGCTACACTCCACCTCTCTTGACTGAATAGAGCTTTCCTAGTCATAACCCATCCAAGTGCACCACATTTCTCGAAATGTAACCAAGTCTTGGAGCTTAACACACCATATCCATCTATAGTAACAGATCTGAAAGTGCCTTAATTTAATAGCATACAGTTAAGAAGAACAAGAACGGAGCGATATTTATACACAACGTAGTTCGATAGATTTTTAAGCAAATCATCCAATCTATCATGTGTAAAGTATTTTTGTAGAGTCCATGATCGGTGCATCGAAGGTTCCGGTAGGAGAGAGAGAGAGAGAGAGAGAGAGAGAGAGAACATAAACACTCACACACTCCTAAGACTAGAACGTTCAGCACATAAAAACGGGCGATAACCTTAGATCGCTTACTTTTCCGTCCTGTCAGACATACATCCTTCTCCCCGGTCACCTTAGGCTGAGCTATCTCTACCAAAATCGTAAAACTTTTCCTTTCTATGATACGAGCCCAATATAGCCCTGCGGACACGTCTAGTGCCCAATGATCACACCAGATCACGAGTCAGAAATAATACTATTACTCCATCAGGTCTATATAAAAAATGATAGTTATTAGCAGCCGGTACATCCTACAAGCAAACAGATACGTATAAGAGCAGCGTCCAACATGTGAAGATTAAAAGTCATCCCGTCATCGACTCTGTAAACACCCGTCTGTCGGGTAAGTGTGTACACAATGATTACAGCCCCTCACACATACCCACAGCTAACTTAGTTATGATGCTGAAGTCTCGATTTTACACCAAGCATGCGATAGGGTGGGGATAGCGTAAATCAAAGTGCATTTAGAGGATTGTGTCAACCTTCATCACACATGAGATGGAAGACCTCTGATGACCTACGGGTTCACCGTTAACGATCGCAAGTAAACAGCGCTTTAAACCACATACCGAACACGTAGCCGCATACGACTGGAACGCTGGCTATATCACGTGACTAAAGCATCCAAATAGAATACTGGAAAAAAAAATCTACCTTCAGCAACTTGTCCTTCTCTAGAATAAATGAGTCAACGTTTGAATCGTACCTAGTTGCAGCTCTGTCTCAATCGATCATCCCGTACACCCTCTGTTATGATTTAACACAGATATGAGTAAGTTTAGACGTGAATGAGTCTCTGTCCTCCTGAAAAGCATCAAATACAGTATTCAACTCGCGTATATCACTGCTACCTCAGTAGACATACACTATAATACGAGAAAAAATTGACTGCCTTCCTTAGTGAGCTCGCTTCGAAGTCATCGTTTTCCTGTATTCCTCTTGTTGCCGCATACTTGACTCCATGTACAAATTCCCCCCCTGCGAACCAGAAGATAAGCAAGTACGTTCTCATTTTCACCGCATTTCGGTTTATATTAGGTTAGTTTATATCTATGCGCTAATCAGTTTTCGCATGTCTTTCGATTTTATGTCAGATCCATCCATGCGACCACGACATAAGTTATCGTTCTGTTTTCTAAAATTGTCTCTAAATGTAAACAAGGCGTATCCAGTCACCTCCACATTCGGAGAGCGCTTGCTCTGTTTTCTGTATCTCTTTGTACATGCACGCCTCGCAGAAGGAGTCAATTAGCGGGCGTTCTAGTGCAGTCCAAACGTGCTGTTATATAGTCATGGTGGATTCCACTGTCGAACAAACTTTGCCGCCAAAAGTGTAGCACTGCGTTCTTCGTCGCACAGGGACACATGGGGAACGGTGAGCGGTCGGCATCGACAGGTTTGAACGTGGCGCCGAAAGTGTTGCAGGGAAACGGCCGACCGTTGTGCGATTCAGATCCAAGGGAGACAATTTTGGGGGGAAACGTGTGGAGGTGACGAATACACATGGTGAGCGGTCAAGGGGCCACTGAGACGTCAAACTCGACAAGTTCCAGTGTGTCCAGCGAAAACATGTTTACGACGTGAGAGCGATCGCTGAGCTCGCCCCCACGCTAGTGGCCGGCAAACTCACGTGACAGGCTTAGGCAGTGTCTCCGCGCGCTGGTCAGGGGTTGGTAAGGATTTGAACTAATTCAGTTGGAGCGGTGACGTCGTGGTGACTGCACTGTGATACCAAAGATGTGTGTGCTGACTGTGTTGGAGAACAAGTGATGACTGTACTGCTTGAAATAAAGTCTTCAGTCCCTCCCCCCCTGCAAAATCAGAAGACGTGAATTACATTACTATAAGTGCAGTTTATTATTTGAAGCGATTATTATAGGCTACCAGTGAAACAAGATAAGTGACGGAGAAAGCTCGTACATGTGATCAATTATGGTGTTGGGGATTTGAACATGTGATAGATTTTTGTTATGGCTGTAAGGAGAATGGCTTTCTCACCGAGAAAATCGGACATCTTGAATAAATAATAAATGATAATAATACACAGAAGTACAGTTTTCGAGAGAATATCGTGTTGGAATTTGAATTTGGCGCAATTTTCTAGTGGAGGTAGGCCTATAATAATAAATGATAATGAATGATAATAAATGACAATGAATTATAATAAATGACAATGAATGATAATGAATGACAATGAATGATAATGAACATTAATAAATGATAATGAATAATAATAAACAAAAGTAAGGTTTTGCAGCCATTATCGATTAGGCATTTGAATTTGGAGGGAAATTTCTAGTGGAGGCAGGTCAATATTAATAAATAATAATAAATGATAATAAATGATAATGAATGATAATGAATAATAAACAAAAGTAAAGTTTTGCAGCCATTATCATGTTGGAATTTGAATTTGGAGGGAATATTGTAGTGGAGGCAGGTCAATAATAATAAATAATAATAAAAGATAATAAATAATAATAAATGATAATGAATGGTAATGAATGGTAATCAATAATAATAAAGAGAAGTACAGTTTTGCATGCATTATCCTGTTGGAATTCAAACTTCCCGCCGTTTTTTCTTCTGGAGGCTTAGGTTAGTGGACTTAGCACAATTGGACTATTTTCCCGCCAAAATTCAAACTTCCCGCCATTTTTTCTTGATGTTACATTAGTGGACATAGCACAATTGGCCTATTTTCCCGCCAAAATCCACCATCTTGGATGACGTCATGCACTGTTGCCAAGTCTACACGCCATCATCTTGGATGACGTCATCGCCGCCATCTTGAATAAACTTGGCAACAATGGAGAGTGGGATGGTGCCCTCTTTGTCCCACTACTGGTGGATATGGTTTTCTTGGACTTGTGCTCAGTTCCAATTTAAAATGGAACAAAGGTGTAGAAGTGAGAGCAGTTGGAAGATGCGTTAGGACTGACTAAAACCAAGTTGGAATTTTACTGTAGGAGACAGGTTCAAGGAAGGTGACTCGTTGCGAGATATGAGAATGCCAGAAATATAATTCACTTGTGGCTGTGATCCAGTGCAGATATGTGGTTGAATGGGAGGACTTGATTCCAAATCGCAGACAGCATTTCTAGTGGATAGCGTAACACTAGAGATCTGAAAAGCTATTGTACATTTCTTATGACCTCAATAAGCATAGGAGTTACTACTGTTTATGATTCATCTCACTCATCGCCTATAACTCAGTGTACATATAGCAGAACCTCTGACATGGTATCAAGACAGAATACGTTACACATAGTGGATAAATATCTAGCAGTGTGAGGGCATTGCAAATACCTGTTTCATAACACTTTCCTTACCTGAATAACTTTCAAAATTCAGCGATTTTATCACGAGGTTGCGACGTAGGCTACGTGTAAGTGCGATGCTGGTCTGATAATATACATTCAAGTGATCACTGTCTCGGTATTTGTAAGGTTAGAAAAACCACCTCATTCAGAGGTAATGTCGTACCCCGATTTATAAAGCCAGTATAGCTTTTAACCTGGATACTTGTGTGCATCTGTAGAACCATGACCACTTGTAACAGCCAGCCACAGTGGCCAAGTGGTTCTAGGTGCTTCAGTCCGGAACCGCGTGACTGCTATGGTCACAGGTTCGAATCCTGCCTCGGGCATGCATATGTGTGATGTCCTTAGGTTAGTTAGCTTTAATTAGTTCTAAGTTCTAGGGGACTGATGACTTCAGATGTTAAGTCCCATAGTGCTCAGAGCCATTTGAACCATTTTGAACTGCTTGTGACAGTAACATACAGTAGTTGTTGGGGTCGAATTTTTTTAACATCTGGCCGATTACGTCTCTCTTTCTAGAACACGGTGGTGACACTCGCAAGAAAAACTTATGAGACATGTCCACCCATGGTTGATTTTCTCTCAGTATTCTTTTGTACCGCCAGCGATCAGTTATTGACGAAGTATTATACATAGTAGTAGGGAGTGAGTGATAGGTTTGCGTTGAGCATCAGGCCTATAAAGGATGTGTTTGTGCAAAGGAAGTGACTATGTCCAGTTGCAAGAAAGGTATGGATTTGACATGGAGTACTGTGATAGCATGGGAAGAGTATGTCAAGTCATAAGAGTGGTACTGATATTTCTATTTCCAGAGCCACAGCCGTCAACAGAGTGTATTTCCAATACTTCACTAATGGTCAAATGTCGTTCAACTGAGACTGTGATTGTAACATTTAGTCGTAAGTACAAGGTTAAAATATATTTGTGACCAATTACTTAGGATAAACATTCTACCCGGGCGAGCTCGGCCTGCAGTGCTGGTGACCTGTGTGGGGCTGACTCACGTTTCTCATTAACGGTAGGAATTGTCAGACTGAAGATGCCTGTTGGAATGTAGGAATGAAGATGAATTAACTATGTTTTTCTCTAGACGACAGAATAGCTAACTAATACTTAGTATGTGTTGGATAGCTTTCGTGATCACGTGGAAATTTGAGAATGTGTATGTAGATGCGTTTGCACTGGACCACTATTCCCTCCCATGTAAATTGTTCGGTTGACTGCTTCTGCACACTTCGCGCCTTTATTTGGTTGTGAGAAGATCGATTGTGTGGTGTGCATCTAGCAGGTGAAAGACAAATTTGCCGGTTCTCTAGACATGAGAAACACCTTAGTTGACTTTGTAAATTATGGGGATGATTTCGAATCTGTTAAATCACCGAGACTGGTATTCGCAGGTGGACATATTATTTTTCGTCTGTTTGTTTCTAGTTACTCAGTGGTCTAGAGCATGCTCCACCTAGCTAAAGTTCCGGGTTTGTATTGAAATAATTCCCAGTCTATATCTTCGGAATTATGTTGCATGAGTGGTTGGTAGGATACTGATATGTGTGAACCATACGAATTAGATAAGTTCTTGTAATCCTAGAGTCTGTAGATGGGTGTAGAAATGCGAGCAAGCAGGCAGGTCCAGACCAGAAACAGTAACGTGTTTGTACCGGGGGGGGGGGGGGGGGGGGCGGGGAGGAACGAGCAAGTCTTTGCACAACAGTTCTGAGAGTGACTTCGATCCACTGACGGCTTTCTGATGTAAAAGGGATGATTTTGCATGGCAGAGGATATGAACTGTATGTTTTCTACATCAACAGGGTACGCAGTGAAACATTGCTGGGTTGGAGATCGGTTTAATGCTCTAATATTCAAGTTCCTGTCCTCAGTGCGAGAGCAGTGTAACTGAGAAGGAGTCTTTTTGTATTTGATGATATGTATGGCACTTTGCGCGGTTTAGTTGTCAGTGCAATATGGCGATCATTGCAAAATAGTTTTTTTGCCGCTGAAAGTCACGTCTGTAGAAAGAAAGAAAAGGCAGACTGTGCTTCCCTAGGACTCTAGGCTTGAGGAATCATGACATATAGCCAGTGTGAGTGTAGGCGTCCCATAATTTTTTTGGGTGCTGCACAGATATAAAGGATAACTGCACTGATTGTGTAAAATGTGTATATATTGCACTGTAAAGGTACTGTGGGTTATGCTGTGTAAAATGTGTATGCCTTGAATTGTAAGGTTATTGTGGTTTATATTGTGGCATGACTAGAGAAGATGACTGTGTCCTATCATGAGGGACATATGGATTCAGCACGTAGGTAACCGCAAGGGTATGAGAGAGATTTTTTACATAGAAAATTATACATGCTATAGATATGAATATTTGTTCCCAAACCACAGCTGTTAAGAGCAGAAATTACATGCACATGGAACGAAACGTAGAGTTATCAGCTATGCCGTCAGTGTGAGAGATGAGTCTAAATGTAGAGCTCGTGAATCAGCTTTGGACTGTGGTTTGGAGACTCTGCACAATGCGAACAGACTCTTCTGGTTTCCTGAGGTTGTAACTGTCTTTTATTTAAAATCAGCTGATGTGTGGCAAGTTATGGTATCCGCTATAAGAACATGATTTACACCATGCAATGTCTAGTTCCCCACAAAAGGCTGTGAATCAGAACTTCTTAATATCAGTCTAGAACCTGTCACAGGACTCGAAGACATGGCAGAAAAACGAAATGTTTGGTCTTGTACAAAGCGTGTTACAAAACAGTGTTTCAAACAACTAAACAGGACCAGAGCGAGCGTCCTTTGCGACTTAGTATAGTCCTTGGGATACGATCATTCGCCGAGAGTATAAGTGATAAAACTTTAAAGTGGCCTCTGCAGTGCCTGTATATTTAATACTATCATGCCGCACGGGCAGCAGTAGCAGCGGCAGTTTGAGGTGTAAATTCGATGAGAGATGAGGTATACCGTTACGAATGCTTGGACGGCTGCAAGCTGCGCTATTCTGGGGGATCATTGCGAAATCTCCCTCCCTGCATTGGAACCGCACCGCAGCTTTGGGTCATTGCGCGAGCTATGGTGCCTAGGTGAATTCTGTATCGGATGAAGTTAGTGGAACGTCTATAGTTCTTAATTTTTCTCTGTTTCAGGGTAGAGAATAACGATGATAACATGTTGAGGTCATAGATTTGAATGGACGCTGATCTGTAATACATATTTCTATGTAGTTTGGGGATGCGCTACAATGCGCGCATTTCCATCGAATGGTCAGAACATGCTCCTGTTGCACTAACTCAGGTCGCTCTGTTTCTACACAGGTTGCAGAAAGTGGCGGGTATGGTTTTCTCTGACTGTGCTCAGTTCCGACTTAAAATGGAATGATCACATGCGCGAAGCTGTAGAAATGGGCGCAGCTGCAAGATGCGTAGGGGGTGACTAAAACCAGGTTGTAATTTTACTGTAGCAGACAGGTTCAAGGAAGGTGATTCATTGCCAGATATGAGAGTGCCAGATATACGGTTCACTTGTGGGTGTGATCCGATGCAGGTATGTGCTTGAATGGAAAGACCTGTTTCCAAATCCCAGACATCATTTCCGGTGGATAGCGTAACACTAGAGATTTGAGAAGCTAGTGTACATTTTCTTACGACCTCAATCGGCACATCATCTACTACTACTGTTTGTGTTCCTTCTCAGTCGGTAATCACCTATAACTCAGTGGATATATCGCAGAACCTCTATGTGGTCTCGAGACAGAATGCGCTACAAATACCATAGAATTATCTAGCTGGGGTGGCGTGAGGAAGTTGCAGATACCACTTACATACCACGTTCCTTAGCTGAATAACTTTCAAAATGCGGTAATTTTATCACAAGGTTCATTGTGGGCTACACGTTGGTCTGATAATACACATTCATATGATCACCATCGCGGTATTTGTCCGGAAAAAACCACCTCATTCAGAGGTAATGTCATACCTCAACTCATAAAGCGGGTATAGCTTGTAACATGGATACTTGTGTGCACCTGTAGAAACAATATAGCTTGTGACAGCAACATTCAGTAGTTGTTGCGATCGGTTTTTTTTTTCAGATCTGGCTGATTACCTCTCTCTTTCTAAGGTACAGTGGTAGCACTCACAAGCGAAACCTAAGATAAATGCCCACCTATTGTTGATTTTCGGTCAGTGTTATTTTAAATCGTATGGAATCATTTATTGGTCAAGTATTATACTTAGTAGTAGTGTGTTTGTGTTCTGACATGTGTAAAGGAAATGACCATGTCCAGTTGTAAGGAAGGTACAGATATTTCCATTTTCAGAGCCACAGCCTTCAGCAGGGCGTATTTCCAATACTTTACTCATTGTCGAATGACATTCAGTTGAGACTGCGATCATAACATTTAATTGTAAGTATAGTGATAAAACATATATGTGACCGGTCTTCTAGAATGATTCCATGTATGCATGGGCTGTGGTGGTAATGATTCACGTTTCCTGTTAATGGCAGCAGCCGCCCAAATGCAGAGGTTCAAATGGCTCTGAGCACTATGGGACTTAACATCTCAGGTCATCAGTCCCCTAGAACAGGGCTTCCCAACTTTTTCAGCGGGTGGACCCCCTTCTTCAGTCGAAAATCCATGGCGGACTCCTAGTCAGTCAAGAGCACAGTAACCTTAGATTTCAGAGCGAAACCCATGGGAACTGAAAGCTTCTTAATGCAAGTTCCACGTTCCCAATGCCGCCTCCCCCTCCCCGAAGTATCAATAGTCTTTGGTTTAGAGATGAATGAAAAAACTTGAAGGTCAAAAATCGACTTATGAAACATGTAGTGCACCGACAAAGCAAGTTTAACATTTAATAATGCCTGGGGCCGCATACATGCCAGCGAGCACTGTGATTGGTCGACAAAGCGCATCTACCGCCGTGAACCAGCGCACCAACAAGCCCCGTATTGTTGCTAAAGAGTTGATCAGAGAAGCCGCATTCTCCGGCACTAAACTGTGTATGCGTTCTCACTTAGGAACCGCAAAGGCTGCTTGAGAATACGACGCGAAGTAAAGGTGCATATGTTTTTCTCACGAAAAAAAAATAGTGATGAATTTGATTTTGACATTTTTATTCAATAATTTTAGTCATTATTTTACACGATTTGGTAAAGGGTGGCCGCGGACCCCCTAGAAAGAGCCAGCGGACCCCTAAGGGGTCCGCGGACCACACGATGGGAGACCCTACCCTAGAGCTTAGAACTACTTAAACGTAACTAACCTAAGGACATCGCACACATCCATGCCCAAGGCAGGATTCTAACCTGCGACCGTAGCTGTCGCGCGGTTCCAGAATGAAGTGCCTAGAACCTCTCGGATACACTGGCTGGCTGGAATGCAGAGGCCTGTTGGAGTGTAGGAATGTATCTGAGATAACTTTGCCGTCATCTAGACGGACGAATAGCGAACTAATACTCAGTATGTGTTGGGCTGCTTTCGTGATCAAGTGGAAATTTGAGAAGATTGTGTATGGAGGTGCGTTATTGCTTCCCATGTAAATTGTTCGGTTGACTGCTTCTGCACATTTCGCGCCTTTATTTAGCTCAGAGAAGATCGATTGTGGTGTATGCATCTAGCATGTAGAAAACACATTTGCCTGTTCTCTAGACATGGGAAAGACCTGACTTGGCTTGTAAATTATAGAGATGATTTGGAATCTGTTAGATCATCGACATCGGTATTCGAGAGTGGTAATATCAGTTTGCTCTATTTGTTTCTAGTTACCCAGTGGTTTACAGCATGCAGCACCTCGCTAATGTTTGGGGTTTGTAGAGAAATAATTTCCAATCTATATCTTCGGAATTGTGCTGCGCTAGCGATAGGTAGGATGCTGTGCAGTGCTTGATATCGAGAAGTACAGCGAAAGTGGTATAACATTATGGTGAACCATGCAAAACTATGTGTGTCTTGTAATCTCTGGGTCTAGAGAAGTGCATAGAAAAGTCAGCAAGCAAGGAAGCAGATTCGGATCAGAAACGATAACGCATTTGTGGAGAGGGGTGACTATACAGAACTTGTAGAACAGTTCCGAGTGCGACTTCGGTCTTCTGAGGGTGCACTGCTGTAAAAGGGATGATTTTGTATGATGGAGGATATGAATTGTATATTTACTACATCGACATGGTACACGGTGATATACTGCTGGGTTGGAGAATGCTTTCATGCTCTAATATTCAAGCTCCTGTCCTCAGTCGGAGAGCAGTGTAATTGAGTAAGAGTCTTTCCATATCTGACGATATTTATGGCACTTTGCGAGGTTTAGTTGTTGGTGCAATATGGCGATCAGTTTTTTTTTTTTTTGGTGCTGTGCAGATATAAAAGGTAACTGCACTGTTTGTGTAAAATGTGTATATATTGCATTGTAAAGTTACTGTGGGTTATGCTATGTAAAATGTGTATATCTTGCATTGTAAAGTTGCTGTGGTTTATATTGTGGCATGACTAGAGAAGATGACTGTGTCCTGTCATGAGGGACATGTAGATTCAGCACATAGATAACTGAGAGGGTATGAGAGAGATTTTTTACATGGAAAATTATGCACGCTATAGATGTGAATATTCGTTCCCAAACTACAGATTCAAGAACAGAAATTACGTTACATGGATCGGTGTCAGACTGCTGTGGCAATCGTAATAACATTTAATTCTAGTTAGAATGGTAAATATGTTACTGGCTTCCAATATTCTTGTGAGTTTAGTATGTATGTATTTGATAATGAGTAGACAAGTTTTGTGGGTTTAGCTGTGAGTGCAATTTAGCGATCTTTGGAAAATAATTTTAGCGCTGAAAGTCTCCTCTGCAGAAAACAATGGTGAGTGGTGCTCCCACTGGACCCATACAGCAGCTATAGTGTGATCGTGCCAACAACATTAAAAGACACACGAGCGCGTGGTCCAGACCCGGCTTGAGCGCGCTCTTGAAAAATTGGTCTTCACTCCCTTCCAGTTGCATCAGCAACTGTGCCCAGGTGAACACATATTTTGAGAGAAATTTCTGAGGTACGGAGTATGAATGGGATGTCACTGCCTCATGATTGTGGGCAGCAGTACGTGAGTTGGCAGCTGATGGTCACGTCACTTTTCTGGTAGCCCCCAGGGCGGTGCAGTGGTCAGGGGACTGTGGGCAGTGCTTGCATGTGTCTGTTGGATTATTATGCATGCAGGTCTGTAGGCCGTGCTATGCATTATTTGGACTGTTTGTGAGTTGATTTCGTGTCTGCACATCAGTGTACTGAATTATATAGGAGCGGTGAAACAGTTTTTGTATAGCACGATCTGTGACGTCCGTATGCACGTCACACACACACACGCACACACACACGCACACACACACACACACACACACACACACACACACACACATGTCATGAGCGGTGGAACAGCACACTCTGTAACGTCAATATCCACCCGTCAGAGGTGTCCCATTAGAATGGCGATAGAGAGAAAGTGGTCGAACAGATGAGAGGGATGATAGCACGCTCTGGGGGTGGTTCTGTGCACTAGGCCAGTTGGGCTCTGGACCTCGGGTGAACACACCGGATGGCGGTAGTGGCTCAAATTGCTTAAATAAAGACTAGTGTATGATTTCGACAGTTGACAATTAGCAAGCATGTTTGCAGAGTCTTTTAGTGGTTCACATGTCTGTAGGCTGTGCGACGTGACCCCAAGCATGTCAGAGCATGTGTTTTGTATCAGTGCAACAAATATACTCCATCCCTAAATTAATTCTTCCAAAATAAATAAAGTACACTTCTCTCTCTACCAGCCCAGTGTAGGCTGAGTCCTTCTCCCACGGTCAGCTGACTTACGTTAGTGGAGTAGTCCAAGTGTCCTTTCCTTCTTAGGGTAGCAGAGGTAGCCCAATTGACCTATCTTCACACCAAAATTCAAACATGCTGCCAGTTCCTAGGATGAGGTGGCAGTCTGATGACAGATTAATGGGGGTAGCCCAAGTGACATATTTTCTCTCTATTTTCTTAGTTTAGTAGAGATAACCATGGTGTGATGCATTATCCTGTTTGAATTTCCCACTGGTTTTCTGGGGGTGGGGTGGAGTGGTGTTAGGTTAGTGGAGTTAGCCCAATTGACCTATCTTCCCAACAAAATTCAAACTTGAGTGTGGCACTTGCATCATCAACTGACATCACAAGCGCAATCTTGGGTGACGTCGTGCGCTGTGTATGTTAGTACACGTTAGTGCACGTTAGTACACGTTAGTGCATGTTAGTACTCGTTAGTACACGTTAGGCTGCCACCATGGGTTGGTAAGGGGGGCTGCTAACATGGGTTGGTAAGGGGACGTGGCGGTCGGTTTAGGAACGTGGTGGAGACTTTAAATGTTTCCTTACAAGTCCAGGTGAGCATGGCACTCGCGAAAATCTGACAAAATTTGCATTTCCCAGCTGGGAGGGGGGCGTGGCACTTTTTGAATTTCCCACCGCTGCCTTCTTGGATTTGGGGTGGCAACCCTATCAGTGTGGTTGTGACGTCAAATGTCTAACAGTACTCTCATCATCAGCTGATATCATGGCCGCCTTCTTGAATGGGAGCACCCTCTGGTGGTGTGCTGTGTACTAGATCAGTTTGAGTCCGGACCTCGTGGCCAACACAGTTTCCCGCTATCTTAGATTACGTCACAGATGAGAGCGGCGTCTGGTGCTTGTATTGTGCACTAAGTCACTTGGAGTCGTGACCTCGTGGTGAACACACTGGATGACCGTACTGCATGAAATTGTTTAAATAAAAACTTATATCCAGCACTGGTCGAGTCCTTTTCCCTTGAATCCTTAGGAGGAGGTGGCAGTCAAATGACTGAGGTTAGTCTGAGTGTCCTTTCTTTCGCACTATTTTCTTAGCTTAGTAGAGATACGCGAACTGACCTTTATTTAAGCCCAAATTAAACTTTGTGCCAGTTCATAGGAAGAAGTGACAGTCAGATAACTTACATTAGTGGAGGTAGCCCAAGTGACCTATCTTCTGGTGATTTTTCTTAGGTTAGTGGATGAATTATCCTGTTGTAAATTGAACTTCTTGCCATTTTCTTGGGGAGGGGAGGGGTGGTGGGTTAGGTTAGTGTCGGTAGCTCAGTTGGCCTTCTTCCTGCCAAAACTCAAACTTCCCACCAAAATCCGCCATCTTGGATAATGTCACAGCTGTCATTTTGGATGACATCATGCATTGTTGCCAAGTCTACAGGACCATATCTTGGATGACATCATCGTCATCATCTTGGATACATCTGGCAGCAATGGAAAGTGGGGCCATATGAACATTGCCCCAATACTCAAAAGTAAACATAACTCTACCCAAACTATTTCAGAGTTACAAAAATATGTCAAAATATGTACGCCACTCTGCAATCTTTTGACCAGATACGTGCGTGCATTTATGCACTCAGCTCACATCAGGCATGATTCCTAAAACAGATTCAACAATTGTATAGCTTACAAAACCAACACGTATTGTCTCGCTATCGAAACAGCTGCAGAATGATTACAGAAAATATGGTGGCTAACAATTTGTGATTGTGTGCGTGCGTGCGTGCGTGCGTATGTGCGTGAGTTAGGGGTGCTCAACGACTGGGCTGTCAGTGCCCATGAGAAGTTACCAGAAACGAATGTGATTAAATCAGAGAAAATGCAAGAAAAATTAAAAAGCAATCTGAGATAATATCGCACTCACTCACCGCCAATATCACCCACGATATCCCCCATAATCACACTGGCTCACATGACGGAAGGTATCGTTAAAACTGTTCAGATTTTCTAAAACTGTTACGTTAATCTAAGTAAGACCAGAGGAAAACTAAAACAGGTTCACAGGAATATGTGGCTGGCTGATCACTTACAAAACAAAGGGATGAACCAATCACCCTGATAATACATTAAAAACGTCGTCCTAAAATTTTAGGGAACAAGTCGGGCAGTTCACAAAACCTTAAAACTCGAAGCGCACTCTTTTGATTGGTTCTCTCTCCCCTCCTAAGAGTCACCAGCCGAACTTCTCCTGGTGATTCGGCAGATATTTGTGATTTTGTTTTTGCAGTATGTAGCTGGAGTGAGGCGAAATAAATACGAGTCATCACGTCTTCCCTGGGAGGCACAGTATCAACATCGGTTTGCTTCTCACTGACAAAATGATTTTTAAAGTGGAATTTTACGTGTCCCTTCGGTAGACCGGCTCCATGTTAGTCTAGAGCAATATAGGTATTTATCGATGTCCATTAAGAGAGTCAGTAAAAGACAAGGAATAGCCAGCACTCCAGCAGTGATAGTACCGCCGTAGTCCGCGCTGACTGCCACCACAGTGAACCAGCGCCACTCGTTCGTTGCCGCAGTACTGGCGATCCTTCGGGTTTTACTGTCCCTGCTAATGCATACCATTCAAGGAACGATGTCTCGATGTTGCCATGTCCCATCAAGTGCAAGAGCAATGTCCCTGGTTCCACTAGTATTTACAGTTTCTTCTACTGCACGCTTCATAGATGCTTTATACACAACCGTCAAGGCACCTAAAAGTATTTTTATGTAGTTGCTGAACCTACTGGGAGGACGAGGAAGGTCCATCAAACTGCAAAACGTTTGGGCAGCATTTTTTCCTTTTCCTATTCCAAGCATTCCATACGCTGATTTCAAATTCACATCATATGAATTATGCACAATGTTCGAAGTCATTTTCGAGGTAGATTTATTGCAGAATCTACGCAGAACAACTAATTTTGAAGCTAAACCCTTCCTGCTACTTTGTTATTCTTTTATTTCCAGACAGCCTACACCATCACATTGTTTACATTTCGCCACTTCCTTTATCAAAGGAGATAAATGCCCACATCAACAACAACAAATCCACTACGAATATCGTCATTGTTAACACAAAAATTTGAATCACCAGGAGGCGTGCCATGTGGGAGTTTCTTCTCTGAAGAACTGACACAAAAGTTACTTTCAACAGTGTGGCTTGCTTTGTTTGCGAACTGGTTACCACGGAATTTCCTTTTATTGAATGTCTTGATGCGTGGCATAGTCGTATTTATTGCACGCTATATGATATGTACTTCCACGGGTATATCTAGCACTTAGGCAACAAACATTCAGTAACACGTGAACAAACTGCTTCAGCGAAACAAAAGTAAATACTAGCAAAGAAAATCATTTACAGTGACTAGAAACCTGCACTGTTACCAATATACACAATGTATGCTACGTATAATCGCTGGAAACAGAAAGTTCACAGTTATTTTCGAAATAATTCTGGTTTCGTTAACAGAAATAAAGGGGGTGTGGCGGCAAACATGACCACAACTTTTTAAAATTTGGTATATATAGGTCATTTTTCATTTAAAACCCTATAATGTATATATCAATGTAATCAGGAAATCCTATAGAATTTAATAAAGTCATAAAAAATTTCTATTTTTCCACCATTTATAAGTACCCTATATCCTTAAAGGTTTCGTGGCCTAACATCGACTCACCAGGTTCAACACTCACAACTGCTGCAACATGTATTTAAAGATAACCTGGTTTTCATTCTCATAGTAGTGCTACTAAAGCCCCTGTTATACGACTGGTGCGAACTCTTAATAGACATAACCTTTAGATGTAGAAACACGCCTACAAACATTCATTTATATCACACAATTTCCTCTCGGTGCTGCAATTTTTTCCCGTCATTGTGTATTAGAACTTTATAATTAGTAGTTTAACATTTCAGGTTATAAAATACCGGCCATGGCGTACATAACAGCCACAGAATGTGTACATGGGCACGGGCAGAAAACGAGATGGATATCTAGCACAGATTCCAGAGTAGCATTTCGGGGATATACCCTCCATATTGGAAAAAGCTGGACAAAGAGTTTCGTTAGCCTAAGAAAGTATTATTAAGTGGATTGTTTACGTAAAACACACAGTGCTTAGCCGTCATGTGGAGAACTTTTCTCCTTGACCCGGTACACGAGAAGCGGGCGGCGGGCCTGGGAAAGTGTGTCGCTGCGGAGGCGTCTGAAACCGCTCCGCATCTCGTCTCGGCGCGTCATTAGGGTATCACCGCGCGCTCCTGAGTGGTCGCACTTATGCAATGAAGGAGAGCACGCCGCCGCCCCCGCGTGTCCCCCTCCCCCCCCCCCCCCCCTCCAGACACCGTAAATCTCCGGCCGCGCCGCTCCTGACGCGCGCTTGCGCCCTAGATCAAATTGCAGCAATCAAGATTCATACAACAACAACAACGCGAAATGGCGGATGCCCGGGGTCCCATTGTTATCCAATGGAGCGGACTCATCCTGCCGCATTAACGAACCAGAATTGCACAACGACCGCCGAACGAGCGGCAGCCGCGGCGGCGACCACCTCGGCACATCGTGCCAGTGTCAACAAACGCCTCTCTGCCTCCCTGCGCCTTCCTTGCCGCCTTTGTCGTACTCTCAGAAGGGGTGCTTTTGTCTGCGCAACTGAAGCCGTGTCCACATACGCAACTCGGTGGGTGCGCAGCACACTCAGACTGCATTGCAGGCGCGGAGCCCCGGTCCATTTCCGAGGAAGGCGGTCACAGTTTGTGGCCCGTTCCACACATGCCTAAGTCGAAACGAGGCCCCGGCAGTAGACAACATTCCATTAGAACTACTGACAGCCTTGGGAGAGCCAGTCCTAACAAAACTATACCATCTAGTGAGCAATATGTATGAGACAGGCGAAATACCATCAGACTTCAAGGAGAATATAATAATTCCAATCTCAAAGAAAGCAGGTGTTGACAGATGTCAAAATTACCGAACTCTCAGTTTAATAAGTCACAGCTGCAAAATACTAACGCGAATTCTTTACAGTCGAATGGAAAAACTGGTAGAAGCCGACATCGGGGAAGATCACTTTGGATTCCGTAGAAATATTGGAACACGTGAGGCAATACTGACCTTACGACTTATCTTAGAAGAAAGATTAAGGAAAGAGAAACCTACCTTCCAAGCATTTGTAGACCTAGAGAAAGCTTTTGACAATGTTGACTGGAACACTCTCTTTCAAATTCTGAAGGAGGCAGGGGTAAAATACAGGGAGCAAAAGGCTATTTACAATTTGTACAGAAACCAGATGGCAGTTATAAGAGCCGAGGGGCTTGAAAGGGAAGCAGTGGTTGGGAAGGGAGTGAGACAGGGTTGTAGCCTCTCCCCAATGTTTTTCAATCTGTATATTGAGCAAGCAGTAAAGGAAACAAAACAACAAGTCGGAGAAGAAATAAAAACTTTGAGGTTCGCCGATGACATTGTAATTCTGTCAGAGACAGCAAATGGCTTGGAAGAGCAGTTGAACGGAATGGACAGTGTCTTGAAAGGAGGATATAAGATGAACATCAACAAAGGTAAAACGAGGATAATGGAATGTAGTCGAATTAATTCGAGTGATGCTGAGGGAATTAGATTAGGAAATGAGACACTTAATGTAGTGTAGGAGTTTTGCTATTTGGGGAGCAAAACAACTGATGATGGTCGAAGTAGAGAGGATATAAAATGTAGACTGGCAATGGCAAGGAAAGCGTTTCTGAAGAAGAGAAATTTGTTAACATCGAGTATTGATTTAAGTGTCAGAAAGTCGTTTCTGAAAGTATTTGTATGGAGTGTAGCCATGTATGGAAGTGAAATATGGACCATAAACTGTTTAGACAAGAAGAGAATAGAAGCTTTCGAAATGCGGTGCTACAGAAGAATGATGAAGATTAGATTGGTAGGTCACGTAACTAATGAGGAGGTATTGAATAAAATTGGGGAGGAGTTTGTGGCACAACTTGACTAGAAGAAGGGATTGGTTGGTAGGACATGGTCTGAGGCATCAAGGGATCATCAATTTAGTATTGGAAGACAGCGTGGAGGGTAAAAATCTAAGACGGAGACCAAGAGAAAAATACACTAAGCAGATTCAGAAGGATGTAGGTTGCAGTAGGTACTAGGAGATGAAGAAGCTTGCACAGGATAGAGTAGCATGGAGAGCTGCATCAAACCAGTGTCAGGACTGAAGACCACAACAGCATCAACACATGCGTACGATTTTAATAATAATTAAAAGTCAACTGGAGGAAAAAAACTAACGAAGAAGTACTTCAAAAAATCACAATTAGGAGAAAAAGGGGATAATCTTGCGAGCTAACATCCCAAAGATGTTCGGGCAGCCGGCCGCTATAACCGAGCTGTTCTAGGCGCTTCAGTCCGGAACCACGCTGCTGCTACGGTCGCAGGTTCGAATCCTACCTCGGGTATGAATGTGTGTGATGTCCTTAGGTTATTTAGGTTTAAGTAGTTCTAAGTCTACGGGACTGATGACCTCAGATATTAAGTCCCATAGTGCTTAGAGCCATTTGAGCCATGTTCGGGCACACCTGCGGTTCCTCTTCGTCGAAATGTCTTGGCTCAAACACGTCTAGGGCTTGAACCGCACTTGTCGCATTATATGACCTAAATTAGACACTTGTGACCCTTTGGTTAAATTGTCTGGCTGATGGCAAGTTGCGAAATACAGAGTTAACATAACATATAATAACAGTAATAATAATATCGCGAGCTAAATTAACGATCCATAAACGACCCGTAAATGACGTTGGCCACACAGTTGCGATTTGATTAGAATAATGTTTATTCAGAAAGCAAACTAATATTGAAAGTGGTGGAATTTAGAGTCACTATTACACGTGAGCGCATATCCATTTGACCCAGTTCGATCATTCACAATCTCATCGCGAATTACAAGTCCACCTCGTTAACTACGCGAAATGTTAGAGTTCACACCAGGCATGCAGCTGCTCACCCGCGATACCACACAACGCAAAATTTTCCGAGTCGTTCCACTTCCCAGCTGCCTAAAGACCGACTGTCCGCTTTCGCATCTGTATCCGAACTGTCCCCTTTGGTGTCTCGACCAGAAGTGCCTTGTGCTTGTCACCAACCGCGTTTCCCGCTCGCCAAACATCTTCGCTCAACTGATTAGCGTAGTTCCCTTTCCTGAAGCCGTCCATCTGGTTGGCTACAGCTTATTCTACATTATTTTACATTGTAACATATTTAAGTAATCAAAGCTTGACCACTTTCATGTTCTAGATAAAGTAACAATAATATCCATTACATAATAAACGTTACATTCTTTTACATAAAACCAATATAGTTTCCTTCTTAGCTCTGAATGCCACGGCCAGTAACCTTGCACCAATGCGCTTTCTGAAAAATAAATAAAGAACAAAAGTAACCATTATGCACTAAACTCTACAAAAAATATTCTGTTATCTAATGATTCAATAATGTGTCATGCTGTCATCGTTCAGTGTGTATTGTATGGAGGAAATGATGATCTGATGCTTAACTGAAAATACTGATAATTTAAATTTATTATATCTTTTAAACATATCTTTTAAACATATAAAGTTCCAGAGTTGATATTTAAGCCATCTGTCATTTTAATGATGCGCTTGTATATGAAATGTCGATCGTTAAGATCGACCAAAGCGTTCAGATTTTAGCATCAGGACTTTATTATAAAACTTGTTAATTTCACTTTAACAGTAAATCCTAAACTATTATAGATATGATCAATATTCACGTTTCATTGGGATCACCATGAAAATTTATTGAGGATAGCGGATCAAAATTACTGTGGCTTAATTCCCTGCATTACTATAGAATTAAACAGTTTTCATAAATGTTTCCTTTATGGTCGATCTTAGGTCCACCATATTTAACACCGCTACGTCTCCTCGGCCACAAAAGCCTTCTACTGGGTTTCCCTATGACGTAGGTCCTCGTCTGTCGCACTTGCACACTGCAGCCCTTAGGCCTCAATAGAGCATAGCCGCCTGTGAATTTCCCCATCTCGTGGTGAATCTACGCCCTTTGTGGCATCTGGTCCTGGTCGACAGGGTTCGTTTCACAATTCCTGAAGGCTGATCCTTTCGGCCATATATTTAAATGAGAGCGCAATGCTCGTTAACACACAATCTCAGTTTCGATTGCTCGGCCTCTGCAGGCGATATTGCACTCTTAACTGAATCTAGGGAAAATGCAACGATGTAGCTAAGACTAAAAAATTTAAATATCTAGATGAAATAAAATAACAAAATGCTTTGGACAAAGAAGCAACTTAACAAGGATAAGAAAAATGGAGGAGGCGTTTCGACTAACGAAAGAATGTATAACAAGAACTCTATTTCCATAAGTGCAGAAGTCCGGCATTACAACACAGTCATTAAAACAGAATGTCTTTTTGCTTCAGGATGCCTTTCCTTAAATACAGGTAACAACTAAGTATAACACAAAAGAGGGAACGAAAAATAACAGGAAAGTCTTGGGACCAAACTAAGAGAACGGAAAATGGAAATTAAGGTAATAAAGGAATTTATGAAGAAATAGGAACAATATCAGATACAATGAGGAAGAGAACAGTTGCATTCTATGGGCACCAAAACGGCTAAATGCAAAGAAGAGAATAAAAAGAATTTTTAAAGTTTTTGACAGTAACCCAAAAACATTAATCACACGGATCATAAGTTAAAGTAGGCCTTAAAGAAATGGAAATAACGGAGGAAGAAATAGCAGAATGAGAAAAGTTCAGAGAAAAAGCAAAAAGTTTAAAGGACTTCCAGAAGAAACCAAACAAAAAGACAGGCGCAATATGGATACATGAAACAAGAGAAAACATAGGGAAAGAATGAAAAACGACTGTAAAGAAAGAAAGGAGAAAAGACAGAAGACGTAATTTATTTCACGTGGTTCTTCGCAGGCGAAACCAATAAAAAAATTCCAAGTTGTTTCATACTCAGCGAAAACGCGAAGAGGAGAGACGTAGCCACCCTAGGCAAGGTCCTATTGGAGATAGTTTGCCATTGGCCCGTTGCCTTCCTACCTCGTGTGTATCTGTGTCGTGTTCATGGCTGTGTTGAGTGCTTGTACTGGGTATTGTTGTGGATGAAGGGAAGTGACAGGGTGAATCCCAGTACCAGCACGTATCATACTCCTCTCGTATAGCAACAAGTGGCCCGCAAGAGACAGAAAAAAAATATTCTCTTCAAAATACCACTTCTTATGTTTAGGAATTGCAACGAAAAACGTCTCATTCTACATGGTCCATTCACATTAACGTGGCAACCACCTATGTTCAATGTCGAAGAGCAATATCCACCCACAGACGGCAGGGGCAGCACTAGCAGTTGGGGGTATACGAAGCGTGTCAGGGAAACGCGGAAAGTAGAGCAGTCGTTGTTACAATGAAGAAATGGAGCGATTTATCTGACATCCAAAAGGGAATGAGCATTGGCTTTTGGTCCGAGGGTGGAAGAATTTCCAAACCGGCTACGTTTTTAAACTGTTCGCGTGCCGCCGTCATTAAAGTACACTACTGGACATTGAAATTGCTACACCACGAAGATGACGTGCTACAGACGCGAAATTTAACCGACAGGAAGAAGATGCTGTGATATCCAAATGATTAGCTTTTCAGAGTATTCACACAAGGTTGGCACCGGTGGCGACACCTACAACGTGCTGACATGAGGAAAGTTTCCAACCGATTTCTCATACACAAACAGCAGTTGACCGGCGTTGCCTGGTCAAACGTTGTTGTGATGCCTCGTGTAAGGAGGAGAGATGCATACTATCACGTTTCCGACTTTGATAAAGGTCGGATTGTAGCCTATCGCCATTGCAGTTTATCGTATCGCAACATTGCTGCTCGTGTTGGTCGACATCCAATGACTGTTAGCACAATAAGGAATCGGTGAGTTCAGGAAGGTAATACGGAACGCCGTGCTGGATCCCAACGGCCTCGTATCACAAGCAGTCGAGATGACAGGCATCTTATCCGCATAGCTGTAACGGATCGTGCAGCCACGTCTCGATCCCTGAGTCAATAGATGTGGACGTTTGCAAGACAACAACCATCTGCACGAACAGTTCGACGACGTTTGCAGTAGCATGGACTATCAGCTCGGAGACCATGGCTGCGGTTACCCTTGGCGCTGCATCAGAGACAGGAGCGCCTGCGATGGTGTACTCAACGACGGACCTGGGTGCACGAATGGGAAAACGTCATTTTCTCGGATGAATCCAGGTTCTATTTACAGCATCATGATGGTGGCATCCGTGTTTGGCGACATCGCGGTGAACGCATAATGAAAGCATGTACTCGTCATCGCCATACTGGCGTATCACCCGGCGTGATGGTATGGGGTGCCGTTGGTTACACGTCTCGATCACCTGTTGTTCGCATTGATGGCACTTTCAACAGTGGACGTTACGTTTCAGATGTGTTACGCCCCGTGGCTCTACCATTCATTCGATCCCTGCGAAACCCTACATTTCAGCAGGATAATGCACGACTGCATGTTGCAGGTCCCGTGCTGGCCTTTCTGGATACAGAAAATGTTCGACTGCTGCCCTGGCCAGCACATTCTCCAGATCTCTCACCAATTGAAAACGTCTGGTCAATGGTGGCCAAGCAACTGGCTCGTCACAATCCGCCAGTCACTACTCTTGATGATCTGTGGTATCGTGTTGAAGCTGCATGGGCAGCTGTACCTGTACACGCCATCCAAGCTCTGTTTGACTCAATGCCCAAGCGTATCAAGGTCGTTATTACGGCCAGAGGTGGATGCTGTGGGTACTGATTTCTCAGTATCTATGCACCCAAATTGGTGAAAATGTAATCACATGTCAGTTCTAGTATAATATATTTGTCCAATGACTACCCGTTTATCATCTGCATTTCTTCTTGGTGTCGTTATTTTAATGGCCAGTAGTGTATACCGTGCATGGAAAAAGACACTATCCAGAACGGACACCGAAGCAACTGCGAATGCACCATGGGCAGTAGATGGCAGGGGTGAACGACGCAGCGGAGATGTGTGCGGAAGAAGAGATGTGCTACTGTTGAGCAACTGGCCGCCCAGGTGAACCAAGATGCTACCAACAGCGTCTTCCCTACAATAGTTTGGCGAACGTTGCTGCGTATCGGCCTCCGCAACAGGTGTCTGGTTCGTGCACCCATGCTGCCCGCTGATCGTTGGCGGCGAAGACTGGCATTTGCACGCTTGTACTCCAACTGCACGTCCACTCGGTGGCGACAGATGGCTGTTAGCGTGTACGGCGTGAAACTTCTGAAAGTAACACCCTGCAACAGTTGTGGTCTAGAGAATGTTTTCGTAGCATTCCCTGAGTGATTTGATCATTCTGGAACGCACAATGGATCAAGACAAGTAGGCATCTACCCTTGGGACCACGTCTATCCCTACATGCAGCTTGTTTTTGCTCGACACGACGCCACCTACCAGCGGAACAGTTGAAACGTCTCTGTGAACTCGTTTCATAAGAGGCTTGTCGAATTCGGTACAACTTATTCACCTTACTAACTGATTTTAGCTCAATTCATGAACTCTTCCAGAAGGACTGAGCGCTCAAGTAAGGCTTATTGAATATTACATGTGTGTTTTAATGTGGGGGTTCGTTTTGTGGGAAACGCTGAGTTGGCCATCGTCTGCTGGGACAGACGATGTTGCTTCTTGTTCGAAGGAGAACACGGGATGACCAACTTAGGTTTCCAATACCTGAACAGAGCCGGCCGCGGTGGCCGTGCGGTTCTGGCACTGCAGACCGGAACCGCGGGACTGCTACGGTCGTGGGTTCGAATCCTGTCTCGGGCATGGGTGTGTGTGATGTCCTTAGGTTAGTTAGGTTTAAGTAGTTCTAAGTTCTAGGGGACTGATGACCACAGATGTTAAGTCCCATAGTGCTCAGAGCCATTTGAACCATTTGAACCAATACCCGAACAGAAAGGTTTACCCATCATAGTCGAAGGCTGTGTCGAAGGCTGTTTTTGTGTGTGAGGTTGGTGACAGGGGACTACGCCTCTGGTAGCTTCCGCTGCATGGGGAGCTAGGTAATCTCGAAAGAGAAAGCGGCACTCTTCGGTGAACGCTTGGTGAGTACGGATCGTAGCTCTTAAGGGGGGTTTCAGGCGATAGGAAGCAGGTTGAGTTAGGACTTCGTTATGTTTAACTGTTGAAATACTTAAGAACTTCAGCTTAACTGAAGCGTGTGAAGCGATTTTTTTTCCGAATGTGTCATAATTATATTGCTTAAATAGGCGAGTTTTGGGTGTTTGAGTTAAAAGTGTTGAAGTTACTTTGTTCATTTTGAACAACGATGAAGTAGAATTTCAAACGGTAAATCTGATTAGGAAAAGCTGGTTACGATCACTTCAACCGTACGTGAGTGTAATACCGCGTCGAATCGAGTATTGATTTTTAATGATTTTTAATCTTATATTTTGTGGAAGTTGCTGTTGGCTTTGTGTGTCGATTTTGTGCCACGTGTTTGTTAATCAATGACCCTTCTGGACCACCACGGCAGTGCAGTAGGCTTTATTTTAACAGTTTGCTTGCTTGATGAGCTATAATTTCTGCAAGAATATCTGTTCTTTCGTGCGCTTTCTACAAAGCAGCACAATAGTTTGATTCAGAATGCACCACGTGCTCTAGTTCGGCCATTTGCAAGCAGCAGACGCAGTTAGTATGTTGAATAATTATCGCACAACCTCGTGCATTCGTTAAACCTCTGTCCAGAATAGTGCATGCGTAGGATCGTAATGCGAATCTCACTGAGATATTTTTTATGGTATGAATGAAAAGCTGATGATAGTATCATTGTCTCCCACCCTCGTTTTCTGTGATTCTTCTTGCTGTAGTTAAATTGTGCTCTGTTACATTCTCACGTAATTCTTACTTAAATATTTCTAGTCAGGCGCCAGGTGTGTGTAGTTAGTATGTGCAACCAAATACTTACATACAAAAATAATCTACGTGAAAGATAAATTCTGTGGTGTTAATCCTACCCACTTACTCCGATTTCCAATCCTGAATTAATCAAGTTGCTTCATGCACGACATGGAGTGCTACGAGGGCTGTCCAGAAAGTAAGTTCCGGTTAATTGCGAAATGGAAACCACAGTTAAAATCAAAAATGCTTTATCTGTAACAGTTAGCTACACCTTCCAGCTACTTCTCTACGTACTCGCCGTTTTGACTTAGACATTTGTCGCAGCGTGGTACCAACTTTCCAAAATCCTCAGCATAGAAAGGAGCCGCCATTGCTTTCCACCAATTCTCTACGCTGGTCTACAGCTCGTTGTCTGTGTAAAAATGTTGTCTTCATAACCAGCGGTTCATGTGAGCAGGGATGAGACTCAGAGGGAGACAATTACGGGCTGTATTGTGGGTAATCAAACTTTTCCAATTGAAAACGATGCTTGAGCGTCTTCATTCCCCTTGCAGAATGCGGCTGAGAATTGTGTTGCAGAAGAAACCGCACGACAGCTATGTAATGTTGGCTGCATAGCTTCAGGCGATATTTCTCACCAGGCCCTCGGACTTGGCGGGAGACACTATGTATTTTGCAGACAACTTTACGCGCTCACTGAGAGCTCAGAAATGAAAAGAGCGACGTGATGCTATCAGGGTCATACTAGAGGCACTGCCCAACACATCTGTGCAAAACTTTATCGGATTTTCATAGTCGTTTCCATTTCGCGACCGTTCGGAACTTAGTTTCTGGGCACCCCTCGTATTTATCTGGCTACTTAAAGAAATTTGCATACTTATAATTACATTATTAAAGTAATTATACTAATAGTTTTCCAGCTCATTTTTTTTCTAAATGGTTAGGAAGGGCTTGGGCTGGTGGCGACCCTGAATTTCTGAATTTTTATCATTATTTGTGTGAGAGAAGCAGCTAGAAATGGAAGGTAACGTATATGGCTCAATGACAAACGTTGTAAAGATAGTTATATGTTACACAGTGCAGCGTGTCGCACAGCTCGCAGTGTGCGTGGCTGGTTCGACGAGCACCAGCATGAGTTTACCGTACTTCCCTGGCCACCAATCTCCCCGGATTTAAACCCAATCGAGTATCTTTGGGACCACCTCGATTGGGCTCTTCGCGCCACGAATTATCAACCGAGAAACCCAGGCAGCTATCACAACAGTGGAGTCGGCGTCGCTTCACATCCCTGTCGCTACCTCCCAGTATCTCACTGACTCTCTTCCTTCACGTCTCTCAACAGTCCACGGTTTTTGACAGGTGGTCGCATTAATTTGACTGGACACTGTATTTTCCTCTGATACACTAACTATCATTCGTAATTAACTGTTACTAGAGCTGCTGTGGCATGTATTATCATTGTTACACATCACACCTCAAGAGACCGACATATGTACATTTAAATGTGCGATCAAAGATCATATGGTGCAAACTGGGACGTCTTTCTGATGGTCTTTGACGATCGTTTCACTTATGTTTATGTCAGTGGCTGCTGAGACACAATGCAGTGAATTTTAAACGTGTGATTTGGTCTTCTATTTTATTCCGCAACCATATCAAGTGAGTAAGTCATTTTAATTGCCAAAAAATTAGCCCATTACACAAATGTTCTCCCATTTACTTTTGACAAAAATTGGTTTATATAACCGAAGATACATATTTTGACGACTTGTGTTCTACTCAACTCTCATGACTGTTAATAGTTGTGATACTTGAAAACGACCCAAGGCCGGTTTACGTAAACGATCTGGTTAGACTGTTTGCAATGATGCTGTAGTCTACAGGAAAGTAGTCTCAGTCGAAAGTTGTGAACAAATCAATGAGGATTTGCAGAAAATAAATGCGTGGTGCAATGACTGGCAGTTATCTCTCAATATTAGTAAGTGCAACCTACTGCGTATAACAAAGCGAAAATCCCCATTAATGTACGAGTACAAAATAAATGCCCAGTCTTTGCAAGCGGTGACATCCGTCAAGTATCTGGGTGTGACTAATCGAAATGATCTCAAATGGAATGATCAGATTACATAAGTAACGGGCAAGGCGAATTCTAGATTGCGGTTTATTGGTAGAATCCTAAAGCGATGCAATTCAACAAAGGAAATTGCTTACAATATGTTAGTTCGTCCAGTCTTAGACTATTGTTCGTCTGTGTGGGACCCTTACCAGTTGAGTCTGATTCAAGTGATTAAGAAGGTCCAAAGAAGAGCGGCAACATTCGTGACTGGTATATTTAGCCATCGCGGCAGCGTTACAAATCGCATAGAAAGTTTGAAGTGGGACGTACTTGCAGATAGACGATGCGGTAAACGAAAGGGGCTGCTCACTAAATTCCGAAATCCGATCTTCGCCGAGGATGTAGAGCATATATTATTACCACCAACTTCCAAATCGCGCAGTGACCACCACTCAAAGATAAGGGAAATTAGAGCGCGTTCTGAGGCGTTCAGACAGTCGTTTTCCCCTCGCGCAATCCGCGAGTGGAACAGAGGGGGATGTGGGGGGGGGGGGGGGGGGGGGGGGTATGACTTTCACGCGAAATGTCCCTCCGTCACACACCGCTTGGTGGCTAGCGGAGTACATATGTAGATGTAGATTGTGTAATTAAACCTCTTGTACAGTCAGACAGTGGTTATAACTTTCAAAAAGTTTTATATGACTGTGGCTTCACGCCAAAATACACTGAAGTGCCAAAGAAACGTATAGGCATTCGTATTTAAAGACAGGTATATGTACGCTATGTGATCAAAAGTGTCCGGATACCTCCAAGAAATTACTTACAAGTTCGTGGCGCCCTCCATCGGTAATGCTGGAATTCAATACGGCGTTGGCCCACCCTTAGCCTTAATGACAGCTTCCACTCCCGAAGGCATACGTTCAATAACGTGCTGGAAGGTTTCTTGGGGAATGGCAATCCATTCTTCACGGAGTGCTGCACTGAGGAGAGGTATCGATGTCGGTCGGTGCGACCTGGCACGAGGACGGCGTTCCAAAACGTCCCAAAGGTGTTCTATAGGATTCAGGTCACGACTCTGTGCAGGCCAGTCCATTACAGGGATGTTGTTGTCGTGTAACCACTCCGCCACATGCCGTGAATTATGAACAGATGCAATCGCCATCGCCAAATTGCTCTTCTACAGTGGGAAGCAAGAAAGTGCTTTAAACATCAATGTAGGCGTGTGCTGTGATAGTGCCACGCAAAACAACAAGGGGTGCAACCCCCCTCCATTGAAACCACGACCGCACCATAACACCACCGCCTCGGAATTTTACTGTCGGCACCACACACGCTGGCAGATGACGCTCACCGGGCATTCGTCATACCCACACCCTGCCATTGGATCGCAACGTTGTGTACCGTGATTCGTCACTTCGCACAACGTTTTTCCACTGTTCGGTCGTCCAATGCTTACGCTCCTTACACCAACCGAGGCGTCGTTTGGCATTTACCGGCGCGATGTGTGGCTTATGAGTAGCCGCTCGACCATGAAATCCAAATTTTCTCACCTCCCGGCTCACTGTCATAATACTTGCAGTGCATCCTGATGCAGTTTGGAATGCCCGTATGATGGTCTGGATAGATGTCTGCCTATTACACATTGCGACCCTCTTCAACTGTCGGCAGTTTCTGTCAGTCAACAGATGAGGTCGGCCTGTACGCTTTTTTGCTTTCCGTGTCCCTTCATGTTTCCACTTCCCTATCACGTCGGAAACAGTGGACCTAGGGATGTTTATGAGTGTGGAAATCTCGCGTACGACGTATGACCGAGTGACAGCCAATCACCTGACACCGTTCAAAGTCCGTGAGCTCCGCAGAGCACCCCATTCTGCTGTCTCTCGATGACTAATGACTACTGTGGTCGCTGATATGGAGTACCTGGCAGTAGGTGGCAGCACGATGCACCTAATACGAAAAACGTATGGTTTTCGGATGTCCGGATACTTTTGATCACATATTGCAATTAGACAGAATACAGCGCTGCGGTCGGCAACGCCTATATAAGACAACAAGTGTTTGTCGCAGTTATTAGATCGGTTGCTGCTGCTACAACCGCAGGTTATTAAGATTTAAGCGAGTTTAACGTGGTGTTATAGTTGGCGCACGAGTGATGGTGAAACGTCCCCTTTGAAAAATTATACATGACTGTGTTTAAACTGACACGCAATATTTTTTAGCGCAACGCAATCTGACTTTCAATAATCCCTACAAAAGAATGGCCCTGACTGACATTAACCTATACCTTTCACAAATCACTTACCTCACAAAAATCTTCGTTACTCCAACTACTGCAATACAGCGAGCGCCACTACTGCTAGCTAAATAAAAGATTCAAACTACGGAAGGCACTAACTACTGATAGGCATAGTTAGCAAATGAAAGATTTTAATAGAGAACAAACAATGTATTTACCTTAATAGTGTTGAAAAATCATAATATACATAGCAGTTCATGACATCCAGTCTTACAAATTTCAAAACTCCGCCATTTCTCTCCCCACATCCACCACTGCTGGCGGCACACATCCAAAAGCGCAACGCTACACGCTGTTAACATCCAGCTGCCCAACACTACAATGGCAGACAACAATGCAAACTAACCACAGACTGCACACAGCACAGCCAGTGATTTTCATACAGAGCGCTACGTAACGTTGCCAATAAGAAAACATAAACAGCCTACTTACAATGGCACACAGCATCTCCGAGTAGAGATGAAGTGGGAATTTTTCGGTACGACCACTTCACGAGTGGACTGTGAATATCGGGAATCCGGTAAAACATCAAATCTCCGACGCTGCTGCGGCCGGAAATAGATCCCGTAAGAACGGGACCAACGACGACTGAAGAGAATCGTTCACCGTGACAGATGTCCGCAAATTGCTGCAGATTTCAATGCTGGGCCATCAACAAGTGTCAGCGTGCGAACCAGTCAACGAAACATTATCGATGTGGGCTTTCGGAGACGGAGGCCCACTTGTATACCCTTGATGACTGCACGACACAAAGCCTTAGGCCTTGCCTGGGACCGCCCGCACTGTCATTGGGTTGATGATGACTGGAAACATGTTACTGGTCGGACGTGTCTCGCTTCAAATTGTATCGAGCGCATGGTCGTGTACGGATATGGAAATAAGCTCATGAAGCTATGGACCCTGCATGTCACCAGGGGAGTGCTCAAGCTGTAAGCATCCTGTCTGATCATCTGCAGCCATTCATATCCATTGGCATTCCGACGGACTTGGGCAATTCGAGCAGGTCAATGCGACACCCCACACGTCCAGAATTGCTTTGTAGTTGCTCCAGGAACACTCTTCTGAGTTTAAATACTTCCGCTGGTCACCAAACTCCCAAGACATGAACGTTATTGAGCATACCTGGGATGCGTTACAACGTACTCTCACGAATTTATGGACAGCCCTGTAGGATTCATGGCGTCAGTTCCCTCCAGCACTACTTCAGACATTAGTCGAGTCCATGCAACGTCATGTTGTGGCACTTCTGCGTGCTCGTAGGGGCCCTGCACTATATTAGGCAGGTGTACCAGTTTATCTGGCTCTTCAGTGCGAAATCATTATTGTTCGTCACTTAGAAGCCTACCCGACGACGAGTACAAAATATTGTCCTCTACGCCATGAAGTGCTGAAGAGCACACCATCAGAGCTCGTTGTCTCCGCTGAATGCGCACCGTGAAAGTGATCCGATCTTCAAACTTATTTTAAAGCTATACTGTACTTTTCCGGACATTGATTCGTTGTCAGAACCTTATCTGCAAAATCCACTATACAAGCCTTTGCAGCCTCTAATAGTAGTTTGAATTTAGCATTTAGTTATGCAGGGTATTTCAGAATTCCTAAGTGCAATGCGTCATGCATGATCTTGATTCGACCTAATAGTTTTGAGCGATTATGCATGCTGCATATCTGATTCCTTATATAAGAACTTCAGTGAGTCATGGTTTTTTACTATTGTGTAGAAAAGAGGAATGGTTTTCTGGTAGGGACAAAATTACTCGCTAGGAAGCAAAACGTTAATGTTCATTGGAGTCTCTATATTCTGAAATTAAACGGTGAATGAAGTTATTGAGTGATCAGTTTACAAACTGACCACGCCTCTAAATGAACTACAGCAGTCCAGCAACGTGTAACCGGAGTTGTTGTGTCGTAGGAAATCCTGCCCACTCCACCAGTTTCGTCAATAAGCGAATCCTCACTCGCTCAATAATATCTGTGATTCTCCATTACTAGTATGACTGTCTTTCATGTACAGATTATCCTCTTGACATCGCTCATTAATGAATGCCCAGCACTAAATAATACTTTCACTCACATTCACGGCCGGCCGGTGTGGCCGAGCGGTTCTAGCGTTTCAGTCTGGAACTGCGCGACCGCTACGGTCGCAGGTTCGAATCCTGCCTCGGGCATGGATGTGTGTGCTGTCCTTAGGTTAGTTAGGTTTAAGTAGTTCTAAGTTCTATGGGACTGATGACCTCAGATGTTAAGTCCTATAGTGCTCAGAGCCATTGTCACATTCACGGCTAGTGCAGAACCTTTGCTCTACCGTTGTGTGACCGCGCCTGCTTCACACGCAACAAACAGTAACTTTTACAGTGACAATGCCTGATCGACCGATTGTAATGTACACAGTGATTCCTAGCTTTGTTTCCATGTTTGAGTTCCCCCCTTCATCGTCGCGGCACTAGGAAGAAGAGTGTGGCTGGCCCATCGCCCTTTCGTCCCTTCATCCCCGGGCAAGACCCCACGCGCCCCCTTCTACCACCACCACCCCCCCCCCCCCCCCCCCCACCGGCCCCAGAGAGAGAGACTTGTGATAATAAGGCTTACAATGAGAAACCATTTTTTAGAAAATACTGTTCTGAAATTCGGGTTTTTAAACTGTTGTGTACATAGTTCCGCGTAGTCAGCACGTACACAACTTTCCCACAAGAGCGCGCCCCGCTAAGCACAACGGCGCAGGCGCAGCGCTCGTCCGTCTCCGCACTACGAGATGGTGCTGTCTTAGAGACGGACCAAATTCTGCTTCCGTCATCCGCGTATTAATACGTAACGCAGCCAATGAGATTGCTGCTAACGTAGAACCTTTTCTCCTCGCGGATCACACTCGTGCAGTGATACATGAATGCGCGAGGTATTATAACGAGTGTACAGACCTCCGATTAGTCAGTCTGTATTTGTCTGCAACAGTCTGTACGAGTTCTACATTTGTCTGTACCAGTCTATAGTCAAGTTTCAGTCTGCGCCCAATAAGATTACCATATCCCTGTACATAGCCATGAAGATAAATGTATAGACACTTTTGTCAAGTATCAGAGATATATGTGAGAATAAGATTAACGTACCAATACCAAAGGAACTTCAGATTGTCAATTGTAAATAGCATCCAGAACCAAGTTAAGTAATTTTTACGCTTTTTATTATTTTAATAGATGTGTGCGAAAATTAATCAAGTTCTGTTTAAAGTTGGTCACCGTCAATCTGCTACTCTAAGCGTGCAAGTGGCATTTCTATCGTCTGACCTAACGGCAGAAGATAAACACGCCATGATAAGACCACGAGACATATTGCTGACACTCGCCTACTTCGTTAGAGTGACAAGTCAAATAATCTGATGGTGTGTGTATTGAAGGTATTACAGTATGCTCACCGCATAAACCATAATATCTTATAATCAAAGGCCGGCCGAGTGGCCGTGCGGTTAAAGGCGCTGCAGTCTGGAACCGCAAGACCGCTACGGTCGCAGGTTCGAATCCTGCCTCGGGCATGGATGTTTGCGATGTCCTTAGGTTAGTTAGGTTTAACTAGTTCTAAGTTCTAGGGGACTAATGACCTCAGCAGTTGAGTCCCATAGTGCTCAGAGCCATTTGAACCGTTTTTTTTATAATCAAAAACATAACACCACAAGGTTCCAATATAAACAACAGCTACCACCGCCTGCCGCCGTACCAGTGTCACTTTCCTCCACAGTTCCACTTCATACCTATTGGCACAAGTCGGTAGTCTTCGTGACTATGACATCATGTTTTCAAATGCTGCCAGCTGCAACGTTCGAACAGTCGCTTTGTAGCTGCTCTATGAACGTGTGTTCAATATTAATCAACAAGGCATTTAGCGGTTAATGACGATGAAGATATTTCTGCTCCATCTGGGTCTCGTACAATTCCCATTTCCCGCGTCTTCACGAAACGTTAATTCCGTGTGCAGTTTGTACCATAGCAGCTGATCGTTGCGTCGCGCCTGAGTTGATAACAATGCAAGATAAAGATAAAACATTCCCTCCTCCCCCCTCCTCACCCTGAGACTGCTCTCCTCTCCTCTCCTCCCCACATCATGTTACACTGCCATGGGGAAAGACCATATGTAGTGTTCTTCAGACAGATTTTGTCATTTGAAACTTTCACGATAGTGAGTGAAAAAGAAATCACAAGTTAACACAGGCAATAAATAAATTCGCTTCTAAATGTAAAATGTAACTAATAGAATAAAAAAAATCTATGACTTACTTTTACACACGTAAAATAATTAAGTAGTTTCTATGTTACTAGCCAAAGAGAAAGGTGTTCACCATTTAATAAACATGAGACTCTACGTGTAAAAATTGAACTAAAAAACCACTATTGTTTGTAATTTTTGGCGACCTTGGTCACACACGAACACAGTACACACACACACACACACACACACACACACACACACACACACACACTGTACCTCCTGCCCGTCACATCACGTTGGCGACCCATTGTCACGTGCACTTGTGCTGGCGCAGCGGCAAATTATAGTTAAGTTGTGAATTAATACACGTGTACTATTTCAAATCTCCGGTGCCCAACTGCGGCCGTCTTGGAGGGAGTGGAGCGAGGAAAAATTCCCCTGACTGCCCGGGAGTTTAAATACGATAATTTACAATAGCATCATGTTACGTATTTGACATAGTTACACGAGTAACCAACAGGTATCGCATATGCAAAGTTTGTGAAGCCAAACTAGCATTACTTTTGTGTGAAGCTTTGATATTGCATGCAGGTTAAATACACTCTGAAGAAGAAAATAAAAAAGGACGACGCACAACGAAAGAATTATCCGGATGGACAGAAATCGGTAGATGTGATGCACATGAACAGACAAACAGAAAAAAATGATTACAACTTCAGAAAAATGTTCAAGAGCAAGAGCTTCACAAACTGAGCCGCTCAGTCACGCGATGGTCTACCTCAGCCCCTTACGCAAGCAGTTATTTGCCTTGGCATTGATTGAAAGAGATGTCGGATGTCCTCCTCAGGGATTGTTGTTGTTGTTGTTGTTTTTGTCTTCAGTCCTGAGACTGGTTTGATGCAGCTATCCATGCTACTCTATCCTGTGCAAGCTTGTTCGTCTCCCAGTACCTACTGCAACCTACATCCTTCTCAATCTGCTTAGTGTATTCATCTCTTGGTCTCCCCCTAAGAATTTTACCCTGCACGCTGCCCTCCAATACTAAATTGGTGATACCTTGATGCCTCAAAACATGTCCTACCAACCGATCCCTTCTTCTAGTCAAGTTGTGCCACAAACTCCTCTTCTCCCCAATTCTATTCAATACCTCCTCATTAGTTATGTGATCTACCCATCTAATCTTCAGTATTCTTCTGTAGCACCGTATTTCGAAAGCTTCTATTCTCTTCTTGTCTAAACTATTTATCGTCCACGTTTCACTTATATACATGGCTACACTCCATACAAATACTTTCAGAAACGACTTCCTGACACTTAAATCTGTACTCGATGTGAACAAATTTCTCTTCTTCAGAAACGATTTCCTTGCCATTGCCAGTCTACATTTTATATCCTGTCTGCTTCGACCATCATCAGTTATGTTGCTTCCCAAATAGCAAAACTCCTTCACTACTTTAAGTGTCTCATTTCCTAATCTAATTCCCACAGCATCACCCGATTTAATTCGATTACATTCCATTGTCCTCGTTTCGCTTTTGTTGATGTTCATCTTATATCCTCCTTTCAAGACACTGTCCATTCCGTTCAGCTGCTCTTCCAGGTCCTTTGCTGTCTCTGACAGAATTACAACGTCATCGGCAAACCTCAAAGTTTTTATTTCTTCTCTATGGATTTTAATACCTACTCCGAATTTTTCTTTTGTTTCCTTTACTGCTTGCTGAATATACAGATTGAATAACATCGGGGAGAAGCTCAGGGATATTGTGTCAAAATTCTGTCCAATGGCGCTTTAGATCCTCAGTATCTCTAGCTGGCTGGAGGGTCCAGCCCATAATACTGCAAACTTTGGGAGGGATCTTGGTGGCCATGACAGGGTTTGGCAAGCACGAAGACAAACAATAAAAACTTTAAAAACTTTCTCTGTGTGGCGAGAGCATTATCTTGCTGAAATGTAGCCCCAGGATGGCTCGTCACGAAGGGCCACAAAACGAAGGTTAGAAACTAGACGATGTACCGCTGCGCTGTAAGGGTGCCACGGAATGACAACCAAAGGGGTCCAGCCATGAGGAGAAACGCCGCCGCATACTGTCCATCACTCCTGGCTGACGGGCCGTTTGGCGGCCGTCACTCAGTCTGATGTCCCACCACTGTCCGGGACGGGGCGCCTCCAGACACGTCATCGCTGGTCATCGAGGCTCAGTTCGAAGCGGGACTCATCACTGAAGGCAGTTCTACTCAATCAATGTGAAGACGTGTCTGGAAATGCCCCGGACTACTGTATTGTCCGCTAACATCGGAAATCCCTATTTTAACCGAGCTCTTTCATGTTAAACTACCGCATTTTTTGCTTTCTTAATTTTTATTTTCTTGTTTGCTTTGTTTTCGTGGCGCATTGCAGAGATTCCACGAGAATTTGATACTGTTCGTAGGAGCGTCCACCCACAAAAGAGACCAAGTATCTGTGACCTTAAAATGATTTAGATTTTCACAATTCCTGGACTGAGGAAAAGCTTATAGACTGTGTAAGACGTGTATATTTCTATTGTCTATTGTCAAACCACAATTTATGAAAGATGTTTGTATATCTCATTAATAGGATTAAGTAAGAATAATTAATATTTGTCATTTTGGAAATAATTGTGGTTGCAGGGAATGTCTGCACCAAAGTATTGTTGGCGGGAGACACCGCACATTGATGTAATTTTAAGAAGGGCGAGAGAGACCGCGTGTGGATACATTTTGAGAAAAGAGCGGGAAAGACCGCGCATTGATACATTTTGTAATGGTAGCAGGGATTGTCTGTACCAGAAAGCAAAGTCAGTAGTAAGCGAGTTGTGAAGCGAGCCGGTGGCAGGTCTGAAGCAAGGGGTTGAGAGGAGCGGTGTGCCAGCCAGCCATCAGCTATGATTTACAAGAGATTATAAACGGATGTACAGAGACATCTGCTAACTATTATCGTAAGAGGAACTAATATTATTGAATTTTTTTTTTTGTTAAAACTGTGTGCCCGAGTTCGAGTCTCAGTCAGAAAAAAAAAAAATGGTAGAGCACTTGCCCGTGAAAGGCAAAGGTCCCGAGTTCGAGTCTCGGTCGGTCACACAGTTTTAATCTGCCAGGAAGTTTCATATCAGTGCACACTCCCCTGCAGCGTGAAAATCTCATACTGAAAGTATGTTTGCGCAATGCTAGTTGTAAGATTATTGTAAAAAATAAGTCCCATTTGAACGTTTGTAAAATCATTTCATTACCAACAGTAAATATTTGAAGAATCGTTTTCAGAATATAATTAATTTTGCTAGCAATATTGCATTACTGATTATAATCCATCCCAAAAACCATCAACGTAAAACTTTGCCAAATTTTACTGTTGTCAAGAAAAAGTTTAACTATGAATTACGTAACTTCAGTCAAATTAATTAAAGAATAACGTCAGCTTTGCTATTAAAGAATAACGACAGCTTTGGTAATAAATGCAGCCACTTATTATGACAGCCCACCAGCAGTTAATAGAGTATAGTAAAACAGAGGAAGTATATTCATGTCGCAGTTCGCTGTAGCAGTTAGATGACGATCCAGTAACAGTAAAAAAGTTAAGGAACAGTTCTGGGTTACTGTAGGTAACGACTGAGGGACACGATGACGACACATTCTATGTTTCGTCGAAATAATCAGCAAATCACTTTTAATAAGCTGCATTTAAATTTGTATGAGAAGATTTCACTTATTATTATTGAGAAAGAGAATTAATTTCAAAGGGAAGATTTCATTTGTTATCATTAAGCAAGAGATAGAAATCCTAAGGGAAAGTTTCATAGGTTATTGTAGAAGGGAAGGTTGCGTAACAAAAGAGATATAGAGGAGACGGGAAGGTTTCAACTGCATAAATAAGAAAAGAAATAGATAAAAAAATTTAATGAAGTTTGTGACAACAGTAAACACGTTTACTCTGCTGAACACGAAAAATAAATTTTTATGTCATTTTGCACTTAGAAAGACAACGAAACGCAGAGGATTATACAAAAACGTGTTATGTACTGCCTTCCAGATATTGTTTTATTTGTTTATATGTATAAATTATCTCGAGAAAATAAATGTTGTTATTCTGAAATATTTGGATCATACTTTTCCTATTCTTTCAGTTCCCAACAGTATGAAGAATTTACGATACGACTTAGGATACGGTAGGATAAACTAGAAGCGGCTTACGGAAGACCATGTAAACGCAGTCTTGGAGACATGTCGCAAACCTTTAGAGTCAAAACCAAATGACTGTTTTTAATATAATGTTGTTAAAATAGAAAAACACTAGCATACCGCTCTACATTCATTTCTTAATGTCATAGTCTGCATTTATCTGGGTCAAAACTTGTAGAATACAAAAACTGAACACTGTAACCCGATTATCACTGATGAAGCTACATTTTAGTACCGGATCAAATATCGGTGTCCAATCGTCACTTGCTTTGCACGTATGGCCTCTGGAAACCAGCTTTTACAGCTTCTTAGTCAGGGCGACTGCTGTTTCTTTTCAGCTAAATAAGAGTGGAAAACTTTTGCTTACTGTAATATTAATTTGTCTCCTTCGTTGCGCCGGCCTGTGTGGACGAGCGGTTCTAGGCGCTACAGTCTGGAACCGCGCGACCGCTACGATCGCAGGTTCGAATCCTGCCTCTGGTATCTGCACGAACAGTTCGACGACGTTTCCAGCAGCATGGACTATCAGCTCGGAGACCATGGCTGCGGTTGCCCTTGACCCTGCATCACAGACAGGAGCGCCTGCGATGGTGTACTCAACGACGAACCTGGGTGCACGATTGGCAAAACGTCATTTTTTCGGATGATGCCAGGTTCTGTTTACAGCATCATGATGGTCGCATCCGTGTTTGGCGACATCGCGGTGAACGCACATTGGAAGCGTGTATTCGTCATCGCCATACTGGCGTATCACCCGGCGTGATGGTATGGCGAACCATTGGTAACACGTCTCGGTCACCTCTTGTTCGCATTGACGGCACTTTGAACAGTGGACGTTACATTTCAGATGTGTTACGATCCGTGGCTCTACCCTTCATTCGATCCCTGCGAAACCCAACATTTCATCAGGATAATGCACGACTACATGTTGCAGGTCCTGTACGGGCCTTTCTGGATACAGAAAATGTTCGATTGCCGCCCTGGCCAGCACATTCTCCAGATCTCTCACCAACTGAAAACGTCCGCTCAATGGTGGCCGAGCAACTGGCTCGTCACAGTACGCCAGTCACTATTCTTGATGAACTGTGGTATCATGTTGAAGCTACACGCCATCCAAGCTCTGTTTCACTCAATGCCCAGGCGTATCACGGCCGTTATTACGGCCAGAGGTGGTTGTTGTGGGTACTGATTTCTCAGGATCTATGCACCCAAATTGCGTGAAAATGTAATCACATGTCAGTTCTAGTATAATATATTTGTCCAATTAATACCCGTTTACCATCATTTCTTCTTGGTGTAGCACTTTTAATGGCCATTAGTGTACTTTTTTTTTTTTAGAAATATTTGAAATTACGAAGTATCTGGCATAATTAAAATTCGTATTACTAATTGCACAATCTGACGATATTTATTAAATTTATTTCTGGACTCACTTATAAAATGATGATATAACTTGGTGAGGATTCTTCTTTCTTCAAGAAAGTTTTTAAACTCTTTGGAATACTGTGAGTACCGCAGAATGAGTTGTTAGTAGTGGGCATACCTCTGAAGGAATCGGATGTATTTTTGTGATTGGCAATAACAATGTAATTGCCGGCCGCGGTGGTCTCGCGGTTCTAGGCGCGCAGTCTGGAACCGCGCGACTGCTACGGTCGCAGGTTCGAATCCTGCCTCGGGCATGGATGTGTGTGATGTCCTTAGGTCAGTTAGGTTTAAGTAGTTCTAAGTTCTAGGGGACTGATGACCACAGCTGTTAAGTCCCATAGTGCTCAGAGCCATTTGAACAATGTAATTTGTGGTGTTGTAGAAGTGGAAATTGTAAAGAGGGTGTGATATTGAAAACAATGTGACAATAAAATAAAATTCAAGGGAAAGACAGGCAAATCTTCATTAGTTATTATGTCAACTGGAACCTACAAAGTTAAAAAAAATTTTCAGCCTCAAGAATCTACCCCTAGACGTACTGCAGCCAACAACGAGAAAATGAAGATAAGTAAAAAAAAAAATTTTGTATATCTTACGGCTCTCGAAGCTTTCGAACCTTTTGAAGAGACTGAAAATTTTAATGGTGATGCGTAGGAGGGTAAGATTACAGTGTCTACTGTTTTTGTTGTCAGGTCCCAGTAAGTGAACCGAAGGCTTAAATTCGCTTTTCGTGACTATGAAATATTTTATGTCCTTTTGTAATATTACTATATTTAACTGTATTTTAGACGGACACTGTGACGCCATATTTAGTTCTTTTCGTGCAGTTTTTGTGAAACTAAGTCACTTACATGTGTAAACGACCTCAATATAAAAGCTAAAAATCATATACAAAGCTATAGAAATGTAGCTTTTCTGTTGCCAGGGTTAATTTACTGGATTAACTCATGTTTTTCCTTTCGTGAGAAGACACATTATGGCTCATGGGCGAGTGCATTTGCGAGTGAACAAGTGTTGTGACGTAACAAGACTGTTACGCCACACGGTAGTAGCCAAAAGAAAGGCACGCTAAACTAACGCTGTAGCCGATAGTGCACGCATTAAGCATACGGGCGTGAAGTCTGGAACATGAGAACTTATTAATGAATAAGAAGAAAAGTATGTAGATGCTTTGTACTTATCTTTTATTTCTCTTGAATACTCGTAAGCTATAGGCACTGATACAAATGGCTCCTTGCTAGTTCGTAGCCATTAACTTCTGATGGCTATTCTGTCTCTCGGCTAATGAGAGAGAAAGGCTTCATACAACTGGGCGATAGCTAGGTTCGCGTACCACTGGGCGGTAGCTTGGTTCTCGTACAACTGGGGGCCGAGTCCACTCTCGTATCACGAGACCTGCCTTGGTGGTGGCGCTAGGTCTGCGATCACAGTGGCGACACGCGGGTCCGACATGTACTACATGGACCGCGGCCGATTTAAACTACCACCTAGCAAGTGTGGTGTCTGGCGGTGACACCACAACAAGAACATATTTTTTAAGAGCAGTTCCACATAGATCCGGATCACTAATTTACATTCACTTCCTCATAGATTAGATTTACTTTCATTCCAATTGATCCGTAGTGAGGAGGTCCTCCAGGATGTGGAACGTGTCAGAAAAACAACAGTACATGACAAATATTTACAACTAAAACAAATAAGCTAATGTACCATTCCACAGGTCCCAAGTGGAATGATAGTCATTTTTTAATGAACACTATATGAAAGAGTCATTTTACAAATACTAATGCACTGAATTTAAAATTTTATTTTTTTATTTATAAGGTAATAAACGTGTAATACAACTACTATAATACTTATTTACAATGAACACATTACTGCACTGAAATGGTGCAGAAGTTAGATAAGGAGTTGGCCACCAATAAATCCTTTAGGCTTCTCTTAAATTGAATTTCACTGGTTGTTAAGCTTTTTATGGCTGCTGGCAAGTTATTGAATATGTGTGTTCCTGAATAATGCACACCTTTTTGTACAAGACTAAGTGACTTTAAATCCTTGTGAATATTATTCTTATTTCTAGTACTGATTCCATGAATTGAGCTGTTGGTTTGAAAAAGTGATATATTTTTAATGACAAATTTCATTAAAGAATAAATATATTGGGAAGCAGTAGTTAGTATCCCTAGTTCCCTAAACAAGCTTCTGCAGGATGTTCTTGAGTTCACACCACATATAACTCTTACTGCACGTTTTTGTGCCCGGAAAACTTTAGCTTGGCTTGATGAATTACCCCAAAAAATAATCCCATATAACGTTATGGAATGAAAGTAAGCATATTATGCCAGCTTTTTCATTTTTATATCCTCTATGTCTGACAAAATTCGCATTGCAAACAGAGATTTGTTAAGACGCTTCAGCAGTTCTGTGGTGTGCTTCTCCCAGTTGAATTTATTATCAAGCTGTAATCCCAAGAAGAAACCTCACCGTTTAAATTTCAGTGAATGCTTGTAGCAGATGTTCCACCCGTTAACTGTTTATGAGATGAACGAACTACAACGTTTTGTTGAGTGGAAGACAATTCACAAAGTACTTGGCGCTGTTTATCAGTTGCGCTCCCCAAACGGTTGTCTACGCATGCATCTATTCCATGTAACAGCGATCGTACGAGTGGATCTCGTGCAAGTGGCCCCGTCTACCCGGCAGAGACCGGCGGAACCGGTACATCACGGGTAACCTTGCAAGCTGGCACGTCCCGTGTAGAACGGGCTTAACTCGTATCGCACGCCGCTCGCCACAAGCAGCACGTGTGGATTGCGGCCGCAGTCGCGCGTGAGACTCGGCGTGACGTCACGGCGTCTAGGCCGGCGGAGTGGGGGAACCCTGGAGCCGGAGCAGCGGGCGGCCACGTAAGCGGCGGTCCTAACTCAATTGGGCGGCGCGTGCGTGCGGTGCGATAGACCGATTTGCCACTTGGTGCGGTCCGCCCGCTACAGCGTGGCGCGTGCGAATGCTCCCTAGAGAACTCAGCCGGCCCCGACTGCCAGATGCTCTACGTGTTGTGTCTAGGCAAGACAGCCTAGACACAATGAGAGGAAGCCGAAAGGCACGCGCTTAAACTCACGCAGGCTGGCGTGAGGTCTGAAACAGGATACGTAATGAATGCTATAAAGAAAAGTACGTAGCTTCTGGAATACTTAACTTTAATCCACATTTGTAGAACATCGCTCTTGACGATACATTAATAGAATCTCAACATCAATTGAATACGGCGCCTTGCTAGGTCGTAGCAAATGTAGCTGAAGGCTATGCTAACTATCGTCTCGGCAAATGAGAGCGTATTTGTCAGTGAACCGTTCCTTGCAAAGTCGGCTGTACAACTGGGGCGAGTGCCAGTACGTCTCTCTAGACCTGCCGTGTGGTGGCGCTCGGTCTGCTATCACTGACAGTGGCGACACGCGGGTCCGACGTATACTAATGGACCGCGGCCGATTTAAAGGCTACCACCTAACAAGTGTGGTGTCTGGCGGTGACACCACACTACGAGTTAGTCGCGGTAGCGCTCGGAGGCAGAACACCCAACTGCCATGCGTTATCACAAATAAAGTTGTCCTATTACTAACGTAATCTTTAGAAGTAATTGTAGTAGCAGTAGTAGTTGCAAAAAAAAAAAAAAAAAAAAAAAAAAAACAGCTGGTGGTAACAGTTTTTAGAATTGTAATAGTTACTTTGTATGCTATTGTAGTGGTAGTATTCAGGGTGGTCCATTGATAGTGACCGGGCCAAATATCTCACGAAATAAGCGTCAAACGAAAAAAACTACAAAGAACGAAACTTGTCTAGCTTGAAGGGGGAAACCAGATGGGGCTATGGTTGGCCCGCTAGATGGCACTGCCGTAGGTCAAACGGATATCAACTGCGTTTTTTTTAATAGGAACCCCCATTTTTTTATTACATACGAATGTTTTAGTTGGACCACTTTTTTCGCTTTGTGATAGTTGGCGCTGTAATAGTCACAAGCGTATAAGTACGTGGTATCACGTAACATTCCACCAGCGCGGGTGGTATTTGCTTCGTGATACATTACCCGTATTAAAACGAACCGTTTACCAATTGCGGAAAAGGTCGACATCGTGTTGATGTATGGATATTGCAATCAAAATGCCCAACGGGCGTGTGCTATGTACGCTGCTCGGTATCCTCAACGACATCATCCAAGTGTCCGGACCGTTCGCCGGATAGTTACATTATTTAACGAAACAGGAAGTGTTCAGCCACGTGTGAAACGTCATCCACGACTTGCAACAAATGATGATGCCCAAACAGGTGTTTTAGCTGCTGTCGCGGCTAATCCACACATCAGTAGCAGACAAATTGCGCGAGAATCGGGAATCTCAAAAACGTCGGTTTTGGGAATGCTACATCAACATCGATTGCACCCGTACCATATTTCTATGCACCAGGAATTGCATGGCGAAGACTTTGAAAGTCGTGTACAGTTCTGCCACTGGGCACAAAAGAAATTACGGAACTATGACAGATTTTTTGCACGCGTTCTATTAGCGACGAAGCGTCATTCACCAACAGCGGTAACGTAAACCGGCATAGTATGCACTACTGGGCAACGGAAAATCCACGATGGCTGCGACAAGTGGAACATCAGCGACTTTGGCGGGTTAATGTATGGTGCGGCATTATGGGAGGAAGGATAATTGGCCCCCATTTTATCGATGGCAATGTAAATGGTCCAATGTATGCTACCGATGTTACTACAAGATGTTTCACTGCATGACAGAATGGCGATGTACTCCCAACATGATGGATGTCCGGCACATAGCTCGCGTGCAGTTGAAGCGATATTGAATAGCATATCTCATGACAGGTGGATTGCTCGTCGAAGTACCATACCATGGCCCGCACGTTCACTGGGTCTGACGTCCCCGGATTTCTTTCTGTGGGGAAAGTTGAAGGACATTTGCTATCGTGATCCACCGACAACGCCTGATAACATGCGTCAGCGCATTGTCAATGCATGTGCGAACATTATGGAAGGCGAACTACTCGCTGTTGATAGGAATGTCGTTACACGTATTGCCAAATGCATTGAGGTTGATGGACATCATTTTGAGCATTTATTGCATTAATGTGGTATTTACAGGTAACCACGCTGTAACAGCATGCGTTCTCAGAAACTATAAGTTCTTAAAGGTACATGTATCACATTGGAACAACTGAAATAAAATGTTCAAACGTACCTACGTTCTGTATTTTAATTTAAAAAACCTACCTGTTACCAACTGTTCGTCTAAAATCGTGAGCCATATGTTAGTGACTATTGCAGCGCCATCTATCATAAAGCGAAAAAAGTGGTCCAACTGAAACATTCATATTTCTTTACGTACTACACGAATATGTAATAAAAAATGGGGGTTCCTATTTTTAAAAAAGACGCAGTTGATATCCATTTGGCCTATGGCAGCGCCATCTAGCGGGCCAACAATAGCGCCATCTGGTTTCCCCCTTCAAGCTAGACAAGTTTCGTTCTTTGTAGTTTTTTCGTTTGACGCTTATTTCGTGAGATATTTGGCCCGGCCACGATCAATGGACCACCCTGTATATACTAGCAGTACGTATAGAGATGACGGAGGGTAGAAAGAGATGCTTACAAAATGTTCATATGTGAGTGAATTCCTAAGGGACCAAACTGCTGAGGTCTTCCGTCCCTAGACTTACACACTACTTAAACTAACTTATGATAATAACAACACACACACACACACACACACACACACACCCATGCCCGAGGGAGGACTCGAATCCCCGGCGGGAGTGGCCGCGCAATCCGTGACATGGTGCCCCTAACCGCGCGGCCACTCCGAGTGGCGAGATGCTTATAGAGAAACAACATGTAGAGTAGTGTGCATAGACATCTAAATGTTAGAGTGACAGCAGTAGAAAGAAAACAAAGATAAGGAAAAAATAGCACCATAAACACACTAAGCTTAATTCAGTGTTCAGAGCAGAAAAGGATTAAAAGAAAGAAAATAGATTATCATGAAAATTCATATACATGTAATTCTGTGCGTAACGGTCCATTGTTGTCATCAAGAAAGCGGACTATGCTAAATAACATACAATGAGGTGACAAAAGTCACAGGATAGTTGTAAGCACATAAACAGATGGCGGTATTAGCGCGTACACGAGGTATAAAGAAGAGTGTAGGCAGAGTTGTTATTTGTACTCAGTTGATTCGTGTGAAAAAGTATCGGATATGATTACGGCCGTACGACGGGAATTAGCAGACTCTGAACACTGTATGGTAATTGGAGCTAGATGCATGTGACATTCCATTCGGAAATTGTTAGGGAATTCAGTATTCCGAGATCCAAAATGTCAACAGTGTGTCAAGAATACTAAGTTTCAGCCATTGCCTGCAGTGGCCGATGGCCTTCACTTAACAACTCAGAGCAGCAGCGTTTGAGTAGAGCTGTCGGTGCTAACAAACAAGCAACACTACGTGAAATAACCACAGAAATCAAAGTGGGATGTACGACGAATGTATCCGTTAGGACAGTGCGGCGAAATTTGAAATTCGTGGGCTATGGCAGCAGACGACCGGCGCGAGTACCTTTGCTAACAACAGCACGACATTGCTTGCAGCGCCTCTCCTGGGCTTGTGACCATATCGGTTGGACCCTATAAAAGTGGAAAACCGTGGTGTGGTCAAATGAGTCCCGATTTCAGTTGGTAAGAGCTGATGGGTCAGATGAGTCCCGATTTCAGTCGGTAAGAGCTGATGGTATGGTTAAGGTGTGGCGCAGACCGTACGAACCCCTCGTTCCAAGTTGTCAACAAGGCACTGTGCAAACTGCTGGTGCCTCCATTATGGTGTGGGCTGTGTTTACATGGAATGGACTGGGTCCTCTGGTCAAAATGAATCAATCATTGACTGGAAATGGTTATGTTCGGCTACTTGGGAACCATCTGGATCCATTCATGGACGTCATGCTCCCAAACAACAATGAAATTCCTATGAATGAAAATGCGCCATGTAATTAGGCCACAGTTGTTCGCGATTAGTTGAAGAACATTCTGAACATTTCGAGCGAATGGTTTGGTCACCGACACCGCCCAGCGTGACTTCCATAGAACGTGTATGGGACATAATGGAGAGGTCAGTTCGTGCATAAAATCCTGCACTCGTTAACACTGTCGCAATTATGGATGGCTATAAAGGCAACATGGCTCAATATTCTTGCAGGGGACTTCACAGGACTTGTTGAGTGCATGCCACATCGAGTAGCAGCACTACGCCGGGCAAAAGGAGGTATGACAAGATATTAGGAGGTACCCCATGACCTTTGGCACTTCGGTGTCAATAAATGTTCGTTTGTTTAAAAGTCTAAACTTCCGAAAGTTCTCCACCCATTGCTTAAACTTCTGAAAGTTCTTCACCCATTGCTTCTCGAATACATTATATATATATATATATATATATATATATATATATGTGTGTGTGTGTGTGTGTGTGTGTGTGTGTGTGTTTCATATTGCGCTCCAGTAGGTATACACACGGGTATTCGAACGGAACTCTGTGTTAAAGTTCCAAAGCAATCGGTGAAGAGCTATCAGAGATTTAAGATTGTGAACAAACGAATATGTACACTTTTATTTATATAGATGTAAACGTTTGTTCAAAATCTTAAATCTCATTAAGATCTTCAGTGACTGCTTTGAAATTTCATCTACATCTGCATCATACTCCGCAAGCCACCTAATGGTGTGTGGCGGAGGGTAGTTTCGGAACCACTATCTGATACCTCCAACCCTGTTCCACTCGCGAATAGTGAGTGGGAAGAATGATTGTCGGTAAGCCTCTGTATTGGCTCTAATTTCTCGAATTTTCTCCTCGTGGTCAATACGCGAGATGTATGTGGGGAGGGGGGGGGGGATGGAAGGGGGGGAAGTAATATGCTGTCTGCTCCTTCTGAAAAGTGCTATTCCGAAATTTCAATAGTAAATCTCTCCGTGATGCACAACGTCTGTCTTGTAACGTCTGCCAGTGGAATTTGTTTAGCATCTCCGTAACGTTCTCTCAACAGCTAAACAATCCTGTGAGGTAAGGCGCCGCTCTTCATTGGATCTTCTCTGTCTCCTCTATCAGTCCTACTGATATGGATCCCAGCTAGATGAACAATACTCAAAAATCGGGCGAACAAGTGCCTTATAAGCCACTTCTTTCGTGGATGAGTTACATTTCCTTAAGGTTCTTCCGATGAATCTGAGTCTGGTGTCTGCTTTTCCCACTATATGTTTTATATGGTCATTCCACTTAAAGGTCGCTCTGGATAATTACGCCTAGATATTTTACGGCAGACGCCGTCTCCTGCTGTCTGTTTTCAGTAGTGTAGCTGTACAGTAGTGGGTTTGGTTTCCTATGTATGCGCAATATCTTACATTTATTTTCATTCAGGGTCAACTGCCAGAATCTGCACCATTCATCAATCCTCTACAGGTCGTTCTGAAAATTCTTACTATCTTCTAGTGGTGAAACTTTGGTATAAACAACTGAATCATCTGCGAATAGCCTTAAAGAGCATCCGGCGCTTTCTACTAGAAATTTTGACACGACATTGCTTCCGAATATGTGCGTCATTTAGTACACTTACTAGAGCGCCAAGTATGGTGTATAAATCTAAACGTAATCATTGTAGGGGAATCTATATGAAAATCTAAATTTTCGTTTGTTCAAAATCATAAATCTCCGAAAGTATTTCACCTACTGCTTTAACATGTTGACACAAAATTGCATTCGAATACCCATTTGTTTTTATATTCTCATTTTTTAATATCAGTACATGTAATATACAATTAAATATGTAATATATAAAGCGAAAACGTTGTTATCTAAACTTTCGGGAAGTTCTTGACCATTTTACTAAATGATACTACAGTCAGAAGGAGATCGTGTCCCTCAGGGCCCATTCACGTTTATCACCCCAACATGCTATCATCGTTATTCTGTACCATCCAACAGAGAAAAATTACGAACTATAAAAGCTCCACTAACTTCATCTGATAGAGAACACCATAAGATTTTTACTACATCTCTCTCCTCCCACATATTGGAAACAAATACCATCTGCATGCGGGCATCGAGAAAATGTGAATATCCTATTAAATATACAGGTAATGATCTGTTCCACAGAGCAGTGTAAAGATGCATCACCAGTACTGTAGCAGGATGACTGTATCCCACAAAGTATACTGTAAGTCGCAAGAGACGCTCCCTGTGACCCTGTGTCAATGTTTGAAACATTGTTTTTTCTGCTGTAACACACTTTGTACCCTGCCATACATTTGTTTTTTCCCATTACGACTTCGATGTTTGTGTCAGATTCTAAACTGACATTAACACATTCTGATCTAGTGCTTCTCATACAAAACTAGATTTCGCATGGTGTAAATCATGTTGTTACTGCTGCTACTATAACACGCACCACACACACTGGATGATTTTAAATAAAAGACAGTTACAACATAAGGAAACTGGAAAAGTTTGGCAGCCTTGTGCAGCATTTCCAAACTGTTGTCAAATGGCTCTGAGCACTATGGGACTTAACTTTTGAGGTCATCAGTCCCCTATAATTAGAACTACTTAAACCTAACTAACCTAAGGACATCACACACATCCATGACCGAGGCAGGATTCGAACCTGCGACCGTAGCGCCTAGAACCGCTCGGCCACCCCGGCCGGCAAAACCGCTGTCCAAAGGTGATTGACGACCTCTACATTTAAACTCATCTGTCACAGTGACGGAATAACTGATGGCTCTGTGTTCCATTTCGACTGATTCCTCATATTGCAGTCAAGTATGCGATCAGTGATTCAGTGCTAGCCATCCCCAGAAGGTGTTGCCCCTCCACCAAAACTGTTTCTCCATTTCAAACAAGCGATGTCAGTTAACCATTACGTGGTAACCAACAGCGTACCAGTGGATGGATGGGATGGAATAGAATCCGTCGATGTACTGTAATAATAAGCATCACAGTTTTACAGTATTTTGAACATAGTACAGCATGTTTCCCAATTTCAGTATCATCGCTAAACCGTCCCTTCTCTACCTTGCGAGTATCATTGCGAAAGTAGATATATGACTCTGCAGTACGTACATTCAGTGTTAATTCTCGAACATTTACATCGTCAAAATACACCAGACAGCTCTCTACATATTTATAGCACCTCTAGCATAGTGCATAATTTACGATCTATCTCTACGTGGATGTGAGTCACAGAGCATCCTTGCAGTCTTAGGGTAAAATTAGAGACTGAAAGACCCCCTCGCACTCTCTTTGACCAACCCATCCTGCAGTACCATTGCAGATTTAATCTGCAGCTGATCAGAAATAGACCGCTACATTCCATGTCTCGTGAATGAGCGGAGCTTGCCGAGTACTCGCCCATCCAAGTACACAAGATTTCTCCAGATGCGCTCATGTCGAGGAGGTTAGCACCCCTTATTGGTGCCGGCCGGGGTGGCCGAGGGTTCTAGGCGCTACAGTTTGCAACCGCTACGGTCGCAGGTTCGAATCCTGCCTCGGGCATGGATGTGTGTGATGTCCATAGGTTAGTTAGGTTTAAGTAGTTCTAAGTTCTAGGGAACTGATGACCTCATATGTTAAGTCCCATAGTGCTCAGAGCCATCTGATCCAACCCTTACTGGTGTATAACAACAAATTTGAAAGTGTTGTAATAGCGGACAGTTAAGAATAACAAGAAACGGGTGGTTTTTATTCATGATGAGGCCCAGGCGGATGGAGTTCGACGTGTTTTAAGTAAATCAACTATGCTATCGATTTTAAAGTATTTTTCTAGTGTCTGGGATCAATACCAGGAGGGTATTGGTAAGAGAGAACATGAACACATGCACTCCTAAGGCTGAACGGTTCTGCGCTTAAAACAGGCTATAACGTTAGATTGCTTCAGTTTCCGACCTATCAGTCATGTGGAAGGCACCGCTGTTAATATCCCACTGTGGGAAACATAATTCCAGCGCATGACATACATCCTTCTTGCAGGCTTCTCTATGGTAAACTATGGTAACAAACAGTAAAATCAAGAAACTTCTTCCTTAAAACAGCAGCTCTGTGTGATACATGCACTAAATACAGTACTGGCCATTAAAATTGCTACACCACGAAGATGACGTGCTACAGACGCGAAATTTAACAGACAGGAAGAAGATGCTGTGATATGCAAATGATCAGCTTTTCAGAGCATTCACACAAGGTTGGCGCCGGTGGCGACACCTACAACGTGCTGACATGAGGAAAGATGGTGTACTCAACGACGAAACTGGGTGCACGAATGGCAAAACGTCATTTTTTTCGGATGAATCCAGGTTCTGTTTATAGCATCATGATGGCCGCATCCGTGTTTGGCGACATCGTGGTGAACCCACATTGGAAGCGTGTGGTCGTTATCGCCATACTGGCGTATCACCCGACGTGATGATATGGGGTACCATCGGATACACGTCTCGGTCACCTCTCGTTCGCAATGACGGCACTTTGAACAGTGGACTTTACATTTCAGATGTGTTTTGACCCGTGCATCTACCCTTCATTCGATGCCTGCGAAACCCTACATTTCAGCAGGATAATGCACGACCGTATGTTGAAGGTCCTGTAGGGGCCTTTCTGGATACAGAAGATGTTCTACTGCTGTCCTAGCCAGTACATTCTCAAAATCTCTCGCCAATTGAAAACGTCTGTTCAATGTTGGCCGAGCAACTGGCTCGTCACAATACGCCAGTCACTACTCTTGATGAACTGTGGTATCGTGTTGAAGCTGCATGGGCAGTTGTATCTGTACACGCCATCCAAGCTATGTTTGACTCAATGCCCAGGCGCATCAAGGCCGTCTTTACGGCCAGAGGTAGTTGTTCTGGGTACTGATTTCTCAGGATCTATGCACCCAAATTGCGTGAAAATGTAATCACATGTCAGTTCTAGTATAATATATTTGTGCAAGAAATACCCGTTTATCATCTGCATTTCTTCTTGGTGCAGCAATTTTAATGGCCAGTAGTGTGGCTTTCCATAGATGTATAGCGTCCACTGCTCACATACGATCACGGTTCAGAAATAACATAGAAAATGGAGAATACCTTTTACAAGGAAAGAGATAGATATATAGCAGCGATGACCGACATGTGAAATTACATGTCATGCCGCCACTAATTCTGTAAACAGTAAATGTGTCAAGCAGATGTTTACACGGGGATTGCAGTGTCTCACAAAATTGATCAATTAATTAACCTCTCCCCTCTGGTAAACTCCCTCTCCCTCCCTCCTCCCGGATATTGGCAGGAAAAATACTCAGTTGATCGGTCATATGGAGGGAATCCTCTTGCAGTGTGTGGAATATTGTTTAAACACTGTAGACCATGTATAGAATATTATTTAATTATTTATGGCAGTGTATGGAATATAGTTCATTTATTTGGTTAAGGAATTTATTTGTAAATCAATTGCTGTGTATGGAATATGTGGAAATCTGTGGAGGAAGGATCTGTGGAGGAGGGATCTCATAATAGGAAATTCAAGGGTATATTGTGTATTTATAAAAAATTCAGTTCGTGGGGATTGGATGTCTCTTGCTCATCATTCTCTGCTGTTTAGAAACATGTAGGTCTTGTAAGAAGTAATTACAAGGGACAAATATGTTGCATAACTTAATGTTCGGCACTGTACCCTGTGTGTCTTAACCTAATGTTCGGCCCTTTGTTGGCACATAACCTACAGTTCTATTAAGTGGTTTTCCATGTCCCCCCTTTTCCTTAAACTATTTTACCGCCTTTGATACCAAATTAAGTAATTTGCTATGACCTCCCACCATTTTCTGTTACAATTTTCGAATTTCACATGCTTTTTAACCCCATTTCTGGCGCATTCTTCTTTGTCACCCACCCCTTAGACTATTGTACGGCGTCTTACATAAAAATTACGCACATTAACCTAGTGTTCTGCATTTAACATGATGTTCTGCTACATGTCTACCACTCACGAACACCCTCCCCCATTGTACCGCTAACAACACTTTGATATAAGAAATTTATGCAAATTAATTAAGTCGATATTCTTAACATGTGTGGGGTAGTTTGTTTTTTAATTTGCAGCATCCTACTGCTCAGTGAAATCAATGGAATATGGTTTAACAAAAGATCGCTAATGAAAAACACATCCCGCCACTCGACACCTGACACCAACGCCGCCGACTCTGCGCAGGTGTCCATTCGGGTCCCGCAAGCATGAGGCATTGGCAACTCTTTCATACATGACACCTGAGAAATTCCTGTCGAAATATGTGTTCACCTCAGCACCGTTGCTGGCGCGATGTCACATAGCTGCGGTGCGAGTCCAGCACCGAGAAAGATGTTCCAGTGCTTCCCAGAATAGCACAGGGTGCATTCTTCCTAGCAATCCTAACAGGACGGCATGTCCATCACTCAATTTACCAGTCAAACTGCTGCTGCTGCCAGTGTGGGAGCACCATTCGCCATTGTTTTCTGCAGACGACACTTTCGGCGGCAAAAACTATTTTGTACACATCGCCATATTGCACTGGCAGTTGAACCCCGCAAAAGTTGTCTACAGATCATCAAATACATACAAGACTCACAATAATATTGGAAACCAGGAACATATTTACCAGTGTAACTACAATAAAATATTACGAGTGCTGCTGCAGTCTAACAACAATGGATGTACCTGTCTGTAATATCTCTGACTTACAGCTCTGGTTCTGGAACGAATCTCAGTATCTATAGTGCACATAGTTTTCCACATAAAAATCTCTCTGATACCCTTGTGGTTATCATCCTGGTGAATCAATACATCCCTCACAATAGGACATACACTCATTTTCTCTGTTCATGCCACAACATTAGCCACAATAACATTACACTGAAATATATACACATTTTACGCAAACAGTGCAGTAATCTTTTATATTTGTACAGCGCCCAAAAAAGTTATGGTAAACCTACACTAGCACCTGCTATATGTCTCGATTCTCCTCAGCCCTACGAAATTATCTGACAAAGTCCTCGAATCAGCGCTTCTGGAAGGCGCTACATCCTGCGAAGATTCTCTCAAACAAGCGTTATGAAGGACAGGCGTCTGGCACTATGTGATAATGAATACCACACCCACGGACATAATGCTTGGAAAGACACAGCCGACACGGGTTGGAGTACTGTAATCAACATCACTATCGATAGAACAACAAGGAAAATGCGAGGGCAACCAAAGGGAAGTAGTATGTCAAGTCATAAGAAGGGTACAGATACTTATATATCCAGAGCCACAGTCGTCTGCAGTGTGTATTTCTGATACTTCGTTCATTGTCCAATGTCGTCCAATTGAGACCGCAATTGTAATATTTAATTGTAAGTACAGAGATAAAATATATATGTGGCCAGTTTGCTAGGGTAATCCTGCCTACGCGTGCGTAGCATGCAGCGCCGGCGACCCGTGGTGGGAAAGATTCAAGTTTCCAGCTAACGGTGGGAGCAGTCCGAATGGAGAGGCCTGTTAGGATGCAGGAATGTAGCTGACTTAACCATGTCGTCCTCTGGCGGCCGAATAGCGAACTAATATTTAGTATGTGTTGGACAGCTTTCGTGATCGCATGGAAATTTGAGAAGATTCAATATGGACATGTGTTTGCGCTGGACCATTATTCCTTCCCACGTAAATTGTCAGATTGACTGCATCCTCTCATTTCCTGTCTTTATTTCGTTGAGAGAACATCAATTGTGGTGAGCACATCAAGCAGGTGAAAGACAGGTGGAAGACAAGAGTGCTGGTTCTCTAGACATGAGAAACACCTTAGATGACTTTGTAAATTATAGGGAGTTTTCACGTAAAGGTCTTTGCAAACTAGATAAGTTTCTAGTTACTCAGTGGTTTACAGCACACTCCACCTCACTAAAGTTTCGGGTTTCTAGAGAAATAATTTCCAGACTATATCTTTGGAATTATGTTGCATGAGCGATACTGCTTTGCAAGTGATATTGCTATGTGCTTGATAATGAGAAACATCGCGTAAATGGTATAATATTCTGGCAAAACATATAAAAATAGATGTGTTCTTGTAAGCGCAGAGTGTGGAGATTGGTGTAGAAAACAAGCAAGCAAGCAAGCAGGTCGGGACCAGAAACGGTGACACCTTTGTGCTGAGGGAACCGACCCAGCCTTTGTACAACAGTCTTTGTGGTATATGTACAAGTGTCTCGCGAAAATGGCATGATTTTCTAGCAGACCATGTGAGATAAGATATGTTCTTATAACCACAGAGTCTGGAGATTGGTGTAGAAAACAAGCAAGCAAGCAGCTCAGGACCAGAAACAATCCCGTCTTTGTGCGATAGTTCAGAGAGTGACATCAGTCCGCCAAGGGTGCTCTGGTCACATGTCAGAAGCAGATGACTTGCGACCTTCGGCTGTGGAAAATATCTAGTGCTGTGAGGAGTATATACAGTACTGTCTGTCTTTGCGATATATGTACAAGTGTATGCATGATGAAACAAGGGCGAATTATGGCACAGGATACGAATTGTATGTTTACGCTCTAATGTTCAACCTTCCGTTCTCAGTGGCAGAGCAGCATAATTGAGCAGATGTCTTTCCATATTTGACGAGGGGTATGTCACTTCTGCAGGGTTTAACTGTAAGTGCAATATGGCGAACTGTACAAACAATTTTGCCACTGAAAGCTTCATCTGCAGAAAGAAAAGGCGACTGTGCTCCTGCACTGGCAGCAGCAGCAGGTTGGTGGGTAAATTCAATAAGAGCCTATCAGAATACTCCATTCGTTCACAAGACATTCTTTGTGCTGGCCTCTACATAGTGGTGAGAACGTTTGCCATTTCAGAGATGTTTGTTGAAAACAGGACTTTACGATTTCCAGGAAAGGTAACATCTGATGGATGGTGTGCCACGTTAGCACCATCAGAAAGAATGCATTCAGTGTTATTCTGAGCTATTGTAGTAAAAAGTTTCTGTGTGGGTAAGAATTACCCTGCGGAAATCACACATGCTCCAGTATAGCACTGAGAACCTTTTAGATGCAACTAGATTGATGAGCTGCTATGCAGACATCTCCCTCTTGATGCTGGACTTGCAGATAGATGTCAGTCACAGTGAACACGTGGGTGGCCTGAGGTGTCTCAAATGTCTCGTTAGGGTCGCTAGGAACAATGCACCCTGTGCTATTCTGGAAAGCATTGGAACAGATTTCTGTAGCATGACCTGCTGATGCCACTATCCACAGGTAGAGAGGTATCACGCCAGCAGCAGTAAACATGTGCATGTGACTTGGGTCTTATTTACATAGGCGTTAGCATACGACTCGAGGAATTCTAACTGTATACCCAAAAATAGACGCGAATTTCACCTGCTGGCTGCCATCAGGAGAGGCGCAAGAGCAATGGCTCATGCCCCATGCATTCATCTGTCCAGCGGTGGGTCGCGGCAGTGTCGACGCATGCGATCGGTGGAACATTTCGCTGATACGTCGCATCTGACGATAGTTCAGAAGGTTTTTTTTTTTTTTTTTTACGTGCAATAGTGTTTCCGCACTGCATTATTTTCGCGTGTTTATGCATTGTGCGTGTGTTTGCAGAGCCTTTTACATGCATTATTTCGGTGATTTACGAGTAGTTTGTAGGTCTGTAGGCTATGTACTACATTATTTTGACGGTTTACAATTAGTGTATTTGTTTGCGGAACATGATGCATGCATTATTTTGACAATTTTCGAGTTTGCATGTCTGCACATCACCGTACTGCATTATTTCGACAGTTTACGAGTAGTTTGCAGATCTGTATGCTGTGTGTTTTATTATTTCGGTAATTTACGAGTTGTTGCGTGTATGTACATCAGTGTATTGCATTATTTAGATAATTTACGAGTAGTTTGCAGGTCTGTAGGCTGTGTATTGTGATGCAAAGCACGTCAGAGTGGGTGTTTTGTATCAGTGTAATAAATGAACTACACAAAGTCCACCCTTAAATAAACTGGTCCAAAATAAATAAAATACACTCCTTCCTCTCTCTAGGTGCCCAGCACAGGATGAGTAATTTTCGAGCCATTTGCCACTCCCCCCCCCCCCTGACCACCATCTTGCATTACATCCGCAGGGGACGACAACGCAATCTGGTGGTAGTACTGTGCACTAGGTCAGCTGGACTTCAGACCTCATGGTGAAGACACTGGATGGAGCTACTGCCTCAAATTGCTTAAATAAGCACTGCATGCAAAATAAAGTCTTATGTCGATGCTATCCAGCAGCCCAGCATAGGCTGAGTCCTTTCCCCACCAATTCCTAGGAAGTGGTGGCTGTCAGATGACTTATGTTAGTGGAGGTAGTCCAAGTGACCTTTTTTCCCACCACTTTCACAGGTTGGTGGGGGTAGCTGTGGTGCGTTGCATTGTCTTGCAGCAATTTGAACTTCCCGCCATTTTTGGGGTGAGGGGGGGGGGAGGAGAGTTAGGTTAGTGAAAGTAGCCCAATTGACCTATCTTCCTGCCAAAATGTGAACTTCCCGCCATGATGTCATTGCGATGTTGCCATATATGTCCCTGCCATCTTGAATCCGCCATCTTGAACACATTTGGCATTAGTGCAATGTGGGGTGGTACGAACTTTGTCCCACTACTGTCGTGGCACTAGCAAATTCAAGCACTTACACACACTAAAATGCGATTATGCACAGATATATGTCAACCCATGAGTTACCTTTTCTTGAAATGCTGATAGCATTTAAAATGTGCCGTTTTCGGAAGTAATACATTTAAGCTAGATGAGTAAAAGCTAACGTTTGTTGGGTTGAGGATAACAAACGAATCACATGTTAGGTGACACTATCTCTGGCAGGCTGCTTGAATTTGCGCATGCAATGACCCGATTGGCTAACTTCAGCGCTAAATAATTCGGAAAAGTCGTAGCGTATCTAATTTTTGCTAACACTTATTTCTCAGCACTACATTCCCTGTAACATCCTACAAAGCTTTTCAGATAGTTTCTGACCACCCTCTACAAAATACGAAATAGGAAAACATTGTTAGCAAACAGTAAATGAGTATTTATGGCTTATCCGTTTTTGATTAGAATACTACTAGAGAATGTGAATTTGCAGTAACAAACATCATTCGAGCTCACAGAGGTAGAGGAACAGGAGATGGACTGAAGGACTGGACATTGGTAGCGGAAAGGATGAGATGGACAGAAGTGGCAGAGAGAGAAGGAGAGAGAGGGGAAGAGAAAATGTACAGAAAAATAGGGAGGAGGTGATGGAAAGAGGGAGAGTGACAGGGGCAGAAGGAGAGGCAGAGAGACGGGCAGGATGAGATAGAGGGGGGGTGTGGAAGATGGAAAGATAAAGGCGATAGTCAGAGGGAAGGGAAGAGGGAGGAGAGTGGAGGAGATGGAGAGAGACTGGAAGATGGACAGAGAGGGGGCAGGAGGTGATCAGCAGAGAAACGGGAAAGGAGGAGGAGATGGCCATTTCCCTTCTTTTCCATTTATCCAGACTGAGCCACAGCAACGCGCGAAAAGTCCTCATACGTCCAGAACTAAGCTCACCAAACAAATTATTAAACATCCCCTTTAAAGAGTACACTGGACGCTTTGAAGCGTTGTAGATTGTGTGGAATTGGTTCTAGGTCATGTGTCTCTCCATCGCTGACATGAGTCAAAACGATGAAATGGTGTATACGTGCCAGTCCTTTGTACAAAATTGGCGCAGTAAAATGGGTCGTATTTAGACGTGCCCATGACCACACAATGAATGAAGTTGCCCTATTTGTTGGTGTATCAACATGGACTGACCAGCACGTGTACAAGAATCGGCGAACCACTTACTGCCACGTAACGTGGCGTAAGAACAGTGGTCAGAAAAAAAACCGACAGGAATTACTGGTGTCAGTAAATGCAGGCCCATCTCGCCCAGTTTCCGAGAGAACATTCGGAAGGTAACTACATGCTGTGGACATTCGGAATCGGTTACCACGTAAGAGGGCGTTGTCAGAACAGCACATAAAGCTGCACGTCTTCAGTGGGGCAAACAGTACATAAAGTGGACAGCGGCTGATAGGAGACGAGTCGCGACTGTCGGCACTTCTCATGTGATGAAAGGCGTCGAGTGCGTGGTGTGTGTAGTTCGGCCTGGAGGTGGTTCTATGATCTACCAGAGGTGGTTTTCGTTCAGTGACTTGCGCCGAACTCATTCCGGTTACCTGTGAACCAGGATGTTTATTTCAAAATTCCACTTCTTCATGTTGATGTACGCTGTGGAAACTACATTCTTCCAAGATGACAACAGCCCTATTTACACGGCTGGTTTGAAGAATACTCAGGCACCCTACCACAAGTTGATTAGCTCACTAAATCATCCGATCTTAATTCACATAAAATATGTGTAGGTCTATCTAGTCTAGCAGGTGAAACGTAGCAATCTATATGACTGCAGTTTGGTAACTCAGTGGGATCTAATCATTAATGATCTAGTCAACAATTCAGCTGGCCGTGAAATACCTGAAGAAACGTGTGGACTCTCCCTCGCCAAATCGACGCCATTATTAGGGATGAGGAAATGTTGGTAGGTATTAGCAAACAGTTGATCAGTTTAATTAAGTAGTCAATGTGACGTATCTTCCCACCATTTCCTTACATTAGTAGAGCTTGCATTGTCCTGATGGTATTTGTACTTCCCACCAGAGGGCTGTGGCAGAGGGGCGTGGCACTTTCCCACCAGAGAGGTTAATTAATTGATCAGTTTAATTAAGTAGTCAATGTGACCTATCTTCCCACGATTTTCTTAGCTTAGTTGGGTTGGGTTGTTTGGGGGAAGAGACCAACCAGCGAGGTCATCCGTCTCATCGGATTAGGGAAGGATGGGGAAGGAAGTCGGCCGTGCCCTTTCAAAGGGACCATCCCGGAATTTGCCCGGAGCGACTTAGGGAAATCATGGAAAACCTAAATCAGGATGGCCGGACGCGGGATTGAACCGTCGGCCTCCCGAATGCGAGTCCAATGTGCTAACCACTGTGCCACGTCGCTTGGTATCTTAGCTTAGTAGAGGCTGCATTGTCCTGTTGGAATTTGAAGTATTTCCTTCCACGATTGATAAGAGTGAGAGGCGGGGCCTATTCTAATAATTCAGACCTGAAAGTGTACGTACCTGTAGCAGAGAGGAAGGAGGGGGTTGGGGGAGGGGAAGGGGCTAGGGGGGGACAATAAGTTAAGTGCCTGTCAATCAAAAGGAAATGGGGGTGACATGGAAAAGCACTTAACAGAACAATAGGAGTGCCTCTGAGTGCATACCTGCCCCTGATGTAGGCAACCCGCACTAACAAAATGCACCAGCACCCCCTTCCTGAGGGGGTAGGAGGGTTGGGAGGGGGTGGGGGACAATAGGTTAAGTGCAGTGACATGGAAAATCACTTAGCAGAACAATAGGTTAAGTACCTGTCAATCAAAGGAGAACAACAGGCTGACATGGAAAAGCACTTAACGTGTTTGCTTCTGAGTGCATACCTGCCCCTGATGTAGGCAAACCACACTAACAAAATGCACCAACCCCTACTACTGTGTGGTATGCAGTGTCCAGTCACGGAATAATCAGTGCGAAATTCCTTGATGGCACGGTCACTACCAAACTGTACGTGGAGGTTTTGAAAGATGATTTCATCCCTATTATCCAAAGGACCATGATTTCGACCAGATGTGGTTCATGCCAGACGGAGCTCGACCGCATCGAAGCAGGAAAGTGTTTGTTGTCCTGGAGGAGCACATTTTAGACCGCATTCTGGCTCTGGGGTACACAGAGGCCACTGTCCTCGATTGGCCGCCATATCTCCGAATCTGAGCACATGCGACTCCGTTTTGTGGAGCTATATTAAAGACAAGGTGAACTGAAATAACTCCAAAAACCATTGCTGAGCTGAAAACAGTCAATGTTGCGACACTTCAGCGGGTCACGCAGAATTTCGCTATTCCTCTGCGCCACATCATCGCCAATGGTGGGAGGCATATTGAACATGTCATAACCTAAATCCGAATATCTGTAGCGACGTTTATATGTTGAATAATGTGTGTGCACGCAGTAGTTTGTAACTAATTTACGTTTTTTCTCTTATAGTTCAATAATTGTCAACCTGTATGTTACCCCTAATTATTTCCAAGCATGAAAGTAATGTTTGGCTAACATAGTTATGTTCTTTCCTGAAATGTTCTGCGAATATCCAGTCATAGTGTGTGCCTCATTAGTATTAAAAAACTGAAACAGATTTATTGGTTGTGTATTAGCGGATAAGTCACATCTTCCCTCATCTTATTCGATTTGAAAAATTATACATGCCTTGCACACCAGAATAATAAGTGCAGTATAACACTTTTCTAAAGCCGTAAAAAGATTGGAAAAAAGGAGTATCGTTGTGATTGTGGCAGCCATTCTTGCTCACGAATTACAGCAGCAACTCTTATCATAAGTTGGTACATTCATTGCTATTTTGGAAAGTATTTTTGCCTTTTCTTTCATTGAAAGTGGGAACCTGCCAACTTCATACTCGTTATTTATACAACGTAATTATATATTACGGAGAGTATTTAACAATAAGCTTCCCAGTGGTGGTTGTGTAAAGTATGTTCTAATTTCTACGAAAAATTACAATTCACTGAGAGAAAAATGACCTCCTTCCTTTGCGCTTTTGAAAATACCTGAATCAACGAGCAAAAAACCGCTGCACTCTCGTCCTGCACCAATTTCAGCATAAGTTATGCTTGCATACGCCTAAGATATACTTTTTTGGAAAAGAAGTCTCCTAAAATTACTAGCTTATAAATTTTCTTTGTTACTTTCTAGACGACTGAGACTAAGTTATGTTTTAATTCTTTCTTACTTGTATCAGTCTTTTCTATTCTTTTTATTTTCAGTGGAAATGTCTCAGTCTTTTCTACTCTTTTTATTTTCGTTGGCACTTTCTTTGTTCTACCAGATGATCAACGTATTTCAACTTTTTACTGGTGTTTTTGTGTTTCATGCTTAATTTGTAAATGGTAATTACTGACAATTACAGCTCATTTCTGGGAGAGAACGCTTTTTTATGTACAATACTTCAAATATTATTAATAAGATCGCAAGAGAAGGGGAAAAATTTCCGATGTAGCAGGACGCAATCCAACGCATCAGCTTGTTTCTTTTCCACATCCACTCTAACCACTACGCCACAATAGACCCATTGAACTTATAACTCGATTTCAAATTTACTGTGAAGACTTCAATAGCCGTTGTGTTTTTACCTTAATTTTTGATTCTCGCAAATCATTCCAACAGCAACTCGTGTTTTAGATATGCTCACCATCCGAAGCAGCCTATATTCATAGGACATACGTAGTAGTTTAAAAACTATCAAATGTGGTTTCTCCCACTTTTCAGGAGTCGATACGACTACGAACGGCGATAGACACACTGATGGTCGAAACTGGTTCAAATCAAATGGCTCTGAGCACTGTGGGACTTAACATCTGAAGTCATCAGTCCCCTAGAACTTAGAACTACTTAAACCTAACTAACCTAAGGACATCACACACATCCATGCCCGAGGCAGGATTCGAACCTGCGACCGTAGCAGTCGCGCGGTTCTGGACTGAAGCACCTAGAACCGTTCGGCCACCGCGGCCGGCTCGAAACTGGTCATGAACTAGTCCGAGGCCCACGAGAAACAAGGCCATAGTGCATACATCACAACACATGACACTACAGGCCTTACAAATGCCAGCAGCCATCTCTGGAAGGAAGTGAATAACTATTTCAGACCCGTTCAGTAAGTCTTAACTGCGCGTTTAAATGCACGCAAGCACTCGATAGCGCAGGACAACGTTAAGACCTTTAGTGGACACATTCCAATGACATATTTATTTCCTGTGGACCCTGCACGGAGCCGACCATTCACGAATGTGATGGACAAGGCTACTAGTGTGACGTCACAGGTTCGTTGTGAGGCCTGTATTTTTCAAGAGTCCCGGTCCAGGTCATAGTGACGTCACGGAGAAGCGTTACCGAAGTGAACCATGGGCGTCAGGACGCGCTGCTGAGCTATGGCAACCTTTATCACCTCACAGCCACGGCAGCTCGCCGCGTGTTGGCCGCCACAGCTTACACACTTGGGAGGGTGTGTCCTCGGGAGCAAGCAGTTGGCGCCTGCACTTCACACGTACCTCCGGAAAAAGCAGTGGCGAGCCACGTGTCCTATCGATTGGCAGCGGAAGTACTGCGGAACGTCCTTCTTCTGTTTCTGACCTTGGTGTCGGCCATGCCCTTCAGCTTGTAGAGCCGCCTGATCTCTGGAGAATCGGAGGCGGTAACCAACAGAGGCGGTGACTCCTTCTTTGTGACGTGTGATTCGACGCGCGTCACGTTCCACACGCTAAAATCCAAGTCTTCCAGCTCTTCTTTGAGAAATACTGGGTCCACTGTCATTGGGAACCCATAGAACATGATCCTCAGTAACTTCTCTGGAATGGTAAAAAAACATTAGTTTTCACATGAGAGTAGCGTAGTTTTGGATCAGACTCAGTTTAATGCAATGTTTGTTCCAGTGCAAGAGGGCTGGTATAGAGAGATACTTATACTAATGGAACAGTCAAGCGATTTATTACGATTCATATCTGGTGAGTAACAGGTATAAGGGCAGATATTTTTATATGTGGTGACCTTTATATGTACACGCATCAGTGTGTTGGTTGTTTTTTCTCTGCGTTGAACAGTCTTCCCACAAACACGTCACAAACTCTACGACCTGGTGTTTTCTGCACAGTCGTACTGTAGCACTAAATGGACTACGCCTGTCAGTATGGACTAACTGTTTTGCATCCACGCGTCCACACTTCCACATCTGACCTGCTCGCCAAGGGAAAACAAGCATTAATGGCTTGCTCTTGCCACACGTACTTGGAGGAACTAACCAACGTAAAAGCCTGCAACTTGTAATGGCTATAATAATTAGCTTGAAAATGATGTAAGTGCTGATGTTATGTTCTTCGATACATAGTCCTCAGTCACCAATAGAAATATTTGCACTCTACCCATTACACCCTCTATATAAACACAACTGAACAATTGAAACAAACGTTCTATAGCCAAGAATGTTCAAATGTGTGTAAAACCTTATGGGACTTAACTGCTAAGGTCATCAGTCCCTAAGCTTACACAGTACGTAACTTAAATTATCCTAAGGACAAACACACACACCCATGCCCGAGGGAGGACTCGAACCTCCACCGGACCATAGAGCCAAGACGCTGGACTTATCAGATCTTGTATTGGCGGTGTAATGAAGTAGTTCTTCTTCTTATTATTCAGAAGCTTTAGTACTCAGTGAAACTTCTGCCAGTTTGGCGCCTAAATCGCAGATCCAACACATAAAGAGCTCCTCACTAACATGATACGGACAACTAAATTTTTGTACTGCTTACCTTTGACGTATTTCGATTTACATCCACAGCAGCAATTAAATAAATGTGCAAAAACAGACTGAATAATTGTAGCTTGAAATTTTTTGGTGCTAGCACAAAATTTAGACACACTGAAGTCACGTGAGAATGACAGTTTGATATTAACGACATACGCAGCCATAGATATTCCTATTCTATGTCGTCAGTGATATTCCACAGCAAGAAAAAAGAAAATCTTGGCAAAAAAAACATTATTCGAATCCATTATTTATTCCATCCCTATAATTTTATGCCACGAACATGTACAACAATTAGAAACAAGTTGCTAAGCAATTGCACTGTCACTGTTTTTAAGATACTTAAATTCACAAAAGTGTATTTTTTTATAATATTGAGCACTAATTGCAAAAAATGTACGTGAGACGGTGCAATTGTTATAATATTAAGATTCAGCACTAAAGAACGCGTGTAACAGCCGCCATTATCTAAATGTTCACACAAGCGGAGGAATTCGCCACATGGACAGTGTGATGTGATATCTGGATCTGGTTCCTATAGAGCGTATCTAAAATGCACTTTGCAGATGAAGTACAACCTGTCAGCCGCATCCCAGCTCTGTGGTTCAAATGGTCCTGAGCACTATGGGACTTAACTGTTAAGGTCATCAGTCCCCTAAAACTTAGAACTACTTAAACCTAACTAACCTAAGGACATCACACACATCCATGCCCGAGGCAGGATTTGAACCTGCGACCACAGCGGTCGCGCGGTTCCAGACTGTAGCGCCTAGAACTGCTCGTCCACGCCGGCTGGCCCAGCTCTGTGGGTGAGTTCTTGTAAGAATCTGAACTAACTCGTGACTGAGATCTTGAATCTCTCCAAAAAGCTTCTAGTGCAACCCACTAAAACTGTGGAGATATTAATGTTTTTGCACAGTGACACCACCGCAGAAGTTTCAGTATAAACACTATGTCCACAACACAAGCACACCGCGATTGTCCTCAATACATCTCTTGCAGCTGCCACGGTAAAACAAGGTATCAGCTTTGCCGTGTCCTGAGTCCTCACTCCACACCCCATTCGAGTTCTCCATACTGCCCGCTAACGCTTTCACTCCAAGTCATGTCCAAACCAAAGCTTAGCATTTTGCCTGAGCTCTCCATGCTGAGCTCGACATTAGCTGCACTGGCGCCCCATTTGGGAGCAGCTCTTCATCACTTCCAGATCATCACTGGTCCATCCAGTGAGTCAGTCTCCCCACAGTATCCATTTCTGTATCTGACCAGCTATCGGTGTCCACCTTGCTTGGACCTCTCCTCTGGACAGTCCTTGTGCACTACTACTTTTCATCGATACGACCACAATGATGTCACCTCGTAAGATGTTTCCAACTGCAACGCCTGTGACTTCAGTTATTGGAACCAGGTAGTGTGTATTCAAGTCCAAATATTGCTTTGTTGGATTCAATCTGAGTGTAAATAAAGCTCATTTATTTTTTGCTACCTGGCGCACATTGTCTGGGGTTGTGCTCTCGATAACAATACAATACTTGGTGGCAAGGATTAGATCTCGTCCCGCCAGGGACTGTTAGACTTTTTCGTAGTTTGTGTGCTTTGCCCAGTGTAGCTACCCACCTTTGTGCACTACATAGGACAGTTTCCATTTTTATTTAGTTGCAGCCTAGGAGATAAAGCACGGCTCCTGTCTCTATTATGCTGAAGTGACGGCTGCAGCATACCAAGCAGCGACTCGATAGGTTCCTTACAAAACCCAACAGCTCTTTCGAAGCATTGTCGCTATAAATCGCAAATGGAAAATGGGTCTCTTCTCTCCACTATAACACCCATTCTTGGGATGTCTACTTCTGCCTTCATCTCCAAATATCTCTGTAGTCCAGTACATCCATAAAATTCGGTATTTAACACCAAGAAAGCGAAGGACACACCTTACTCTCTCACTTTTCTCTTACTACTGCTTAGGAGTAAATTTTGGCCTCACTTCCTCCTTAAATTACTAAGGTAATAGCTCTTTGATGGTTCTCTAATCACTTACATAGTGTATAAATTTACTTCGGGAGCAAATGAAAAATTTGCTCCTATAGTGCTTCACTGCTTTAGTTCCATACTCTCGACTGGAAGTCACCGATTTCCTTCTCTCTTAGTAACTTACTATTTTAGTTTGACTGACTGTTGGTTGGTGCTCGCCATTCTACGTCTTCGTTCATTTTCATGTCCCTACAAACTGTTACACCCAGCTATTTGTATGAATTGACTGATTCCTTTTAGAGCTCATTGACACTGCAATCGTAGCATACTGCGTGTCTTTTCCTTTTTTGAAATGCACAATTGTATGAACTTCTTTTATACAGAGTCTGTCCAACTAGTTTCCCATGTCCTGTGACAGGTTAGTCTTCCGGTAGTACCCACTATGAGATTTATGAGGCAGATTCTTGTAACTGTTACACCAACTTTCACACAGAACTAAGTTTTACGGCAGTGATCATGATCACACATGTTTAGTATAAATGAACGAAGATGAGTGACGTACAAAATCGTTTTCTTGTAAAGCCGAGTAGACCGATTTGAGAAAGCTCCGTGGGACCTCAGCTCCAGGAAGTAAGAAAACGAATATAGCTTGTGTGAAACAATGCATTTCTGTATTCAAACACACGCTAGTGAACAAATTAAAAGGCGTCAGCTCAGACTTTTCACAGATGATGAAGTTATTTATAATGAAATCCTGTCTACATAACGCTGCACGAATTTTCAGTCAGATCTTGATAAGGATTTCAAAGTGGTGCGAGAAATGGCAGTTTGCCCTAATTTCAAGGGAACCGAAAGGCCTGTCCACAGGTAATTGCTAACAATACCTGTTAAAGACTCGTCACGCAAGATATCATATTTCGTACACACGGCACCATGTAGCAGATGTAGGTTGAGGCAACGTATAATTGACGACCAATGCAGAAAGACGTTAGGAATGGTGGAATCTTGCGTATTAACGCTTGCAAATGCGGAGGAATTTTGCGGTCATTCCTTGCCGTGGGCTATTATGACATTTGTAAACATCGCCTGCCTCGTGCTGAATCAAGTAACTAAGTCAGGAGATCGTTTTCGAAAGCTCAGTCTTCTATTACGGGTTCTTGTTGCACCCCACTTTCTTTGTCAGTGTCCGCGAAAGACGCTACACATTCTTTCGATGTATTCGTCATGTCTTAGTGATCCTGATGTCATCATAGCGACTATGATTGCGAAAGTTAAAGAATCTGCGAAGAAGGCTAGGAGAGTGTTTCTACTAGAAAGAGCATCTCACTTAAACAATGAACTAACATCATTTAGTTCCAGTATCATAGATATAGCTGAACCATGGACAAAGTTTTAATAGATTGTAAATCGCGCTCTGAAGAAATCGTGCCTAGCAAGTGGGTTAAGGACGGAAAAGACCCACCGTGGTTAACAAAGAAAATCGGTAAACGCTGAGAAAGCGAAGGCTGTTGCACTCTCTGTTCAAAAGAGAACGCGAAAATGACTACAGGCATAGGTAAGTAGAGATTCGTGTCTATGAAAAGATCTATGCGCGAAGCATACAAGTACCATCGTCATACATTCACAAAAGATCTGGCCGAGAACACAAGAAAATTCTCGGCGCTATGTGAAATCGCTAAACGGGTGTAAAGCTTTCATCCTGTCACTCGTTGACCAGTCTGATGTGGCAGCAGAAGACAGCGAAACGGAAGCCGAAATTTTCAATTTCACGCCTCAGAAATTGTTCACGCAGGAGAATCGTACAAACACACCATCGTTTGGATATCGTGCAGTGTCCCATATCGACAATTAGAGATAACCACCCTGGCGTAGAGAAGCAGCTGAAAGAGTTGAAAGTTCGTCAGGTCCCGATGGAATCCCAATTCGATTTTACAAAGACTGCACTAAGGCATTGGCCCTTACTTACCTTGCATTTATCGCGAATTTCTCATCCAGGGCAAAGTCCCAAGTGACTAGAAAAAAGTACATGTGACTCCTGTATATAAGAAGGGTAAAAGAAAGGACTGGCAAAGTTACAGACCACCATCCTTATCATCAGTTTGTAGAACATATCCTCAGTTCGAAAGCAACAAATTTCCTAGAAACCGAAAAGCTTATGTCCACGTATCAGCATGGATTTAGAAAGCATCGCTCATGAGTAACTCAGCTTGCCCTTTTCTCACATGATATACCGAGAACTTTGGATGAGGCGCAGCAGACAGACTCCATATTTCTAGGTTTCCGGAAAGAATTTGACATGGTACCCCACTGCAGACTGTTAACTAAGGTACGTGCGTATGGAATAGGTTCACAGATATGTGAGTGGCTCGAAGACTTCTTAAGTAATAGAAGCCAATAAGTGGGACCGACGACGAGTACTCATCAGAGATAATCGTATTGTCACTACTGACACAGGAAGTGTGATAGGACCGCTATTATTCTCTGTTGTTGTGGTCTTCAGTCCTGAGACTGGTTTGATGCAGCACTCCATGCTACTCTATCCTGTGCAAGCTTCTTCATCTCCCAGTACCCACTGCAACCTACATCCCTCTGAATCTGCTTAGTGTATTCACCTCTTGGTCTCCCTCTACGATTTTTACCCTCCACGCTGACCTCCAATACTAAATTGGTGATCCCTTGAAGCTTCAGAACATGTCCTACCAACCGGTCCCTTCTTCTAGTCAAGTTGTGCCACAAACTTCTCCCCAATTCTATTCAATACCTCCTCATTAGTTACGTGATCTACCCATCTAATCTTGAGCATTCTTTTGTAACACCACATTTCGAAAGCTTCTATTCTCTTCTTGTCTAAACAATTTATCGTCCATATTTCACTTCCATACATGGCTACACTCCGTACAAATTCTTTCAGAAACGACTTCCTGACACTTAAATCTATACTCGATGTTAACAAATCTCTCTTCTTCAGAAACGCTTTCCTTGCCATTGCCAGTCTACGTTTTATATCGTCTCTACTTCGACAATCATCAGTTATTTTGCTCCCCAAATAGCAAAACTCATCTACTATTGTAAGAGTTACATTTCCTAATCTAATTCCCTCAGCATCAACCGATTTAATTCGACTACATTGCGTTATGCTCGTTTTACTTTTGTTGATGTTCATCTTATATCCTCCTTTCAAGACACTGTCCATACCGGTCAGCTGCTCTTCCAGGTCCTTTGCTGTCTCTGTCAGAATTACGATGCCATCGGCAAACCTCACAGTTTTCATTTCTTCTCCATGGATTTTGATTCCCATTCCAAATTTTTCTTTTGTTTCCTTTACTGTTTGCTCAATATACAGATTGAATAACATCGGGGAGAGGCTACAACCCTGTCTCACTCTCTTCCCAACCGCTGCTTCCCTTTCGTGCCCCTCGACTCTTATAACTGCCATCTGGTTTCTGTAAAAATTGTAAATAGCATTTCGCTCCTTGTATTTTACGCCTGCCTCCCTCAGAATTTCAAAGAGAGTATTCCAGTCAACATTGTAAAAAGCTTTCTCTATGTCTACAAGCGCTAGAAACGTAGGTTTGCCTTTCCTTAATCTATCTTCTAAGATAAGTTGTAGGGTCAGTATTGCCTCACTTGTTCCAATATTTCTACGGAATCCAAATTGATCTTCCCCGAGGTCGGTTTCTACCAGTTTGTCCATTCGTCTGTAAAGAATTCGCGTAGGTATTTTGCAGCCGTGACTTATTAAACTGATAGTTCGGTAATATTCACATCTGTCAACACCTGCTTTCTTTGGGGTTTGAATTATTATATCGTACTTAAAGTCTGAGGGTATTTCGCCTGTCTCATACATTATTCTCTATATACGTAAATAATTTCGCGGACAGGATGGGCAGCAACGTACGGTTGTTTGCTCATGACGCTGTGGTGTACGGAAAGGAGTCGAAGCTGAGTGACTGTGTGAGGATGCGAGATGACTCGGACAAAGGTTTTAGCTGGTGTGATGAATGACAGCACGCTCCAAATGTAGAAAAACGTAAGTTAATGCGGATGAATAGGAAAAACAAACCCTTAACGTTCGGATACAGCTCTAATAGTGTCCTGCTTGGCAGAGTAAGGTTGTTTAAATATCTAGGCGTAACGTTGCAAAGCGATATGAAATGGAACGAGCATGTCAGCATTGTGGTAAGGGAGGCGGATTGTGGTAGGGAAGGCGTCTTCTGTTTGTTGGGAGAATTTTAGGAAAGAGTGGTTCACCTGTAAAAGAGACCGCATAGATGACGTTACTGTGATTTTTTAAGGAAGACATCGAAGCAATTCAGAGACAGACTGCTAGATTTGTCACCGGTATGTTTGAACGTGAACCATGGACCTTGCCGTTGGTGGGGAGGCTTGCGCGCCTCAGCGATACAGATAGTCGTACCGTAGGTGCAACCACAATGGAGGGGTATCTGTTCAGAAGCCAGACAAACGTGTGGTTCCTGAGGAGGGGCAGCAGCCTTTTCAGTAGTTGCAGGGGGCAACAGTCTGGATGATTGACTGACCTGGCTTTGTAACACTAACCAAAACAGCCTTGCTGTGCTGGTACTGCGAAAGGCTGAAAGCAAGGGGAAAGTACAGCCGTAATTTTTCCCGAGGACATGCAGCTTTACTGTATGGTTAAATGATGATGGCATCCTTTTGGGTAAAATACTCCGGTGGTAAAATAATCCCCCATTCGGGTCTCCGGGCGTGGACTACTCAGTAGGACGCTGTTTTCAGGAGAAAGAAAACTAGCGTTCTACGGATAGGAGCGTGGATTGTCAGATCCTTTAATCGGCCGGGTAGGTTAGAAAATTTAAAAAGGGAAATGGATAGGTTAAAGTTAGATACAGTGGGAATTAGTGAAGTTCGGTGGCGGGAGGAACAAGACTTCTGGTCAGGTGACTACAGGGTTATCAATACAAAATCAAATAGGGGTACTGCAGGAGTAGCTTTAATAATGAATAAGAAATAGGAGCGCGGATAAGCTACTACAAACAGCATAGTGAACACATTATTGTAGCAAAGATAGACACGAAGCCCACGCCTACCACAGCAGTAAAAGTTTATATACCAATCAGCTCCGCAGATGACGAAGAGATTCGTGAAATATATGATGAGATAAAATAAATTATTCAGATAGAGAAGGGAGACGAAAACTTAATAGTCATGGGTGACTGGAATTCGATAGTAGAAAAAGGAAGAGAAGGAAAAGTAGTAAGTGAATATGGAATGGGGGTAAAGAATGAAAGAGGAAGCCGCCAGGTAGAATTTTGCACAGGACATAAGTTAATCATAGCTATCACTTGGTTCAAGAATCATGTAGGAGGTTGTATACATGGAAGAGGCCTGGAATCACTAGAAGGTTTCCGATAGATTATATAATGGTAAGACAGAGATTTAGGAACAAGGTTTTAAATTGTAAGACATTTCTAGGGCAGATGTGAACTCTGGCCACAATCCATTGATTATGAACTGTAGATTAAAACTGAAGAAATTGCAAAAAGGTGGGAATTTAAGGAGATGGGACCTGGATAAACTGAAACAACCAGAGGTTGTACAGACTTTCAGGGAGAGCATTAGGGAACGATTGACAAGAACGGGGGAAAGAAGTACAGTAGAAGAAAAGTGGGTAACTTTGAGAGATGAAATAGTGAAGGCAGCAGGGGATCAAGTAGGTAAAAAGACGAGGGCTAGTAGAAATCCTTGGGTAACAGAAGAAATATTGAATTTAATGGATAAAAGGAGAAAATATAAAAACACAGTAAATGAAACAGGCAAAAGGGAATACAAACGTCTCAAAAATGAGTTCGACAGGAACTGCATAATGGCTACGCAGGGATGGCTAGAGAACAAATGTAAGGATGTAGAGGCATATATCACTAGGGTTAGGATAGATACTGCCTACAGGAAAATTAAAGAGACCTTTGGAGAAAAGAGAACCGCTTGTATGAATATCAATTGCTTGGATGGAAACCCAGTTCTAAGCAAAGAATGGAAAGCAGAAAGACGGAAGGAGTATATAGAGGGGCTACATACGGGTGATGTACTTGACGAAAGTATAATGGAAATGGAGGAGGTCGTAGATGAAGATGAAATGGGAGATATGATACTGCGTGAAGAATTTGACAGAGCACTAAAAGACGTAAGTCGAAACAAGGCCCCAGGAGTAGACAACATTCAATTACAACTATGGATAGCCTTGGGAGAGCCAGCTGTGACAAAACTACCATTTGGCGAGCAAGATATATGAGACAGGCGAAATACCCTCAGACTTCAAGAAAAATATAATAATTCCAATCCCAAAGAAAGCAGGTGTTGACAGATGTGAAAATTAGCGAACTATCAGTTTAATAAGCCATGGCTGCAAAATACTAACACCAATTCTTTACAGACGAATGGAAAAACTGGTAGAAGCCGATCTCGGTGAAGATCACTCTGGATTCTGTAGAAATGTTGGAACACGTGAGGTAATGCTAGAAGATAGATTAAGGAAAGGTAAACCTACGTTTCTAGCATTTGTAGACTTAGAGAAAGCTTTTGACAATGTTGACTCTAAAACTCTCTTTCAAATTCTGAAGGTGGCACGAGTCAAATACAAGGAGCGAAAGGCTATTTACAATTTGTACAGAAACCAGATGGCAGTTATAAGATTCGATGGGCATGAAAGGGAAGCAGTGGCTGGGTAGGGAGTGAGACAGGGTTGTAGCCTATCCCTGATGTTATTCAATCTGTATATTGAGCAAACAGTAAAGGAAACAAAAGAAAAATTTGGAATAGGAATCAAAATCCATGGAGAAGAAATGAAAACTGTGAGGTTTGCCGATGGCATCGTAATTCTGACAGAGACAGAAAAGGACCTGGAAGAGCAGTTGAACGGAATGGACAGTGTCTTGAAAGGAGGATATAAGATGAACATCAACAATAGTAAAACGAGGATAATGCAATGTAGTCGAATTAAATCGGTTGATGTGAGGGAATTAGATTAGGAAATGAGACTCTTACAGTAGTAGATGAGTTTTGCTGTTTGGGCAGCAAAATAACGGATGATGGTCGAAGTAGAGACGATATAAAATGTAGACTGGCAATGGCAAGGAAAGCGTTTCTGAAGAAAAAAAATTATTAACATCGAGTATAGATTTACGTGTCAGGAAGACGTTTCTGAAAGTATCTGTATGGAGTGTAGCCATGTATGGAAGTGAAACATGGACGATAAATTGTTTAGACAAGAAGAGAATAGAAGCTTTCGAAATGTGGTGCTACAGAACAATGCTGAAGATCAGATGGGTAGATCACATAAGCGATGAGGAGGTACTGAACAGAATTGGGGAGAAGAGAAATTTGTAGCACAACTTGACTTGAAGAAGGGTTCGGTTGGTAGGACATGTTATGAAGCATCAAGGGATCACCAGTTTAGTATTGGAGGGCAGCGTGGAAGGTAGAAATCGTAGAGAGAGACCAAGAGATGAATACACTAAGCAGATTCAGAAGGATGTAGGTTGCAGTAGGTACTGGGAGATGAAGAAGCTTGCACAGGATAGAGTAGCATAGAGTGCTGCATCAAACCAGTCTCTGGACTGAAGACCGCAACAACATTTTCGAACATCGTGTAAGTACTACTGAAATGCTTCGGGAAATCAAATGGGGAACCCTGGAGGGAAGGCGAAGTTCTTTTAGAGGAACATTATTAAGAAAATTTAGAGAATCGGCATTTGAAGCTGACAGTAGAACGATTCTACCGCTGTCAACGTACATTTCGGTAAGGAACACGAAGATGATACGAGAAACCAGGGTTCATTCTGCGGCGTATAGGCAGTCGTTTATCTCTCGCTGTATTTACGAGTGGAACAGGAGAGGAAATTGCTAGTAGTAGTACAGAGTACGCTCCACCACGCACCGTACGGTGGCTTGCGGATTTCTTATGTAGACATAGATCTTTACTTCTTTTTCAAAATTATTTTGTCCCGTCGATGCTTCCGTGTGAAGTGACAGTATCAACGGAAAGCCTTTATTAGTTTCAAATGAACAATAACAAAAAATGTTCTTTTGATTCTGATCTCAAAAGAAGGGAATTTAAGTGAAATTAAAAAACATGATTGTTGTTTGTTCGAATTTTTATTTTTGCCTGTTTCAGACATTGATATCAGTTTTTGCAGGAATGTACACACAGACTAAGGCGTTATTGTCGTATCAGAAGTACTCTTATATTATTTTGCACCTGTTGTGCAGTTATATTCGGATAAATAGTTTTCCATACCAAATGAATAACTCTGCATTTTCTTTAATGATTACTCATAAAAAAATATACATAAAAAGGTAGAAAGGAACTCTATTGCGGATAGAAGAAGGAAGTTCTATATTAGAAGATTAATTTAGGATATATGACATGTGAAAAATTGAAGCAAGTGGATAAAACAAATAAGCGTTATGTCATTTTAAAATTAAACTAATTCAGGTTTGGAGAACATCCATGTACCTAGTTTTGCTTTCAGTGAGCACTGATCAAAAAGTGTGAAACGTGAAATATAAGATGTTTGTAAGAGAAACAGTTTGTCTATTGCAGTTACTTTGTTTGAGACGCCCATTAGAACCACGCGTTTGTGCGACGGATTTACATGTTGCCTTCCAGGAAACCGAACTCGAGTACAGCGCTTGCGGAGCGCTGGAATAGGTATCGACTGGCGATCTGCCTGCAACCTAGCGGCATCGGCCCGTACTTATGGCAGTGGAAAATTACCGGCACCGGAGGCGCACGTGGCAGCCAGGAGTGGGGGAATACCGGACGGCGTTTCTTGAGTAAAGCGGCGACAGCCGTCCTAAGATTCGTTGGAAGTTGCCGCCGAAATCATTCGTGTTCCAGACGCATGTAGCCTGGTCCATTCATGTTAACTGCTGGTAATGGACTGTTCAGGGATGTCCCTATTTTAGGACAGCATTTTTTGTCCGGTTTTATTCATCTTTCCCCCATAAAATTAGATGATCTGTATAAAAGATAATGTTTAAGTTGGTGGTACTATCGACAGGCTAACCACAGTATTCTGTTTAATACTACTAGGAATAGAAGCTTTTGAAATGTGGTGCTACATGAGAATGCTGAAGATGGGTGGATCATGTAATGTGTAACCAAGGAGGTACTGAATAACTGGGGAGAAAAGAAGTTTGTGGCACAAGCTGGCACTTTGTACTGGAGGAAACTGTGTGTTGGGGGGAATTGTAAAATTGTAGAGGGAGACCGAGAGATGAATACAGATTCCAAAGGATGTGGCTTGCTATAGTTATTCGGGAAGGAAGAGGCTTGCACAGGACAGAGCATCGTGGACGACTGCATTAAACCTAGGGTTGAAGACCACAACAACAAAAACAACAATTACAGCGATCTCTGTGGCCGAATGAAAGAAAATCGTCCCATTTGCCGAGTTGGTGGTTAAACAGCAGTCGAATATTTTTCGACATTGTTTGAAATGTGTGATTCTGGCGAAAATGAAAGTATTTCAGTTTCATCAGAAATGAAGAAGAAATCAAAACTAATGACCTGTTGTCAGATATCTTGGGAGGCATCTTATACTTGGCTAGAATCGGCGCATGACAGTAAGCACGGTATGCAATAGAATCTTCTTGTCGTGGAGGTAAATCAGGTTTGAAGCAGTGTGCTGGGAATGAAGAATACAGATTTAACATGCGTTCACAACTGCAGTCTAAAGAAGTAGAGGGAGACCGAGAGATGAATACAGATTCCAAAGGATGTGGCTTGCTATAGTTATTTGGGAAGGAAGAGGCTTGCACAGGACAGAGCATCGTGGACGACTGCATTAAACCTAGGGTTGAAGACCACAACAACAATTACAGCGATCTCTGTGGCCGAATGAAAGAAAATCGTCCCATTTGCCGAGTTGGTGGTTAAACAGCAGTCGAATATTTTTCGACGTTGTTTGAAATGTGTGATTCTGGCGAAAATGAAAGTATTTCAGTTTCATCAGAAATGAAGAAGAAATCAAAACTAATGACCTGTTATCAGATATCTTGGGAGGCATCTTATACTTGGCTAGAATCGGCGCATGACAGTAAGCACGGTATGCAATAGAATCTTCTTGTCGTGGAGGTAAATCAGGTTTGAAGCAGTGTGCTGGGAATGAAGAATACAGATTTAACATGCGTTCACAACTGCAGTCTAAAGAAGTAGGCCATTATCTTCGCAAATTAAATCACCTGAAAATACTCTTACCTCTGTAACAAAATTAACCCTTGCGCTTCACACTGTCAAACATAATCTGAGCTACTCAAGCATGGATTGTAACAGTAAATTAATGGCTGATATATCTGACAATTAGAAAATTGCAAAACAAGTTTCATGTGGCAGAATCAAAGCATAAAGCCTGATTATGTGCTAGCCCACAGATATATTGAAGATATTTTGAAAGTACTCAATCATGAAGATCTGTACATTTCGATTGCGAGTGATGATAGTAATGTAGGTAATCGTAAAATGTTTCCGTTATGTTTAACATATCTGTCAGAAGAAAATGATATAGAAAACGAATTAGTTGACTTATTTGCTAATTCTATTCATCAATATCACTAACATAACTACTCGGTGTGATTTAAGCATGCCTGAGTTCTCTTCATATTCTGCTGACAATACTAATGTAAATTACGGCAGTCATACAGCTGCCTTTAAGCTGTTTAAATCTACAAACTGAAAAATTTCCTCATCTAACTGTTGTGTGCATATTGCGCATAATACAATGAAACACTGTAAAGACTGTCTAGATGTTAATGAGGAATCTCTTGTAATGAAAGTGTATAGCGGTTTCCCTGTATCTGCTGAGAGAGGATAAGAGCCGAAAGTGTATTACGAATTGGTGGATGGTGAATGGAGAGAGATTCTTAGGCATGTACCAACTCACTGGTTTTCTTTGGATGCTGCAGTTAACAGAGTACTTCATAACTGGTCTGAAATGCAAACTTATTTTAAGTAACTCAAGGAGAATTGCCCTTCAATGTTGGATAAATATTTTGATCCTGAAGTTACAAAGAATGCAACATGAGAGATGTATTTGATGTTCTTCATCAATGTCGCAAAAATTTTTGTAGAATATATCGGGATTTTAGAAAAAGATTTTACCTCTGTTGTTCAAGCCTTTAAGTATTAAAGCTAAAATTAGAACAGAGAAGAGAAGAAAATTTCTTTGGTACTAAAATCTTTACTTTTTAAATAATTAAAAAACAATAATATGTATTTGTAAAATTTCCATTGCTTTAAAATAATAGGTTATTACAGAAAATAAGAAACACGATCAGTGCCATTTTAATTAACGAAGACAACAGTTAGAATAGGGCAATAAACACGTGATACAAGAATCTGTATAGCATTGGTGAGACAGAGATGTACGTTGTGCTGTATGGCGTGGCCTATTAGATGGTTCACGTATAGGTGCAGTTGTAAGGTGGCAGTAATTTGCATCTTACAATGGTTCGATTTTCACGTCTTGCCACGTGAATAATCTGAAATTAGGAAATATTTCATAGATTCTGTATCGTTATGATGAAATTTGAACGTGACTGACATCGTCAGGTACACTTTTCCATCACTTATTAATGTTAATTGCATGATGGGTGATTGATTTTTATTATCAGACTGTGAGCTCAATGGAATTAGAGATTGGAACAGGACATAGGTCTCGCAGTGTGTGTGCGGGTAGCCCTCACCAGCCCGAAGTTGTAAGTAGTTTGGGGACGCAGCGACACAGCTTTCAAAGGCAGTTTCCCAGTCCAGCTTACCGCAGGCACACAGGGACACACGGGGTTGCTCAGGGTCCTTTCATGTTAAAGCAGTCGGCGACCTCACAGACTGGACCGCGAGAGCACGGGCACATTCTACATCTACATCTACATCCATACTCCGCAAGCCACCTGATGGTGTGTGGCGGAGGATACCTTGAGTTCCTCTATCGCTTCTCCCTTTTATTCCAGTCTCGTATTGTTCGTGGAAAGAAAGATTGTCGGTATGCCTCTGTGTGGGCTCTAATCTCTGTGATTTTATCCTCGTGGTCTCTTCTCGAGATATACGTAGGAGGGAGCAATATACTGCCTGACTCCTCCGTGAAGGTATGTTCTCGGAACTTCAACAAAAGCCCGTACCGAGCTACTGAGCGTCTCTCCCGCAGAGTCTTCCACTGGAGTTTATCTATCATCTCCGTAACGCTTTCGCGATTACTAAATGATCCTGTAATGAAGGGCGCTGCTTTCCGTTGGATCTTCTCTATCTCTTCTATCAACCCTATCTGGTACGGATCCCACAACGGTGAGCAGTATTCAAGCAGTAGGCGAACAAGTTTACTGAACCTACTTTCTTTGTTTTCGGATTGAATTTCCTTAGGATTCTTCCTATGAATCTCAGTCTGGCATCTGCTTTACCGACGATTAATTTTATATATGGTCATTCCATTTTAAATCACTCCTAACTCCTACTCCCAGACAATTTATGGAATTAACTGCTTTCAGTTGCTGACCTGCTATAGTGTAGCTAAATGATAAAGGATCTTTCTTTCTATGTATTCGCAGCACATTACACTTGTGTACATTGAGATTCAATTGCCATTCCCTGCACCATGCGTCAATTCGTTGCAGACGCTCCTGCATTTCAGTACAATTTTCCATTGCTACAACCTCTCGATATACTACAGCATCATCCGTAGAAAGCCTCGGTGAACTTCCGATGTTATCCACAAGGTCATTTATATATATTGAGAATAGCAACGGTCCTACGACACTTCCCTGTGGCACACCTGAAATCACTCTTACTTCCTAACACTTCTCTCCATTGAGAATAACATGCTGTGTTCTGTTATCTAGGAACTCTTCAATCCAATCACACAATTGGTCTGATAGTCCACATCCTCTTACTTTGTTCATTAAACGACTGTGAAGAACTGTATCAAACGTCTTGCGGAAGTCAAGAAACACAGCATCTACCTGGGAACCCGTGTCTATGGCCCTCTAAGTCTCGTGGACGAAAAGCGCGAGCTGGGTTTCACACGATCGTCTTTTTCTAAACCCATGCTGATTCCTACAGAGTAGATTTCTAGTCTCCAGAAAAGTCATTATACTCGAACATAATACGCGTTCCAAAATTCTACAAGTGATCGACGTTAGACATATAGGTCTATAGTTCTGCACATCTGTTCGACGTGCCTTCTTGAAAACGGGGATGACCTGTGCCCTTTTCCAATCTTTTGGAACGCTACGCTCTTCTAGAGGCCTACGGTACACCGCTGCAAGAAGGGGGGCAAGTTCCTTTGCGTAAAATCGAACTGGTATCCCATCAGGTCCAGCGGCCTTTCCTCTTTTGAGAGATTTTAATTGTTTGTCTATCCCTCTGTCATCTATTTCGGTATCTACCATTTTGTCATCTGTACGATAATCTAGAGAAGGAACTACAGTGCAGTCTTCCTCTGTGAAACAGCTTTGGAAAAAGATATTTAGTATTTCGACCTTTAGTCTGTCATCCTCTGTTTCACTACCATTTTGGTCACAGAGTGGCTGGACATTTTGTTTTGATCCACCTACCGCTTTGGCGTAAGACCAAAATTTCTTAGGATTCTCTGCCGAGCCAGTACATAGAACTTTAATTTCGAATTCATTGAACGCCTCTCGCATAGCCCTCCTCACACCACATTTCGCTTCGTGTAATTTTTGTTTGTCTGCAAGGCTTTGGCTATGTTTATGTTTGCTGTGAAGTTCCCTTTGCTTCCGTAGCAGTTTTCTGACTCGGTTGTCGTACCACGGTGGCTCTTTTCCAATTCTTACGATCTTGCTTGGCACACACTCATCTAACGCATATTGTACGATGGTTTTGAACTTTGTCCACTGATCCTCAACACTATCTGTACTTGAGACAAAACTTCTGTGTTGAGCCGTCAAGTACTCTGTAATCTGCTTTTTGTCACTTTTGCTAAACAGAAAAATCTTCCTACCTTTTTTAATATTTCTATTTACAGCTGAAATCATCGATGCAGCAGCCGCACAATGTACACCTGACCTCAGTCGGCGCCTTGCAGTCACGTCTGGAAATCTTGTTGAAGAGTATAGAGGAAGTTTGAAATGTTCTAAGCGACACGGCGGCGGCTGCACGGCGGTCGGAAGAATGGGCGGAGAGAGAAAATGTACAGCGAATTTTATGACTACGATTCGCTACCGGCACTTTGGGAAGAAGAAATCAGAGGTTTGCTGGAGAGCTAGCAGTTTTGAGCGGCGGTCTACGTCCGGACGCCCTTGAGGAACAATCATCTTCTGTGTCATCTCTTGTTGACGACGGACGAACTTCTTGTCTTTTGTTCTTAGACGATCTTGTATTTTAGCGAGCAGTTAGGCCACCGTACTTGTAAACTCAGATGATTCTGAACTTCGCCTTTCTGGCTGGGAGCTCTCGTCTACTACACAGCATACGGTGATCTTCAGCGCACTTTTGTTATTATACTTTCACGCTGAGACGTCTCTGAATTTCACCGTTCTGGCTGGGGGCTCACATCCATCGTCTCCAGTGTACAGAGAAGCTACAAGACAGCATTCAGATTCAGTAGTTTTTGTACTGCAGTATGTTGCCCATCGTCTTGTATTGTAGCATTCAGAACATTCTGAAGGGCTGCAGCTTTGTCGATGGCGCAGATTTCTACGAGAATCGTCTCTTCGTCTCGCCACCACGCTGCATTAATGGTGATATTGTGATACGCTTCGGCATTGTAGGGCTGTAAAAGGAAATTCCTCTGATTACTGATAACATGTTTTTTTATCTCTACTGAGGTTTCACACCAATTGTTTGAGAGTAGTTTCTTCTAGAGTTTCATACTGAGTTAACGTCAGTCATTTCGCGTTTGACTTCACAGATCACGTATCCAAAAAAAGGGCAGAACAGCAGTTGATTTCTAGTGTTAGTTTAGAATGACTTTTATTTCGTTTTATATGTCCTTTGGACGATTATGTGATTTCTTCATCGTGATTTAAATGGGTTCTGACTTAAAATAAATTTGTATAGTGCAGAATTGCATTTATTCTTCAATTAGAGATTAGTTTCCCTAGATCATTGATGTTCAGATGCAATAGTTAATTGGGATGAGCTTGGGACGAGAACATAGTCTGAAAGCCCTAGAAAATCGGTGAAAAATCCATGGGATGCGCTCTTTTTGTATGATATTCATTGTGATGTAACTCTTTATTGTTATTATGAGGTATTGTTTCTAACCACCAGGTGGTATTTGGAAATGTCAGGGCCTTGTCCACATCATGTTAGTTAAATCCGTTGCGCAACTTCACACACTTGTAGGTACACTAGGTTTGTCTTCCTACATACTCCGAGAGTTAAGAGGTGTGTAAAACGCACGCAAGCACACACACACACACACACACACACACACACACACACACACACACAAACAAACAAATCAGGACGGGTGTTAGACAGTATGCACGACTTTCACCCATCTGATGTATACGGGCGGCCGGGGTGGCCGAGCGGTTCTAGGCACTACAGTCTGGAACCGCGCGACCGCTACGGTCGCAGGTTCGAATCTTGCCTCGGGCATGGATGTGTGTGATGTCCTTAGGTTAGTTAGATTTAAGTAGTTCTAAGTTCTAGGGGACTGATGACCTCAGAAGTTAAGTCCCACAGTGCTCAGAGCCATTTGAACCATTTTTTGGTGTATACGGTAATTTCTCGCTGTCGGACATTGGCTGTATTGTGGAATGGCAACATTCCTAATCTCGAAGTATTGTAAGAAGTACTGAATACTTTAATTTCTTTCAACGAGGCCACGAAGAGCGTTTCTGGAAGCGAGTACATTACAGGATGTCTTGTTAGTCCGTTAGTGACTATTCTCGAACATGCTTTAAGGAATCTCAATTCCTGACAGTGCAGCCAAACTCCTATCTCAAAAGATTCTAAGCAGTCTTGAACACAGAACTGCAGTTGTATTACATATTTCTCTACCATGGAGTTCTACGCTACCAGCTCCATAGTTTAAAAAATATACGTAAATCCACTCTTTGCTAGCAAAGGCGTTACAAATTTAACTCAATAGGTAAAAAACTGCTTGGGTGAAATCAGTAAACTCTCACCTTTACTTAAAAGGAAGCAACAAGTGCATATCCACCTTAGCTATCGCATGACCAGGAAGGAGTCAAGAGTGGTCTATTGGAGCCTGAAATTTGTATTTGAACGAAACAGAGCTTTTCTTTCAGCATCCTTTACCATTCAGAAGCAATGATCCTTTCGTTTTCGGAGCAGAGTGAAAAGTGTATGCAACACACGTTAATTGTTGGCCAAAAATCTTTCTCTTTGGTCGCAAAATTCTGCGGCTTCTGAAAGATTAGTTTCGTCTTTGAATAATGTTATTTCTGATGAAAGATGTGGACTTCAAGATAAACACATTATAGAACGTTATGTACCAGCAGACAGTACAATAAATATTGGCCAATTGTGTAATTCATTACTGAAATTGTAACTTTTTTCATGTAATTATTCCTGGTAAATGTTGCATATTACCTATTGTCTAAATTATTCATTTGAGGTATTTGAAAGAGGATTTTTATTTTTGTCAGTAAAAAATCAGTTGTTTTCAAATTCCCATTAAAAAGTAAATAAATATATCTGTCCGCAAAGCAGTTCATCATTAGAAGAAATTAAGGAAAAAGAATTCTACAATTTTCTCGCAAAAGATTATTATTTGTCTGCCATTTCTATGAAATAATTAAAGAGAAAGTGAATCATGCTAATAGTAATAAGTAAAAAACTAAATTATTTCTTCATAATTTACAATAAGAGAAGGAAGTAACTGGTTTTGCAGTCCTCGGAAACGGACAGCTGACACGAAAAATAGAGTTCTCCATTCAGTTTTCACCCTTTAGCACTGGCTGTTCCTAATGCCCAAATAGTGGCCTGATCATCGATTACAACATGATTTCTGAGCCGACTTTCTAAAAATTGGGGTCCACGGAACAATACTAGCGATCTTTTTGTAGTATTCAACCCCCCCACCCTCCCCTCCCATACCCTGGGGCAAGGGGAGCGGACCGCGGCCTCCCCCCCCCCCCCGCCCACCCCCACAGGGAAAGGAAAAAATATAGTGAACTCACGCCTTTTTCTTCCAAGAAAATTATTTATAATTCGGTATTACCCAGATTATTAGCAGGGTTTGAACTGGAACATTTTTGTGGGTCCTTAGACGTCGCCTTTCGCGTTCCTAAATGTTAAAAATACTCTATACACCCAGGTCTATGCCCCACCATACAAATTTTCATATGGGCGCCCTTCATCACTCGGCGACGACAGCAGAAAACGATAAACAGACTATGTTTTCTTTTATTTACCTACTTTATTTGATATTTCGACTCTACGTGTCTTGAAACCTGGGTTGCCAGGTATTCGATTTTTTACCGAACTATTCGGTAATTCATCCCCCGAGTTCAGTATTCGGTACCGAAGTATGAATGGTTCTGTATTTTTAGAATTATTTATATTATTAATTTGTTGATTAGAACGTTATCAAAAAACTAACGGCGGTTTCACGCAGCAGTGCCTATGTGGAAAGAGGCTTCAGTTAAGTTAATCATTTATGGTCTGACACCAGAAACAAATTGAGCGTCGATACAGTAACATCAGAATTGTACATTCTTTGCAATTTGAAGTTTGAAACATGCAACGACTTTTACCAAAAAATTAAAGGTAACAAATACGTGTTCGAAGCTGTAACAAGCAATAATAAATACAGTTTTTAATATTTACGAAGTGTTTGATTGTGTTAGCCCTCAGCTCAGCATATCTTTTCGTCAGGCTATGTTCAGTAATTTAGTCAATTTAATCTGGCAGCAGTATCTGAAACCTGTAAGGCCGATATTATGCTGTCCAATTTATAGGACAGAGTTGATTTGTCCAATATCTTGGACGTAGTGTGATAGGGAACTTTAGTCAAATGCTCCCTTTCGTCCAATATAGTTGATAAAATATGTCGCCTCGCCTTAGATCTGATGAAAGAAGTCGTTCGTCTTCTGCTTACTGCAATGAGAGCACTAGCAACACTCCTACTGTCTGACATCTAATGTTTCATCAACCTGGCTTCGAAATTTACATGATGCGTCGTATCTACAACGAAACTGATAGAAATGTACAAGGTAGATGAAGCACTGTATAACCTGCGACATCAGGAATACAAAAATAGAATAAGAAGAAGCGAGAGATATAAAAAAATTGTGGAGACCATCAGCCGTTAAGGACTGCCCGGATGTACCAATGAGGATGTAAAGGAGAAAATCCATGACTTCTGTAGAAATAAAAATATTTCTTAATGGCTGTAGTACGTGCTAAATAGTTATTTGCCTTCAGGTATTCCTCCTTCAGAGTTTTATAAATAGCTTGCCGCGTTTCTAGCATTATTTTCGTCAATATGCACAGCTGTATTCGAGTGCTGTAGTGTAGAGTAGCTGTCTCCTGTTGCAATAAGTTGAGGGTGTTCTGCATCGTAATATGAAGAGCACATACTGAAATGTACTCTTGTCCATTTGCAAGTAATTTTCATACAACTTTACGTCCTCGACTTGCAGCTTCCGTAACAAATTGTTGTCTGCTTTTACTATCTCGTCGAAAAACGTACGGCTTCACCCAAGTACGTTCCCCTTTTTTCCGTTCCTCTTCCAAATGCAAACACAATGCAACTGCAGTATACGCAATTGCAGAGCATAGTAACAAGTTGTTGCTCTGAAACTTTGACGAATTATTGGACGGCAGTGTAATACCACTTTTTTGCGTCACGTCAAAGTTCTTTGTCCAATATTTGATCAAATTTCTATGTGCAATAAATCTGATAGAGTAATCGCACGAAGCAGCACGGAGACGTAACCAGCAACATCGACACGGAGCATCTACACTACTCTGCAAACTAAAGGGTCCATTCTCCACAGTTAACCTCTCAAATAAGCTATTTTTTCGATTTTTTTTTTTTTTGGAAAAATTTATATAGCAATCAACGTAAATCTTTTTGCACATTATTTATCGATTCGTAGATTTCAGTTTCTGCTTTTTGTTAGAAATTCGGTTATTATTAACCTACCCACCTGAGAAGTTAAAATTGCTCTATCCAAAATAGGTATGTCCATGACGGAAGTCCTGCAGTCAGCAAATATTATGTTAAATCAAAACAAACATTCTTTTAACATACAGTATACTGTGCATGGAGTAATAGCACAGTGTTTTGAAATTTGTAAAAATAATAAAATGACAGGCGTTTAAAACAAAAAGTTAGTTTTGTCGTATTTGTTTGACCACGTTTCTTGCAATGACTGATGAACAAATCAAAATTTAAAAAAAGTAGCCTATTACTCCTTGCGGACATGCCCGAGGAGTAATTCAGCCAGATTTCAGAAATATGTCTTTATAAGCGTGCCCACAATCCATTCTGTCACCTTGGAAAACACTGTATCGAGAAATATGCGTTTAAAGATAAACGCATGAGTTTTATCAGATTAAAAATGATTATTTACACTCACAACTGACATGGTATCCCAGCACTGCACACGAGTCCTTCCGCGACTTCAGAATCCTTCCGCTCCACAGTCTTCACGTGTTTTCTGGCCGCCCGCACTCGGTAGATATCGTGCGGCACGCGGCAGAAAGTGTTCTGCAGGCATTGTCATGATTTATGAGAAATATTTCTGTGTGGTATCGAACTTCGACTCCCACGATTTGCAGCATTTTCAAAATGGGTTTAACCCTTCACTGAAAATTAAAGCTGCTATGAAGCATGATATTTCAATACGATATTGAAGAGTGTGTGTTATTCGGGTTACGATGCAAAGTTCCTTGCATGTATGCATGTATCTCCAAAGGAACTTTCCATCGGAATCAGAGTAACACAGGCACTCCAATATCGTATTTACTGTATCTGCCGAAACCGGCCAAGCGACTTTCAATTACAACGTCTGACCTGTACGAGGATATACATAATGGATGTACGAGTGATTGCCGGACATTTGCCACACCGGACATTTGCCACACTTGCCCCTTCGCCAGGCAGCTTGAGTTGCGATCCCTCAGGTAAGGGACGCCCTTCTTCGTACTTCTGTCCGCTTTCAAATCACCGTCTCCACACCTTACTCGATACAGCCAGTACTTAGGGGACCTTCTTTTCGACATCTTGGCGAAATAGAGAGCTTCTTTTCCGAAATCGAAATATTTATAAGTTTGAGAAACGAAAGCAATACCGACGATTATGTTAGTATGTAATTAGTTCTGCGAAGTATAAATATAGATCGCTCTGTCTGTACGGTAGCTTCTTTTCACGCTTACTGATTGCGATAGAAACAGTCCAACGGCAGGGGAGCAACAAGAAAGGAACGCTGTAAAGAGAATGCGAATGTACGCTAATCATTTCTTTTTGATCACTGCATTTGTGCCTACTTTAATTACTACAACTGCATGCCCAAAAGATAATGAGGAAAGAAGAAATGGAAATGTGAATGTTTGAAAAGAAGAACGACGTACTCGATATTCATTTACTCTCTAAAATCTGATATCCCTTGCGACGAAACATTAGTTAGTAAAGAGAAGCGGTACAATTTTCAAACCATGACTGAAAATACGTTCACTAAATAGAGATAAGAACATCTATGATTGACATGTCATCTAAAGTCGACGTACAATTTTAAAATGTTAAAAATAAGGAAATGAAATAATACAGAATGCTATGCTTGTAATATACGTTGTTTAGCTCTGGTATTTACAGGGTCACAGAGAAATCATCTTAGGTTTTGGAGGGAAAAGCCGTAATTGTGATGATCTGCACTACAACAGAAACAAGAAGCACAACTTAAGGAAGAATAATGTAATGTGTGTTTCAGTTCACAAGCAACATGGAAGCAGACAGTTCCTGTGACTTAAATTGGGCAGAGGTTATATTTTACAACCGGAATAAATTAATAACTGGCTCCTTTCACCGACCGCCGGTCTCAGATGAAACAGTTGCTGAACAGTTCAAAGAGTACTTGAGTCTCATCACAAAGAGGTACCCTACTCATACAATTATAGTTGGCAGTGACTTCAATTTACCTTCTGTATGTTGACAAAAATACATTTTCAGACCCTATTAAAGATAGAAAACAACTTCCTTAATCTTTCTAAACGCTTTTTTAAAATTATTTTGAACAATTAGATCACGAGGCCATTCAAATTGTAAATGGTTACGAAAACACACTTGACCTCTTAGCCACAAATAATCCTGAGCATCACAACGGATACAGGGGTTAGTGAACACACAGTCGTAGCGAGGCTCATTTTCGTAACAGAGAAATTCACCAAAAGTAAACGCGAAATATATCTATTTATAAAAGTAGCTAAAAATTCGGTTGACGTCTTTCTAAGAGACAGTCTCCAATCCCCACAAACTATGTAAGTGAAGACCATATGTGGCTTAAGTTCAAAGAAATAGTATCAACAGCACTCGAGAGATTCATACCAAATAAATTAATAAGAGACAGAACTGATTCCCCATGTTACACAAAACACGACAGAAAGCTGCCACAGGAGCACCGAAAAAGGCACATATAATTAAGACGAACGCAAAATCTCCAAGATTGGCGAACTTTTACTGAGGTTCGAAATTTGGTGCGGATTTCAGTGCGAGGTTCATTTAATAGTTTCCGCAACGAAAGTCTCTCTAGATATGTGGCAGAAAATCCAGAGTGATTCTGGTCCTATGTTAAGTAAACCAGCGGAAAGGCTCAGTAAATACCTTTACCGCGCGACAGCACTCCGAAAATTACTTCTAGCAGTTAGTCCACGAACCCACGCGAATTGTAAATGGTTGCGAAAACACACTTGACCTCTTAGCCACAAACAAGCCAGAGCTAATAGAGACCGATACAGGGATTAGTGATCGCAAGGTCGTTGTAGCTAGGCTCAATACCGTTTCTTCCAAATCCACCGGAAACAAACGCAAAATAATTTTATTTAAAAAAGCGGATAAAGTGTCACTAGAAGCCTTCCTAAGAGACAATCACCATTCCTTCCGAACTGACTATGCAAATGTAGACGAGATATGGCTCAAATTCAAAGATATAGTAGCAACAGCAATTGAGAGATTTATACCTCATAAATTGGTAAGAGATGAAACTGATCCCCCGTGGTACACAAAACAGGTCCGAACGCTGTTGCAGAGGCAACGGAAAAAGCATACGAAATTCAGAAAAACGCGAAATCCCGAAGATTGGCTAAAATTTAAAGACGCGCGAAATTTGGCACGGACTTCAATGCGAGGTGCCTTTAATAGGTCCCACAACGAAACATTGTCTCGAAATCTGGTAGAAAATCCGAAGAAATTCTGGTCGTATGTAAAGTACACAAACGGCAAGACACAGTCAATACCTTCGCTGCGCAGTGCCGATGGTACTGTTACCGACGAGCGTGCCGCTAAAGCGGAGTTGTTGAACGCAGTTTTCCGAAATTCCTTCACCAGGGAAGACGAATGGAATATTCCAAAATTTGAAACACGAACAGCTGCTAGCATGAGTTTCTTAGAAGTAGCTACCTTAGGGGTTGCGATGCAACTCAAATCGCTTGATACGGGCAAGTCTTCAGGTCCAGATTGTATACCGATTAGGTTCCTTTCAGATTACGCTGATACAATAGCTCCCTACTTAGCAATCATATACAACCGCTCGCTCACCGATAGATCTGTACCTACAGATTGGAAAATTGCGCAGGTCGCACCAGTGTTTAAGAACGGTAGTAGGAGTAATCCATCGAACTACAGACCTATATCATTGACGTCGGTTTGCAGTAGGGTTTTGGAGCATATAATGTATTCAAACATTATGAATCACCTCGAAGGGAACGATCTATTGATACGTAATCAGCATGGTTTCAGAAAACATCGTTCTTGTGCAACGCAGCTAGCTCTTTATTCGCACGACGTAATGGCCGCTATCGACAGGGGATCTCAAGTTGATTCCGTATTTCTAGATTTCCGAAAGCTTTTGACACAGTTCCTCACAAGCGACTTCTAATCAAGCTGCGGGCCTATGGGGTATCGTCTCAGTTGTGCGACTGGATTCGTGATTTCCTGTCAGGAAGGTCGCAGTTCGTAGCAATAGACGTCAAATCATCGAGTAAAACTGAAGTGATATCAAGTGTTCCCCACGGAAGCATCCTGGGACCTCTGCTGTTCCTGATCTATATAAATGACCTGGGTGACAATCTGAGCAGTTCTGTTAGGTTGTTCGCAGATGATGCTGTAATTTACCGTCTAGTAAGGTCATCCGAAGACCAGTATCAGTTGCAAAGCGATTTAGAAAAGATTGCTGTATGGTGTGGCAGGTTGCAGTTGACGCTAAATAACGAAAAGTGTGAGGTGATCCACATGAGTTCCAAAAGAAATCCGTTGGAATTCGATTACTCGATAGATAGTACAATTCTCAAGGCTGTCAATTCAACTAAGTACCTGGGTGTTAAAATTACGAACAACTTCAGTTGGAAAGGCCACACAGATAATATTGTGGGGAAGGCGAGCCAAAAGTTGCGTTTCATTGGCAGGACACTTAGAAGATGCAACAAGTCCACTAAAGAGACAGCTTACACTACACTCGTTCGTCCTCTGTTAGAATATTGCTGTGCGGTGTGGGATCCTTACTAGGTGGGATTGACGGAGGGCATCGAAAGGGTGCAAAAAGGGCAGTTCGTATTGTATTATCACGTAATAGGGGAGAGAGTGTGTCAGACATGATACGCGAGTTGAGATGGAAGTCATTAAAGCAAAGACGTTTTTCGTCGCGGCGAGATCTATTTACGAAATTTCAGTCACCAACTTTCTCTTCCGAATGCGAAAATATTTTGTTGAGCCCATCCTACATAGGTAGCAATGATCATCAAAATAAAATAAGAGAAATCAGAGTTCGGACAGAAAGGTTTAGGTGTTCGTGTTTCCCGCGCGTTGTTCGGGAGTGGAATGGTAGAGAGATAGTGTGATTGTGGTTCGATGAATCCTCTGCCAAGCACTTAAATGTGAATTGAAGAGTAATCATATAGATGTAGATGTAGAGGGGGAGACAAGGGACCCAACCCTTCGCAAATGTCTGGCGTGGCAAATGTCCGCACACCGTACGAGTACGGGTCGAAGACGCATGGTTGACGACATGTGGTAGTTTGGGTCTGTCTGTGAGTCGTGCACGGATAGTCAAAATGGTGAGGTACCACTCGCGATAAGCGGGAAATCCGGGTTCCAGTCGCGGTCCGGAACGAATTTTCATTGTCTTCATTCCATTCTACGGCTGATGGTTGTCCATATTCGCAGTTGCACATTCATTTAATGGTAATTCACTGGTTCAATTGACGTGTTTTGGAGCAAACCGTCACATGGGCCATAACGATTGACATTCATGAGCACTATCAAACACTACCTCCATTCGCTTCTACTCTCCGACGTGCCACAGGCAGCGCTACACGCTTGAACTCTACAACGTGCAACTGACAAGAGGAGGCCACGACGTTTGGAACACGGATTTACTTGAAACTTCTTACACTCGTAGTACTCCATTAGGATAACAAAAAACGTAAGTAGTAGCGCGTACTTCTCAAGCGTTATTGAGAAAATCGCAAGATAATTTCGATCGTCAAATATATACCTGTGCGTGGCCGTTATCACGAAGCGGCGGCAGCCGAGTGCGTAGCGTCCAAGCCGCGTAATCGCTGGATCGGTGGCTCGAGCCTCGTTCGTCAGTTTCTTTTTTATTTTCAACTCAGTCATTTTCTGTACTATTTATATTACAATTGATATAATGGGGAAAATACGTGTAATCGGATGAACTTTTATTAAATTTACAATGTTATTTGGCTGTCTACAAATTTTTATTATCACAAATAATATAATATTCATAACTATCGACTAGTAAACGACCAAACGCATAAAGTAATACTGAAAATGTATGCTTGTCCGTGATTTGAGAAATTCCTTATACCTGGAAGGAGCCCGAAACTACCTGTTACCCGCAAGTTTTGACCAGCACACGCGGCTTTCGAAAGATGTACAATTAATCGTCACTTTCGACATTACGAGTACGAGTTGCAGGATGGTATTTTTCGTCAAAACATGGAAAACATAAAGTTATGAATATTATATTATTTGTGATAATAAATACAGCGATACAGTGATTACGGTGCTTGAACGCTAAATGCGTGGTAATGCACATCCACACTGAACACGGAAGGAGGAGAGCTCTTAGATGAGAGGATATTCAGCGAATGGAGTGGCCTCTCCATCACCTACTTTAAATGCCACTGAGCACATGTGGCCTGTGTTAGGAGATAGTTTGGAGAAAGTCCACGTACATCAACAACCATCCAGCAGGTGTCAACTGTGCAGGTGGAGGAATGGAAAGAGTTTCCTACCACAAGAACCCCCTACCAACACTGCAGCCAGCATGGGAGCATGTAGCAGAGCGTGCCGTGCCATCTATGGTAATCACACGCCCTATTAAGAACAATGTTCCGACTTTTGTAATGTCCAAGGGACCATCATTAATCACAGTGACTTAATTGTAATTACTGTCTTTGAATAAAATTGCCATTTCTGTCTGTCTCTTAGCATATTCCTTTCATTACCTTCTGTATTACAATGCAGCAGTTCTTTTCACATGTAGTGCTAGCTTCGTTGTTGTTGTGATCTTCAGTCCTGAGACTGGTTTGATGCAGCTCTCCATGCTACTCTATCCTGCGCAAGCTACTTCATCTCCCAGTACATACTGCAGCCTACATCCTTCTGAATCTGCTTAGTGTATTCATCTCTTGGTCTCCTTCTACGATTTTTACCCTCCATGCTGCCCTCCAGTACTAAATTGGTGATCCCTTGATGCCTCAGAACATGTCCTACCAACCGGTCCCTTCTTCTAGTCAAGTTGTGCCACAAACTCCTCTTCTCGCCAATTCTATTCAATACCCCCTCATTAGTTATGTGATCTACCCATCTAATCTTCAGCATTCTTCTGTAGCACCACATTTGCCTTTCCTTAATCTTTTAATCTTTCTTCTACGATAAGTCGTAGGGTCAGTATTGCCCCACGTGTTCCAACATTTCTACGGAATCCAAACTGATTTTCCCCAAGGTCGGCTTCTACCAGTTTTTCCATTCGTCTGTAAAGAATTCGCGTTAGTATTTTGCAGCTGTGGCTTATTAAACTGATAGTTCGGCAATTTTCACATCTGTCAACACCAGCTTTCTTTGGGATTGGAATTATTATGTTCTTCTTGAAGTCTGAGGGAATTTCGCCTGTCTCATACATCTTCCTCACCAGATGGTAGAGTTTTGCCAGGACTGGCTCTCCCAAGGTTGTCAGTGGATCTAATGGAATGTTGTCTTCTCCCGGGCCTTGTTTCGACTTAGGTCTTTCAGTGCTCTATCAAACTCTTCACGCAGTATCATACCTCCCATTCCATCTTCATCTACATCCTCTTCCATTTCCATAATATTGTCCTCAAGAACATCGCCCCTGTATTGACCCTCTATATACTCCTTCCACCTTTCTGCTTTCCCTTCTTTGCTTTCCCTTCCTAGCTTCATTAAGCTATAATACTTGGAAGTATACAACGTGCGAAAGTTACTTTTGTCCTTAAGTTTTACACACAAGTGTACCTGTTCCCATTGTCATCTATATAGTAGGAAATTTAAAGTTATGACAGACCGTGCAGTGTGAAAGTAGTTGCTGGGTCTAAAAGATTCGTCATGTTGACTAACTCAGTGTGTGTGAAAGGTTAATGAATTTGATTACGAGGTGGTTCATATACATGGTAGAAAGCAGAGTAATACTGATGGCTTGAGCAAAAAGACTGAAGTAGTGCAAATGCTTGGCAAAAGTCTTGATGAGCAGCAGGAGACTGACAGTCATTTAGAACACAGCTCCAGTTTATGACTGTTGAGGGACTGTTGTATAGAGTGACGAAGTGCAAACACGTGTTATAGTAACTGCAGCTTTGAGGAATAAATGGTGAGGGAGGGCTATGGCCATGTATTAGGGGGCCATGGAGGACTAAAGGCAATTGATCGTCAAATAGCTGAGTGATAATGGTGGAGAACGAACGGTATGTGAAGAATTGTATATCGTGCACACAATGTTCCTATCTCAGTCATCAACAAGTACCATTTCAAACATTACTGGAGGCATCCAGACGATTTGAAATGGTGGGGATGCACAACCTGGGTCCATTCAACCTAACACCAGTGAGTAATCGTTACTTATTAATAATGATAAATCACTTTTCACGATATGCTGCAATGGCTATAATACCAAATCAGCAACCAAGTAAGGTGCTACAAACCGTGGTAAACAACTGGTTATTGAAGTTTGGCTTTCCCAACACAGTAATTACAGATCAAGGCGTTAATTTTGGGTCCGATCTGATTAAACAGTTTTGCCATCTACAGCGGATCAAGAATCCAGATCCCCTCAATCGAATGGAAGTGGTTCGTCGCACTGTCAGTAATATGTTATTACGTGATCAACCATTACGACAATCAGAATGTTTGCCGGCCGGAGTGGCCGAGGGGAACAGTCTGGAACCGCGCGACTGCTACGGTAGCAGGTTCGAGTCCTACCTCGGGCATGGATGTGTGTGATGTCCTTAGTTTAGTTAGGTTTAAGTAATTCTAAGTTCTAGGGGACTGATGACTTCAGACGTTAAGTCTCATAGTACTCAGAGCCAATTGAACCAAATTAGAATGTTCATCTATCAAACCGTGGTCTTTGTAGTTTGGAAAAAAATGAGAGCAAATCAAATGAATGACGCCAGTACAGCTGACAATGTGTCGTCATATAGTAGATATGCCTTGAGTGCCTCAAAATGTAGCATCAAACTGCCCACCGTAAAACTGCCATTATTTAACGGTGATGTAACACAGTCTAGGTATTTTTACGACATAATTGTTAGTTTCGTCGTAAATAATGAGATAATAGAGGACATTCCTACAAGTTATCGTTTGCTTAGTTCATTAAAAGGTGGAGCACACGACGAATTGCTCATCTTCTGGTGATTAACATTAACCTTAAGGTAGCTTTTGATTTGATCTGTAACAGACATGACAATCTTCGACTAACTGCATCTCCTATTTTTAAGAAACTGTTAACACTACAGTCATTAACAAAATACAAGAAACTGTTAACGCTACCGTCGCTGACGAAGGCATGTACAAGTGAACTTGGTGTACAACCGAAGAGGCTTCGGGCAATGTGTATTTTTTGTGGCGCTACATCTATATGTTCCTTTGCAAGACATAATTATGTCATAGCTTCTTTTAGAAGCTACTACTGCTGCGTGTGTCGTGTGCTACCAGCCTCATGCATTGCACAAGTGCATAGAATTGAAGCAGGCTCCACTTAGCAACTGCAAAGCCGTTGTGATGCCCGACAGCTTGCGCTAGAGTTGTCTGAAGAGTGATGACAGGGCTTCTAACTGAATATCCACCATCTATCATATTTGTGGCAGCAACACGTGCAGGATCGCAATGCACACAAGATGAACAAGGAAGGACTAGCAGCACGAGCATAATGGCAAACATCGGTCAAGAAAATCAAGTTATTATTCACTGAATGTCTCGTCGCGACAGCGAGAATTAAGCTGCAAGATGGCAGTCGCAAATGGCAGACTTGTCCATGCTCCATCAGATTCCGGACCATAGACATTCTTCACTTCGGAAGCATGTTCACAATGCCTCAAACTACAAAGGTAACACAGCACGGTACCGACACAAGGAACTGGTGCAATACTCTTAGACGTAAAACATCGTGTCTCTCTACAAGGGGGACCTATAAAAGGAACATCGAACTGTCTGTCGAATGTTTAGTTTTGCCGAAGACAACTGACACCGTGCCGAAAAAAATACATGAGCCGAGTGTGTAGAACAGAATTCTGGTCACCTGGTAAGATTGAGGTATTGCTAGGAGCAGAAGTTTGTCCGTACATTCAACAGTCAAGGCCTATTTGCAGGGAGTTCATCGTCCTGTGCTTCAAGAGACAGAAATAGGTTGCATCACGTCAGGACATTATCAAATTGTGGAGCACACCAGCTCTTCACGGCGGCTGATAGAGTCACGCTTTGTAAAAAACGACACTGACTTCAAACACTCTTGAAAACATTCTGAGTCATAAAACAATTAAACCGCGTTATAATGACGAAAGAAGAGGGATAGTGTAAAGCACACTTTGTGGAACACACGGCGAAAGATTCCACAGGCAGATTCGTTGTCCGTCTTCTACAGAGGGGTCCAAAAAAATGTATCCACAGTTTAAAAGTCCATAACTTGCAAACTATTTGACGGAGTTGTCTCATTTTTGGTGAAAGTGTAGCGTAAAGTCCAACTTAAATATATCACTGTAGGTGTCCGAAATGGTCACCATTAGCATCCACACACAAACGATGCCGCCGAACTGCAGCACGAACTACTGACTGCAACGTGTTCAGTTGGATATTTGCACATGTATGTACGGTGAATTCTCGAAGTTCATCCAATGTGCGTAGCTTTTGTCGATAAACGCCGTTCTTTAGTGTTCCCCACAGGTAAAAGTCCAGAGAAGTTAGGTCTGAGGAACGTGGTGGATAATCCACAGCACCTCTACGGCCTATCTATCTTCCTGGTAGTAGATTTTCGTCGAGATACGCCCCAACATGATTTTGATAGTGGGCTGGGGCACCATCTTGTTGAAAGTAAACTCTTCCGTCTCCATACAAGTCTCGGATGGCAGGTAAAATGGATGTCTGAAGCTTCTGAAGGTACACCTCACCGGTAACTGCCGTCAAAGAAGAATGGCACAATCGAGCCCCCGGTAAGACAACCCACACCACACATTTACTCCTGGCAAAATCACGGCTTTGTCTACACGGACGTTCGGATTTTCGGCGGCCCAGTAGATGCAATTGTGGCGATTTACTGTACCACTGAGTTTGAACTGTGCCTCATCAGACCACACAATCATCAGTGCAAACTCTTCATCGTTGCGCACCATGTCAGTAAACCACTCGCAGAACTCCATTCTACGATCTGGGTCGTCCTCGTTCATTGCGTGCAGCAATCGTGGGATGTAGCACTTCCACTTTGCTGCCTTCAAAATTCGCCGAACACTTGAGCGACTCACTCCAGTTTCACGGGCAGACCGTCTCACAGACTTCTGTGGTGAGCGAGTGAATTGTAATACACGACGGGAGTTAGCTGGACTTGTTACTGTTACAGGTCGTCCAGATCGTTGTTTGTATACATCTTTAACACAGCCTTCGGCTTCAAATTTGTCTCGAATGCGACGAATCGTTAAACGTGTCGGTGGCTCTGTTTGATACTCATTTCGTCATTGCCGTTAAACCTCATTAATGTTTACTCGAGTAACTAGGTGCAACTAAGAACAAAACACTGACTATCCGGCGACTGTCATCTGATAAAACAAAACAACGCAATACAACGCTTCTGTGGCGATTGCCGGAACTGCAAACTATTACAATATCAAAGATGAGACAACTCCATCAATTAGTTTGCCAGCTACAGATTTTTAAACAGTGGATACATTTATTTGGACCCCTCTGTATTTCACAAACAGCCATGTCGATTAGGCGATTCTTTTCAAACTCCAACAGAACGCCTCTCTCAGACTGAACAGAGACTAGCAATACAAACCAAGTTCAAGGAAAACTACACAGAGGTCATGAAGGAGTACGAAGACTTACAACTTATGTAACCAGTAGTCACGCTTCCTGCCATTCCATATTACATGCCACATCATACCATCCTTAAGGAAACCTGCTTGATTAACAAAACAAGAGTAGTTTTTGATTGTTCGGCCAAAACGAGAACTAATTTTTCACTGAAAAATTTGTTAATAGTCAGACCAACTATTCTTCTACATCTGCATCTACATCTACATGAATACTCTGCAATTCACTATTAACTGCCTGGCAGCGGGTTTATCAAACCACCTTCAAGCTATTTCTCTACCATTCCGTTCTCGAACATCGCGCTGGAAACACTTAAACACTTAAATCTTTCTGTGCAAGCTCTGATTTTTCTTATTTTATTATGATGACCATTTGTCCTTATGTAGGTGGGCGCCAACAAAATATTTCACACTTTGAGGAGAAAGTTGGTAGTTGAAATTCGGTGGCAAAATAAAATTGTTAAATTGAACAGCAGAGGTCCCACAACTATCCTGAATAAAAATGGACTTACAGAGACACTTATCTTCGTCTAATAATTTTGCATTTGGTTTCTTGTTCCATAACATTATGCTTCCACACGCATCATATTCCTTTCACTGCTGATATAGAGACGGTATCTCAACAATTTGTGGTAGCGGATGTACATCGCTCCTACAAATGAATGTTGTAGAAGAGTGATAGATCTGCACCATTGCAGGAATATCAGTTAAAGACAGTCACGTAAGCAGTGCCTTGTGCATATTTTCTTCCCGTGTGATGTCTTTTACAATTAGCTCATAAAGAGCGTGAAAGTGCGAGCCAACATACATTCTTGCTAATGATTTCTAAGTGGACGGTTGTATCTGAGGCTACAGTGCGGTAGAGTTTTCGAAAATACCTTTTCAGACTCAAAAAACGTAACTACCCTTGTGGATTGGTAATTATGAAGATATGAAAACTTTAGGTTTCTTCTGACATCCAAATGCTGATCAATTTAAAACTGTGAAGAATATCAAGCCAGCATACAAAGTCTGCCACTTCACTGAACACATTGTACAGCCTGTCACGTCATCCATTTTTTGATCCTCTGGGATTAATAAGTCCCACTGTGGTCACATTCAAGAACGTTTTACAATGTCTGTGGCAGCATCATTTAACCTGTGACGAGCCCTAGCCTTCAGAGCTGTATAGCTTGTTGCAGGCACTACACAGTGGGATTTGTATAATAGACAATATTCGTGTTGATCATACCCAATGCAAAAGGAATGCCTATCACCATTTAACTACCACGCAACTACATGCATCCTGTAATGCTTCAGAGAAGCTCTATGGTTGTTGTATATACACTACTGGCCATTAAAATTGCTACACCAAGAAAAAATGCAGATGATAAACGGGTATTCATTGAACAAATATATTATATTAGAACTGACATGTGATTACATTTTCAAGCAATTTGGGTGCATAGATCCTGAGAAATCAACACCCAGAACAACCACTTCTGGCCGTAATAACGGCCTTGATACGCCTGGCCATTGAGTCAAACAGAGCTTGAATGGCGTGTACAGGTACAGCTGCCCATGCAGCTTCAACACGATGCCACAGTTCATCAAGAGTAGTGACTGGCGTATTGTGACGAGCCAGTTGCTCGGCCACCATTGCCAGACGTTTTCAATTGGTGAGAGATCTGGAGAATGTGCTGGCCAGGGCAGCAGTCGATCATTTTCTGTATCCAGAAAGGCTCGTACAGGACCTGCAACATGCGGTCGTGCATCATCCTGCTGAAATGTAGGGTTTTGCAGGCATCGGATGAAGGGTAGAGCTACGGTCGTAACTCACCTGAAATGTAACGTCCACTGTTCAAAGTGCCGTCAATGCGAACAAGAGGTGACTGAGACGTGTAACCAATGGCACCCCATACCATCACGCCGGGTGATACGCCAGTATGGCGATGGCGAATACACGCTTCCAATGTACGTTCACCGCGATGTCGCCAAAGAAGGATGCGACCATCATGATGCCGTAAACAGAACCTGGATTCATCTGAAAAATGACGTTTTGCCAATCGTGCACCCAGGTTCGTCGTTGAGTACACCATTGCAGGCGCTCCTGCCTGTGACACACCGTCAAGGGTAACCACAGCCATGGTCTCCGAAGTGATAGTCCATGCTGCTGCAAACGTCGTCGAACTGTTCGTGTCGGCCTGAGTGGCCGACCGGTTCTAGGCGCTACAGTCTGGAACCGCGCGACCGCTACGGTCGCAGGTTCGAATCCTGCCTCGGGCATGGATGTGTGTGATGTCCTTAGGTTAGTTAGGTTCAAGTAGTTCTAAGTTCTAGGGGACTGATGACCTCAGAAGTCCCACAGTGCTCAGAGCAATTTGAACCATTTTTTTGAACTGTTCGTGCAGATGGTTGTTGTCTTGCAAAAGTCCCCATCTGTTGACTCATGGATCGAGACGTGGCTGTACGATCAGTTACAGCAATGTGGATAATATGCCTGTCATCTCGTCTGATAGTGATACGAGGCCGTTGGGATCCACCACGGCGTCCCGTATTACCCTCTTGGACCCATCGATTCCATATTCTGCTAACAGTCATTGGATCTCGGCCAACGCCAGCAGCAATGTCGTGATACGATAAACCGCAATCGCGATAGGCTACAAACCGATCTTCATCAAAGTCGGAAACGTGATGGTACGCATTTCTCCTCCTTACACGAGGCATCACAACAACGTTTCACCAGGCAATGCCGGTCAACTGCTGTTTGTGTATGAGAAATCGGTTGGAAACTTTCCTCATGTCAGCACGTTGTAGATGTCGCCACCGGCGCCAACCTTGTGTGAATGCTCTGAGAAGCTAATCATTTGCATATCACAGCATCTTCTTCCTGTCGGTAAAATTTCGCGTCTGTAGCACGTGATATTAGTGGTGTATCAATTTTAATGGCCAGTAGTGTATGTACAATTAACTAATCAGCATAGAGTCACATGTGAAAAACTATTAGGCTCCAAAACACGAAAGTAGTAGGGCAACAGGGCCATCACTCAACTCTGCATTGTTGCCAAATTTATTCAAGATGGCGGCCACAGCTGTGGCAACATTGCAGTGACGACATGGCAGGAATTTCAAATTCCGCCGGGAAGGTAGGTCAATTGGGCTATCTCCACTAACCTAACCCCACCCCTGTTCCCTCTCCTTTCCCCTTTCCTCCCATGACCTCTCTCATCTGGAAGTTGGCAGGAAAAGGACTCACAGTCAGTTTGTGCTGGGCTACTGGATAGGATGGACGTCTTTATTTTTTATACATTGTTTATTTATACAATTTGAGTTGCCATAGACAGTAACCCCATCCAGTGTGGTCACCTTGAGGAGTCCAACTGACCTAGATCATAACACCACCAGCAGAGGGCATTGTCAGTCCTTCCCACCTCCCTCTTCTGTGATGTAATCCAAGATGGCGGTCTGGGGAAAATGGCGGGAAATTAGCTCAGCCTATGTCTAACTGCTAGACTGGGAGGATGGACATAATTGTTTAGTATGCATGCTATGCGTCCAATGGATGAGATGTCTGTGCTGGAGAAGGAGTAGTTTAGGTATATTAGCTGTAATCAAGCAGCTGAGGACTGTGTCAACAGCCACCTGCACGATACTTGGAAAGCAGTTATATTTGGTGAATGTATGAAGAAGATAAATACACTTTATCAAATAATGAAGATGCAGCAGGATGGGACCAAGTTACGTATTGAAACCTATGCTGGTAAATGCATGTGCTGCAACTGTAGATCATTCGATAAAAGTCCAGTCAGTTTTCTGATGTGCAAGAGGAAAGACGCTCACTCTACAGTCTCCTCATCCACTGGAAGACAGGTCATACACCAGGCTCATGGCACCACCACATGGTAGCCACAGTACTCCCTGTCTTGCTGGAAATATCCGCAGCCTTCCTTCTTCCCATCTCTGGCACATGGATACCCTTTGTTGTTGAACACAAACTGCTTTGTGAGTTATTGAATCTGATGATTATGCAAGAATGTTTATACAATTTGCGAAGTAAATACACATTTTAATCTGAGGAATACCACCACCACCACACTTGAACACAGACTCTAAAAGAAGATCACCCCACCCCTGTGAAACCACCCCTGAGACACTTCACGCGCTTTTGTGGGCAATACCACAGTCTTCCCTTGTCTTTGACCATGAGCTGCTTCAGGAGTTACTAACTCCAATTGAATATGTATCTAAATACACTTTCAAAAAGATCGCTGCACATTGGTTTTTCTCAATTTTGCGATGCATACCGCCACTTTTGAACAGTGATTCTAGAAAGATAACTGTACACTTGTAAAAGCTCCCTGAGACATTTTACGCGCTTTTGTGGGAAACAGATCCCGAAATCGATACCAGCTACAATATCTGATTTTAAACACCAGAACGACGATTTTGGAAGTCAAAATAAATATCTCTAAACAGGACACTCACCACTTTTCGAGTTTTAGCTGTTTCTTTCAAGGCACTACCAGAGAAAGGGACAGAAATTTCTGAGTCCTACAGCTGCTGTAGTGTGATTACGTAGGCTTTCCTGGCGTAATAAGTCTTGAAAGTCTCCTCGGGTTGCTGCCGGATCCTAAAATCAACTTTTGGGATGTGTCTTTCTTCATTGTATATGTGGGAGTGTCTGATGGTCAATAGTTACATCCACGACACAGAAGTGATGATTTAATATGGTCCAGGATACGAATTGTGTTTACTGCATTGATATGGTGTGTTATGATATACCCAAGTTGGAGATCGGTTTCAGGTTGAAAAATTCAAGCGGAGCAGCGAAATTGAGGAAGTGTCTTTGGTGGTAGTTTCCATATTTCATGACCTACAGACCACTTTTGCACGGTTTAATTGTCAGTGCAAGATGACTGCTGCATCTTTTTTTTCGATCTGCATAAAATAGTTTTGCTGCTGAAAATCTTGTAATTTGTTTGTCTGCAGAAAATGGCGGACAGTGCTCCCACACTGGCAGCAGAAACATTTTGGCGGTAAGTTCAATAAGAACCAATCAGAATGCTCCATTCACAAGAAACACTTCGAAAATTCCAGAAATTTTTCTCATCTGTAGGACAGTGCTTCGAATTCCGTTTGTGTAACTGTTCTGATTTTCCCGTCTGTGCTTAAACACCAGTAGGTGCTTCGAGAAGTGAGGAAAACAATGTCCCTGACTCCAACAGAAAATATAAACTAAGCCCACACACCGTTTCAGGAAAGTGATGAACACCACAGCAGCTTGAAAGTTTCCACCTGGTGGCCTATATAAATATATAATATAAATTTCATTATTTGGTATCTTTATATGTGCTGCACATAATTCAATTGGCCCTTCTAATGAATATTTACTTACATTTACAGAATTAAAATCAAATGCGCTTTTTACATACAATGACACAACTCCATCTCCGATAAAAATTCTGCAAAACGTATTAGCTAGTATCATGTTTAGAGGTTTAAAAAGTTCTTATTTGGCATCAGATAATGAGCGTTCACTAATAGCAAGCACATCAGGCATAGTTTCATTTAAAAACACATCTAATTGTTCATATTTATTGCTCAAGCCCTGTATATTCTGATGGATTATTTTAAAGTAGTAAATGCCTTGTTGTGAATTTCTCTGTTTTTCCAACTTAAATAAGCTGGAGGATATTCGACAGTTCAAAGCCATGTATTCCACTGCAAAAGATATATCACTGTCATACTATGATGAATCTCTCATACTGGGAAGTATTTTAGCCAGAACTGCAGCTAACATTGGAATGTGAATTGAATATACACCCAGTCTCCTTCTCTCCTCTGTCTTTGTCCATCTCCCCCTCCCCCTCTGTCTATCTCCTCATGCATCTCCCTCTCTCTGTCCATGATGTCCTCTCCTCTCTCTCTGTCTATTTTCTCCTTCCCTTCACTATCCATTTCCTCCTGCTCCCTCTTTCAATCCATTTTCTGCTTTCCATCTCCTTCTTTGCGCTCTCTATCTCCATTTCCCCCATCCCTCCATCATTTTCCTCTTCCCCTCTCTTACACTGAGCCTTTATTGTTATTGCAAAATCAGATTCAGTAGTAGTATTCTAGTCATAAGCCAATAAGCAAGATATATAACTTTCCTGTGAGGAGGCAAAAAAAAAAAAAAATACCATTGGGTACACAATTCAAGTTTAAAGATATGTATAATTTAAGAATTTACACTGAGAAACAGAATTAAAGGATAACTTCTTCGAAACCCCATAATTGTGCCCCATTCCGATGCTAAATTTGAAATTTGACATAAAGCTGCCTATAATCTTCCTCTGGAAAGGTGCAAAAGCGTGGTGGCCTGCAACGTAACCATTGGGCTCGAGAACACTTCAAACAGCAAGGTAGCGATGCTTGTGGAAAAGGCCCACAGCTCAGGAGTTCATATGATATGTAAAACGGGTGGACATGTCACACTATGGGAATGTTATCACAGTTCCTCTTACCCCCCATTTTCACCCCTTCTTTAGCACTTCTGCAATGGAGGTAAGACGGCGATGCCCAACGTTGAAATCGTACCAAATTCCGTCCAATAGTCATGTTAGATCTCCAAAATCTCGAGACGGTTGGAGTGCCGTGTCCATAACATTGTCCAAATGTTCTCAACTGGGGAGAAATCTGGCGACCTTGCCGGCCAAGGTAAGGTTTGGCAAGCACGAAGACAAGCACTAGAAACTCTCGCCATGTGCTGGAGGGCATTATTCTTGGTGAAATGTAAGCCCAAGATGACTTGCCATGAAGGGCAAAATATTTCACACACACCACCGCTCGGAAACTAAATGAAAAGGCCTCAGAAGGTGGCATAAAGGGCGTCAATGCAACCACCCCTTTCCTTGGACATTGATTCCCACACATTTCACGCTCGAAAACGACAATTTGCAGTGCGATGAACAGGTCAACGCCGTTCTTGACACCCTTTGACACTGTTGACACCTCCCTGGGTACTCAAACCTTCTCAACGGACTTCACGGGGCTGCAACGCCACTGAATGTGATGTCACCCTTTTGCAGCGCAGTGCCACCCCAATATTTGCTCTGGTGTGCAGGGTGGAACTGCTAGGGACCGTTCACACCAATTTTACGAAAAATGAACATGATCCGAATCAGCAAAGAGTCCTTAAGCACTTTTAGTGCTTCTGTTTGATGCCCTCCCGTGGCGTGATCACAGAGGAGTGCGACAGTAGATGGCCTAGGCCGTTTGCGGCTCATTTTGTTTGTGCAGGTTGCCTACATCAGGGGCATGTATTCCTTCAGGGCAAAACTATTGTTCTCCTTTGATTGACAGGTACTTAACCTACTGTTCTCCTTTGATTGACAGTGTACTTAACCTATTGTTCTGCTAAAACGACCCTTCCTTTTGATTGACAGGCACTTAACCTATTGTTCCCCAACCCCCTCCCCCAACACTCCTCCCCCTCACTGGTACAGGTAAACTTTCAGGTCTGAGTTATTGGAATAGGCTCCTCTCACTCTTATAAATTTGATTGACTACTTAATTTAATTGATCAGTTAATTAACATCTCACCCACTGGTAAACACCCTCCCCTCCCCCCCTCCCCTCTTCCCTCCAGAAAATGGTGGGAAGTTCGAATTCCATCAGGACAATCCAACACACCATGGCTACCTCCACTAACCTAAGAAAATGGCGGTAAAAAGGGCACTTTGGCTACCTCCACTAACCTAAGTCATCCGACTGCCACCCCTTCCTAGAGCTTGGTGGGAAAAGGACTCTGCCTGTGCTGGACAAAAGTATTTATTTTCCGTCTTTATTTAAACAATTAGAGGCAGTACTGCCATCAAGTGCATTCATCCCAAGGTTCAGAGTCCAACTGACCGATTACACAGCACTGCCACCAGAGGGCGCTGTCATCCCTTCCGTAACGTAATCCAAGATGGCGGTCTGGTGGTGGTGGAGAGGAAGGATCTCATAACAGGAAATTCAAGGGTATATTGTTTATTCATAAAAAAATCAGTTTGTGAGGGTTGGATTTCTCTTGCTCATCATCCTCTGTTGTTTGGAAACATGTAGGTCTTCTAAGAAGTAATTACATGGAGCAAACATGTTGCATATCCTAATGTGTGGCAAGGTACTCTAGCTGTCTCAACCTAATGTTTGACCCTTTCTCGGCACTTAAACCTATTGTTCTGGTAAGTGGTTTTCCATGTCCCCCCCCCCCCATTTCCTTAAACTATTTACCACCTTTGATACCAAATGAAGTAATTAGTTACGTGCTCCCACCATTTTCTGTTACACTTTTCGAATTTTACATGCTTTTGAACGCCATTTCTGGCGCATTCTTCTTTGCCACCCACCCCCTTAAACTATTGTACTGCGTTTTACATAAAAATTATACAAATTAACCTAGTGTTCTGCACTTAACCTGCTGTTCTGCTGCATGTCACCTACTCACACACATCCTCCCCTTAACTATTGTACCACTAAAACCACATTTATATAAAAATTTATACAAATTAATTAAATCGATATGCTTTACATGTATGGGAAAGTGTTTTTTTTTAAATTTGCAGCATCATATTGGTCAGTGAAATCGAAGGAATAGAGTTTAAACAATAGATCGTTGAAAAAACACATCCCACCACTAGATGCTCAACGCCGCCGACTCCGCACACGTCCCCAGGCAGTCCCCACAAAGTGATGACGTGGCTGTCAGCTGCCAAACCACGTGTAGGTGTCAGTTCGGGTCGTGCCAGGATGAGGCGGCGGCATCTCTTTCACACATGACACCCGAGAAGTACCTATTGAGACACATGTTCACGTAGGCATCGTTGCTGGTGCGATGACGCATAGCTGCAGTGCGGGTCCAGCACTGACAGAGGTGTTGCAATGCTTCCCAGAATTTACGCGTCAAACTGCTGCTGTTGCCTGTGTGGGAGCACCGTCTGCCATTGTTTTCTGCAGACGACACTTTCAGTGGCAAAAACTATTTTGTAACATCGCCATATTGCACCAGCAGTCAAATCCCGCAAAACTTATCTACAGATCATCAAATACATACAAGATTTACAAGAATATTGTCAATCAGGAAAATATTTACCAGTGTAAATACAATTAAATATGACGATTGCTGCTGCAGTCTGACACCGATCAATTTATAGGTAATGTCTCCTCTTGACGGCTGTGGTTCTGCAACGAATCTCAGTATCTATAGTGCACATAATTTTCCACGTAAAAATCTCTCCCATCCCCTCATGTTTATCATTGTGCTGAATCTGTACGTCTCCCACGATAGGACACACACACTCATTTTCTCTGGTCATGCCACAGCATAAGCCATAGTAACATTAAACTGCAATATATACACATTTTACGCAAACAGTGCAGTTATCTTTTATATTTATACAGCCCCCGAAAAAGTTATGGTATACCTACACTCACACTGGCTATATGTCTCGATTCTCATCAGTGCTAGGAAGTTATCTGACAAAGTTTTCGAACCAGCGCTTCTGGAAGATGGTTCAGTCTGCCGAGTTTCTCTCAAACAAGTGTTATGAAGGACCGGCGTGCACAACTGAGTGTGATAATGAATACCACACCTGCAGACGTAATGCTTGGAAAGACATCACCGACGTTGGTTGGTGTACTGTATCAACATCACTATTTATAGAACAACAAGGAAAATGCGAGGGTGCGCTTAGGGGTGCCGATGAGGGGACGTATTGCTACAACCATATTGCCCGTCCTGTTTGTACACTATAGCAGGTCCAGTTGAACACTTGCATTACTATATTGTGCAGCTTTTTTTACATTATTCGTATAGCTCTCAGCAGCCAGATACTCATACATATACTGCGACAACAGACAGCATAAGCACATGCACCATAGGTATACTCGTGACACTAGATATTTGCTGTGAGGTCGGGCGGTCATCCACTCCCAATGCGTGACCAGTTCACCCTAAGTGGATCGAAGTCACTCTCAGAACTGCTGTGCAAATAGTGGCTCTTTACCCCCTCAGTACAAATGAGTTACTGTTTCTGGTCCGGACCTGCTTGCTTGCTCGCTTTTCTACACACATCTCCAGACTCTGGGATTACAAGAATATATGTAATTTCTCATGGTTTGCCAGAATATCATATCATTTTCACAATACTTCTCGAAATCAAGCACATAGCAGTATCCTACTGACTGCTCGGGCAACATAATTCCTAAGATATACACTGGAAATTATTTCTCTACAAAACTGAAACTTTAACTAGGTGGAGTGTACTGTAAACCATAGAGTAACTAGAAACTTATCCTGTCTGCGAAGACCTTTATGTGAAAAAACTCGACAAAAGAAAAAACAGAGTAAACTTATATTTCCACTTGCTAATACCGACGTCAGTGATGTAACAGATTCCAAATCATCCCTATAATCTACAAAGTGAAATAACGTGTTTCTCATGTCTAGAGGACCAGTAAATGTGTCTTCCACCTGCTAGATGCATACACCAGAATCGATTCTCTCTCAACTAAATAAAGACGCGAAATGTGAAAAAGCAGTCAACCAAACAATTTACAAGGGCGGGACTAATGGCCCAGCGCAGACACACATCCATGCTGAATCTTCTCAAATTTCCACGTGATCACGAAACTGTCCAACACATACTAAGTATTAGTTCGCTATTCATCCATCTAGAGGACTACACGGTTAAGTCAGCTACATTCCTATACTCCAACAGGCTTTTCCATTTGAACAGCTCGTACCATTAACGAGAAACGTGAATCATTCCCGTCACCAGTGCTGCATGCCAAGCCCGCATAGGCAGAATCATCCTAGAAAACCGGTCACATAATGTTTTATCATTGTACTTACAATTAAATGCTATGATCGCGGTCTCAATTAAACGACATTCGACAGTGAGCAAAGTATCAGAAATACACCCTGCTGACGGCTGTGGCTCTGGAAACAGTATTCCACGTCAGATCCATACCTTTCTTTGCACACGCCTGCACACAAACACATACTTTATAAGCCTGATGCCCAAGGCAAACCTATCACACATCCCCTACTACTAAGTATAACACCTCATCAATAACTGATTGCCGGTAATACGAAATAATACTGACCGCAAATCAATCATTGGTGGACATGTCTCGTAAGTTTTTCTTGCGAGTGGGACCACTGTGTCTTAGAAAGAGAGGCGTAATTGTCTTACAAACCGTCAGATGTTAAAAAACACAACCATATTACCATCACAAGCGGTCTTGGTTCTACAGGTGCACACTAGTATCCATGTTAAAAGCTATACTGACTTTATAAATCGAGGTATGGCATTACCTCCGAATGAATTGGTTTTTCCAGACAAATACCGAGACAGTGATCATAGGAGTGTACATTATCAGACTAGCAGTCCGGTTGCACATAGCGCACAACGCAACCCCGTGATAATATCGTTGAATTTTGAAAGTGATTTGAATAAGGGACGTGGCATGAAACCGGTATTTGCAACTCCCTCACGCTGCTAGATATTTCTAAAGTATTTGTAACGTATTCTGTCTCGATACCATGTCAGAGGTTTGGTGATATATCCACTGAGTTATAGGCTAAGACTGATTGAGGAGGATCACAAACAGTAGTAGAGGTTGTGCTGATCGACGTCGTAAGAAATACACACTAGCTTTTCAGATCTCTAGTGTCACGTGTTCCACTAGGAATGATGTCTATGATTTGGAATGAAGTCTCTCCATTCAAGCACATACCTGTGGTGGATCCTATGGAGAAGTACTTTAGTGATTACAGCCACTAGTGAATCATATTTCTGACACTCTCATATCTTGAAACGAGTCACCTCCCTCGAACCTATCTGCTACAGTAAAATTCCAGCCCCATTTTAGATAGTCCCTATGCATCATGCAACAGCCCTCTCAGACTATGCGCTACCATCCCTGTAGCTTTGCGAATGTGTTCGTTCCAATGTAAGTCAGAAATGAGTAGAAGTCAGAGGAAACTGTATCTACCACCTTCTGCATACCATATAGAAACAGGCTAAGCTGCGTTACTGTGACAGGACTGTGTTTTGACCATTCGATGGAAATGAGAACTGAGGGAAAAAATGGTTCAAATGGCTCTGAGCACTATGGGACTTGACAGCTGTGGTCATCAGTCCCCTAGAACTTAGAACTACTTAAACCTAACTAACCGAAGGACATCACACACATCCATGCCCGAGGCAGGATTCGAACCTGCGACCGTAGCAGTTACGCGGTTCCGGACTGCGCGCCTAGAACCGCGAGACCACCGCGGCCGGCGAACTGAGGGAAGGACGATGATTTTTACTGCTGTACTTCGGTGCACCCCCAAACTACATACAAGTACTACAGATCCACGTCCATTCACATCTGATATATTCGTTGTTATTTAAACGTAAGAGCTCGCTTTCTCAGTAATGAGTATCTTCGATTTCGTGATTTCCATGTGTTTAAGAAAAATGAAATTGCTGTGCGTGAAACAACTGACAGTGGCATTTATACTTTTTCTTCTCACAAATAATTCACCATTTTTTCTGAATACGCAACGATTTCTGAGTGTGTGGTCAGACAGGAATCTAAGAGCACGACTTAAATTACTGCAAATCAAACTAGCAGCAATCGTCTTTATACTTTAAGCTTGTCACAAGTAATTTTCTGTGATCGAATCCTTAACAACAGACAGAGATGAAAGATTCCCACCACAATATTTTTGGACTATACCACCATATGTGGAACATTTTGATTCATCAGAGGCATATCATAAACTACAATGAACTTCTACCGCTACACTCACCACACGCTCTCGAAAAGGCGTTTTTTTTTTAAATTTTGTTTTTATGAACCACATCGTTGATGTACTATATAGGGAAGTATGCTTCTTGATCATTTAGATCTCAAGGAGAGAGTTACAAACATACTCTATGCATGTTCTTATTCTTCGACACTCTCTTAAACAATTTTTCGGGCTCGTGGAAATGTGTTCCGTCTATGCAACTACCTAATTGAAAGCAGTTTTTTCACTGCCATACGCGTTTCGCTTTTTTTCTTTGTGAATCATCAAAAATGACGAATTTTGCGGCTGTTTCTATACATGTATTTGTATAACGTGATACTACACTCCATTCCTAACTCATATTTCGAAACGTAAAATCCAAAACAAGACATCGATGTGAGTGAGAATAAAATGACATAATGTGACATTTATGACAGTTTCCAGAACACAGTCAATATTCTATCGTTATCATACATTCACGGAAGCACGTGATCGGAGAAATTTGAACAGTATTACATACTCTAACCACACTTTTCGGTACTGTGAAGAATAGCGCGCCCGTGTCGGCTGCTAGCTGCTTCGGGTTCGTGCCGCTGTGGCGCTGCAGTGCGAATGCGCGGATCTGAGGCAGAATGCTTTTGATTGGTTGGCGGGAGGAGAACTGAGAACACCGTTTCGGTTCTCTAGGACCATTCGACATCATTTCTGAAGTGCTTACAGAATAATATTGGGACTCTCCTTCGAAAACAAGACTGTTCAGTGCGCTTGCGTACCGGCAAAATGGAGGAAAGATACAGAATAGGGCCCTAGGCAGGAGAGCTGCTGGAGGTATCGCCAACAACGATCTGACAGGACAGAGGAACAAGTAGGGGACGCCAGACACTACGACCGACCAGGACATAGCACGAGGCAAGCAAGCAAGAACTGAGGTGATAAACATGGCGAGACAACAACAACGCAGGAACACTCCAAACAACAACAATATGTATCTCAACACAAGGAACTGGAATGCAGCACAGCTCACACGCACACGTGAACTATGGCAAATACCACACTGCTGGGGTGTCACCGCGTGGCAGCCTGAATACATGACCATGGGACACGGGATTGGCCACAGACTTCATGTGGCATGGAGAGTGGCGCATTCGCACAGCGAGGCTCATGGTGCAGGTGCGTGCCGGAGCACAGAGACCCCTAGTGAGTATCCAGGTCCATACCCTCTGACGCATATTCAACTTCCATGCCTTCCGACACCAGAAGTAGGATAGCAAACAGGGTTTGTGTCGATACCAGAGCATAAGGTCTATAAAAATTTCCTTTTGTGTACTCAACTGGACAGTAACGATCCCTCGCAGACAGGCATGAGAACCAAATAAGTAAATGTCAGCATTTGAGAGAGTGCGCTGAACCGCCGGTCCTGTCGCAGCAACTCAGCAACGATGTCTGCAGCAGGGGAAAGAAAGGCAATCTGCAAACCAACAGGCTTCACAATAGCCTAACCGTGTACCCAATATCGACGGTCCGCCGCAGATCAAATTATAAGTCCGTTTCCATAAAGAAAAACATTAAGCTGTAGCAGATTCAACCTAGAAGGTCAGGATAGACGCAGCAAAATTCACCAGTCCCTGTTGTAAAAAACTTTTATCGTAAAAAAATTTCTGACCGTTCAACAAAGTCACAGAGTTTCTATATGTTCGTTGTGCGGTCTGACACTCCTTGATATCTTTGCCAGAATAAATTGAAATTCTCCAAAATTTTTCCTTAAATAATTAATTAATGTGACTAAAGAATCAACCTTGCTCTCATTTAACGAAATATTCCACTTTAAAACCGATCTTCTTGACCACAATCGCTGTTAAAGTTTTAAAACAGAATTTTAATACACTTCACAGTATCGATTATTTTCAAAATGTCAATACGTGTCGACTTCTCATTAATAAAACTTTAAACTAGTTAATTATTGAAGATAGTCCACACTGCTGATGAAATTCTGCCAAAATCTCTTCGAGAAGTCTGAATTTTAATAAAATTTGCAAATTTCACACTTAAGTAATATTTACGACGTATGTCGTAACAACAGAGTCAACTTCCAACTCGAAGTTTATTTAACACTCGATAACCAACTGACATCCAATTACAAACTTTAACATTCCACATTCAACATTGAACTCCTATTCATTTTTATAAAAAAAACATAAAACATATTTTAATAATGGTCAGCATGATGTTACAACGGTTCTTCCAGCCGCCGGCCGTCGGCTACGATGCAATAGTGGTTAGTTCTCGTCGTCCGCCGCGTCTGGAGTCCCCACTGAATCATCTTGCTGCCACGCTCGACATGAAAGAAAAGAAACAAAATCTTTTAAATAACAAGTCTCCACTTAACATACTACAAATAAATAAATATCTATATTAACATTTCTCACCTGGCGTCCCTCAAGCGGTAAAGAAGCGCGGTGTTTCCTGATTAGACTTTTGAAACACCACAAGAGGATATGTATCTGGGCTTATAGAAGCCAGATGGAATAATCAGCAAATCTCTCGACATTTGGACAGAACTGATGCCACTATTCGACGATGTTGACAAGAATGGATGAACCGCGGTTGAACACAGCATCAAGAAGGAAGTGTCCGTCTTAGAGAGAACGAGCAAGAGTCAGAGAGGCACTCAGAGCCCCGGATTCAACATTATCATCGATCCGCCATACAACTGTTGCCTCAGTGACCACAAGGACCATTGTAGTTAAGAGTGACGAACGATGGCGGCCGAGTTTAGGCTTGTTCTGCGCACCTACATCACACATGCTCCCACAGCCAATGAGCGTTCATTATGTCATAGCTAATGTGAGCACTAAACGTGATCCTAGCGAGCTGTTTAGTGAAATTCGATTCCATTTGTTGCGAATTGTCATCACTGATTGTGGTGGTAAGTGATAAATTCTGAATAAGTAAGCGAGAGACATAATTTGCAGCACATACGCTTCCTTCAAGTGGGAAGCACCTTAGCCAGCAAGCTCACTGGATTTCTCCCCAGTTGAAAACGTTTGGAGAACGTTATGGGCATGGCCCTCCGAGATTTTGGGATCTAATGTGCCTATTCGACACAATTTGGCACGATATCCCTCAGGAGGAGAGCCAACAACTCATCAGTCAATGGCAAGCTGAATAACTGCTTGCATAAGTGCCAGATATGGACCAATGTATTATTGACTTGCTCAATTTGTGGAGCTCTTTCTCTTGAATAAATCATCTAGTTTTTCTAAAATTGTAATCATTAGTTTACCTTTACATGCACATCACGTCTACCGATTTCCATGTCATTCAGATAATTCCTTCGTGGTGCATTGTCTTTTTTTAAAAGGTGTAATCAAAGAGTAGCTGCAGTTTTTGTTTTTGTTAAAGTATCTTTATTTATTTACCACAATCACTTTGACCCCTTGAAAGTAAACCCACTCACATATAATACACGTGTGCCATCGGTTTTCCAATTTTGGAAGCACTACTGGACTTAGTTTTCCTTTTTGTGTTCATCTCCTTTAGTGAATCTATTTTTATTTTATCAGTGGTGGCAAAACGACATCCTGTCATGTTCTCTTCAGGCTTGAGAATAGAAAGAAATCGCAGGGTGTCATGTCCGACGAATATGGTAACTAAAGCAATGTACCGGAACGGTTTTGCTTTTTGCCTAAAAATCACGAACAACCACTCAGGTGTGAGCAGAAGCATTAGTGCGATGCAGTTTTCACAGTTTGGAAATGGTTCTAGTCACTTTCTTTGGATTGCTTCTCACAAGTAACTTCCAGGTAGTATTCCTTATTGACCGTACAAGCGTAAGCCAGGAACTCGTGACGCGTGTTCTCATTGTAACTGAGGAAAACTGTGAGAAGAACCTTCACATGTGATCGAACTCGTCGAATTTTTTTCGGTCTTGGCTATTCATGCAGTTTCCAATCAAGAATTTTATTTACCATAGATCATTTTACAATGATATTGGCTTGGAATGATTGGGCCTTGGTTTCGACGTTTTGCCCATATACTCACGTTTTGTCACCTGTTATAACCTCCTTTAGAAGTTCTGAATCGTTGTCGGCTTCATTTGGCAATTGCTGAGCCGTGTCTATACAACTTCGTTTTTGGTCGGAATCCAACAATTTTGAAAAAAAAAAAAAAAAATTGCTGCTACACGTTTCGTGCTCAAAACATCCGAAAAATTGCTTGGAATGAGCCAAAGGACATGCCACCATGATCAGCAACCTCTCTGATGGGGGGCGATTTTCCAGACATTGTTTTATTTCGTCGTGGAAGAAAACGAAAAAATGTTTTTTCCTATGACTATAATGTCAATGATCCGCAGATGGAATCGGCTCGGCAAACTCATACAAATACCTGGGAGTAACACTTTGTAAGGATATGGAATGGAATGTGAGTAAACCTAGTGCCATACTTTGATTTACAGTTAAAGTACTGGGAAAGTGCAGTCAGTCTGCAAAGGAGATTGCTTACAAATCACTCGTGCGAACAATTCTAGAATATTGCTCAAGTGTGTGGAACCCTTACCAAATAGGACCAACAGGGAATATTGAACATATACAGAGAACAGCAGCATGAATTGTCATAGTTTGTTCGACCCATGGAAGAGTGTTACAGTGATGCCGACGAAACTGAACTGGCAAACTCTTGAAGGTAAATGTAAACTATCCCAAGAAAGCTTACTAACAAAGTTTCAAGAACTAGTTTTAACTGATGGCGCTAGGAATGTACCACAACTCCCTCCCTCTGTGTTGCTCACGTAGGAGTCGTGAGGACAAGGCTAGGGCAATTATAGCATGCACGGAGGCATTCAAGCAAACATTCTTCCCACACTCGATATGTGACTGCAACAGGAAGAACCCTAATAACTGATACATGGGAATGTACCTTCTGCCATGCGCTTTCCAGTGGTTTGCAGAGTATGGATGTAGATGTAGACTGCCATCAGTAATTGATGTGCAAGAGTGTTCAGGGCAGTCGTCATCTTCAACGTCTTCTCGACCGTCTTTAAAACGTTTATATCATTCATGATCACTTGTGTTACTAATAGTAGATTTGTCAAAAACCACAGCCAATATTTCGAATGCAGGGCTCCTCTTTATTCCATTTTTCAAGCAAATTTTAATGCAGATTCATTGATCCATCTTTTTCGAAAGTAAAAATTCACTGAGCACTCAAAAACACGTGTAATCTTTTCGACTGTCAACAATAAACAAAATATTCAAAACAGCAGAAAATGCAAACATATGAATGAATGAATGAATGAAATTTTATTGTCGTTTAGCTATTACAGCAATTGACAACGTCAAGTTACATATATACAAGTTATACAGCATATATACATGGGTTAAAGATCAATATGTGACATAGGTTTTACATAAAATATAATATTTAAAATGAAATGATATGTAAGCATTGCATCATAACTGATTCAGTTAAAGAAATTATGCTGCACTCTCCAAATCGGTACCACTATGATATTTTACAGTCGTAAAATTCCTGAAGTGAGTAGTATGGATTTGCAGCTAACCAACTGAAGAATTTGTCTTTAAATAAATCAAATGGAGCTTCTACCCATTCTAGTAGCAAATTATTAAACATCTTAATACCCACCACTTCGTAACTGTTCAATGACTTGGATAATCTGTAGTAAGGTATGTCAAGATTGCTACTATTTCTGGTTCCATGAGAGTGTACATCTCTTCTACGCTGGTATTCTGATAAGTTGCTCTTTATATGCAGTAGGGCAGTGTAAATGTACATGTTTATCACAGTTAATATTTTTAAGTTGATAAACAGTGGTTTGCAGTGGGCCAGTTTATCACTGTTTGTGATAATTCGAACTACTTTCTTCTGAAGTACCAAAATGTCCTGAAGGTGTGAGCTATTGCCCCATATTAAAAGCCCATAAGATATAATACTTTGAAAAAAAGCAAAGTAGGCTGATCTTACACAGGCCGCAGGTACATGGTTTATTAAATTCTTTAACAAATACACCACTCTAGACAGCCTTGCACCAATGTATTTAATATGTGGCTCCCAAGTCAGTTTAGTATCTATAACAATACCTAAGAACTTAACACTATTCTTGAAGTCTTCTGCTGGCGGATCTCTCAATAAATACAATCTTTTGAGTTTTACTCTCATTAAGCAGGAACCCATTAGCTCGGAACCAGACTGATGCCTGTGATATTGTGTTGTTTGCCACAGTTTGGAGCATATCAATGTCTGAGCTGATATTGAAAAAAGTGGTATCATCTGCATAGAGAATGGAGTGAGTATTTATGTAGGATGGTAGATCGTTTGTCATTAGGATAAATAGCAGAGGTCCTAATACTGAGCCTTGTGGCACACTGCACTTAACTTCAGCTAGCTGTGATCTCTGTTTACCAATACAAACAATTTGTCTACGGTTGCTGAGGAAAGATTCAAAAATGTTGTCAACTTCACTGTTTGTGATTCCGTAATAAACTAGTTTGTTGAGGAGTGAAATATGCTCCACAGAATCGAAGGCTTTGCTAAGATCTCAAAAGGTAGCCTGAGCAAAATTTTTTCCTTCATAAGCATTAAGCACTTTTTTAATCAGGGAGTCAATGGCATGGACTGTGGATTTGCCCTTCCTAAAACCAAATTGTACCACAGTAATAATGTTATTACATGTCAGATAATCACACAACTGGGAGTTGATGATGGATTCCAAAACTTTAGATAAAATAGGTGTCAGGGATATTGGGCGATAGCCAGATGGGCAATTTTTGTCTCCTTTCTTGTAAATGGGCACTACCCTAGATAATTTTAATACTTCTGGGAATACTCCTTCAATTAGACATCTATTTATACATTTAGTAAGAGGATATACTATGTAGCCAATTATCTTTTTTAACATATTACCAGAAATACCATATATATCTTCACTATCAGAGGGTCTAAAGTTATTTACAAGAGTTAAAACAACATCTGGTGTGACCTCCGTTAAAAGGAATTTATCGCTCAGGGTGTAGTCTACATTATGGTATTCAATGAGATCAGCAACAGTCTCTAGTGGCCTCACAATGCTTCCCCTAATTTGTTTAACAGATTTTATACAGTAGTTATTAAATTCGTCTGCTGAAATTACTACCTCAACTTTCTGCTTGCTTTTGGCCACTGTATTTATTATAGTCCATGCTTTTCTGCATTTATTTTTTGATGACTCAATGCTGACTAGGTTATGTTGTTTTTTGGCATCATTTAAAGCATACTTATATTCCTTTTGTGCTCTTGAGTACCTTTGTTTAGCCATATCAGTTTTCTGAAGTCTGTAAGAATCTCTATACAACAACAGCCTTCTTTTCATATTGGCTAGTTGAGCGGTATACCATGGACTCCTATCCCTATGTCTATTACTGTTACTTTTAGGGTTAACTTTACATTTGTATTGAGGGCAGTTGGTCTCGAATATATTTAAAAAATAATGAAAAAATCTATCAAACAATGTATTGGCAGAGCCCTGAGCATTATTGTTAAACAGATGTGACCAGTTATAATTACTGAGTGAGACCATGAAATTAGACAATTTTTCTTGCATTATTGGTCTTGTGATGACTATTTTAGGCTCTTTAAACTCCTTATACTCCATGTTAAGCCTATCTGTACCTATTTTTACCCAAACTGAGTCATGGTCCGAGAAATCGAAGACAGCTACATCTGCAGACAGTAACTTTCTATTGACATTTGTAAGTATGTTGTCGAGACAAGCGGACTGTCTTGTGGGTTTGCAGTTCATAAAAATGAAGTTGAATTGTCGTAACAGGTTTTTAAATTCATTTACAGTGTGCACATCGTTGTTTACATCAAATGCGGCATTGATGTCACCACCAATCACAATACTATATTTCTTCCACTGAGGACTAAGAAAGAAATTTAGTAAAGTCTCAAGTTTTTCTAAAAATATTAATGGACTTCCATCTGGTGATCTATAAAGAGATACAATAGCAATTTTTAAATGATCCAGATATACGCCTGTGGCTTCAAAATGTATCTCACTGCTCAAAAATCCTAGATCTAATTCATTACTACAATTTATTAATCCCTTCTTAATGTAAATTGATACACCCCCATGAATATGTTGCTCTCTGCTAAAACTGTTTGCTAAGTGGAAATCATCTAGTACATGAAAAGATATTTCATTTCCTTTACACTAGTGCTCACTTAAGCATAATGGATCAAATAAGTTCTCATTTGCAAATTCGTTTAAAATTATGTGTTTTCCACTTATACTTTCAATATTGAGATAACCTATCGTACCGTATGTCAGGATCATATGTGCCAACAAGATACAAAAACTTTGAAAGTCAGATGTATAAAGCCCATGAAATTAAGAGACAATCTTGCTTCTTTTTTATCACACCCCATGTATAAATATTAAAAACATATATATGCATCTTCTGTATTCATCCAAATGTTTGTTAGAGTAACATGTCAAAAAGTTGAAGTAAATAAGTCGAGCACATTTTGAGATATTCTGAAACAGTTTTTTTCCCTTTATATATTACACACCTACTCCGAACTTTTCTTTCGTTTTCTTTACTGCTTGCTCAATATACAGATTGAATAGCATCAGGGAGAGGCTACAACCCTGCCTCACTCCCTTCCCAACCATTGCTTCCCTTTCATGTACCTCGACTCTAATAACTGCCATCTGGTTTCTGTACAAATTGTAAATAGCATTTCGCTCCCTGTATTTTACCCCTGCCACCTTCAGAATTTGAAACAGAGTATTCCAGTCAACATTGTCAAAAGCTTTCTCTAAGTCTACAAATGCTAGAAACATAGGTTTGCCTTTCCTTAATCTTTCTTCTAAGATAAGTCATAGGGTCAGTATTGCCTCACGTGTTCCAACATTTCTACGGAATCCAAATTGATCTTCCCCGAGGTCAGCTTCTACCAGTTTTTTCATTCGTCTGTAAAGAACTCGCGTTAGTATTTTGCAGCTGTGACTTATTAAACTGATAGTTTGGTAATTTTCACATTTGTCAACACCTGCTTTCTTTTGGATTGGAATTATTATATTCTTCTTGAAGTCTGAGGAAATTTCGCCTGTCTCATACATCTTGCTCACCAGATGCTAGAGTTTTGTCAGGACTGGCTCTCCCAAGGCTGCCAGTAGTTCTAATGGAATGTTGTCTACTCCCGGGGCCTGTTTTGATTCTCAAGTTGAATTGAAACCACTCATGACACATTCTTTCACTAATACCATCCTTACCATACGTACTTGAGATCATTCAAAGAGACTCAGCCGCTGTTTTCTTCATATTGAAACAAAAGGGTAACACCTCCCGCAAATGACAAGAATTAGGCTCATAAACTGACATTTTCAATCAAGAACAACTTTATGGTGCAGATGACTGATGTTTGAATGAGGTTATGTTGACTGATGTCCAAGCTAATTGCATGATGTATGTGATCTGTTTCTTTCAACCAGTACTTACCGTTGTTGCCACCTATCGGCAAACGGCAGAAGTAAAGTTGTACACCCTGTAATTCTTTCATTCAACATGTGCACCAGTGTATCAGTGTCCAGGGTCACCACTTTGAGCACCTTTGAATGCTCTACTCCTGGGCAATGGTGCAGGAGAGTCAAAGTCAATTTTGTGTTATGTTTTTACTTGGTTTTCTGACAATTCCAGCAAGTGGATGAGATTGTGATCCCGGGCTCAAAGTCAATGTTGTGTTATGTAATTTATAACATTGTGTTTCAGTGAATGGTACACTGTGATACATTTTTGAATAGATCTTTAGGAGAGGAAATGAATTAATGAATAAAAAATACAGGGTGCCATTTAAAAAAATCATACCGCTCTTTGTACGGAACAAAGCTACAATGAAGGCAGTTGTGCTGATTGATGTCCCACTGATGGCTAAAGAACATTTGCTTGAAACATTTTTTAATTTGCACCTGGACGAACAGTTATTTAGGGTGGTCAAGATAAATGGGACAACACCAAATCATGGAAATTCTATCACTTGAACTTACCAACACATTACAAGGCAAAGACTTACCTGACTAAGTCAGTGAGTATTGGAATATGTTGAAATATGGAATGAAAAACAGGGCGGAAAGTATACGATATTTTTACTGGGGTAAGGGCAAAATGCTGTGGGTTACACAGGTAATGATTTTGAAGATGGAGGAGAGAAAAACAATAAACAATTAAGATAAAGAAAAATGCACCGAAGGGTGGATAACAAACTGTGTAGAGACTCAGAGCAGGTTGGTAAAAAAATGGCTAAAACGGGAGTGCAACTCAGCTGAAGAACTGGAGAGGAAGGAAAGATATGATTTACTGTACAGGTGAGTAAAGACAACAACCTAAGATCAAAAACAGACCAGAAAATGCTACTGTGGAAATTCAAAGTAAAGATGAAGATGTAGAGTGCAAAGATAATGAGAACATCCTACAGTGATGAGAAGACTATTTAACGGAGTTGTAGGATACAGATTCCACACCGAAAACTCTGGAACCTGGATCTGTGTACAGTGTGAATGATGATGAGAAAAGGTCAACAGTCATAAACAAAGAAGTAAAGACAGCAATAGCTACAATAAAGATGGGAAAAAATAGACACAGATACAATACCAGGAGAAGTACTAAAATGTTTGAACAAAGAAGGGGTAAGATTAATACTGAAGTTATGTAACAAAACATACAACAGTGGTGAATGGCCAGAGGACTTTCTAAACAGTGATGATTTCCATATTAAAGAAACAAGGAACCAAGAACTGCAGTGAGCACAGGACAATTGGCCTCATTTCACATTCAACCAAAGTTATGTTAAGAATCGTTAATAATAAAAACTGAAAAGTTAATGGAGGAGAATCTGAAATAAAAGAACCCTTTTGTTTTACATTCCTGTTTTGAAAGTTCCATAATTGGAATGGTATCTATTAATTGATTTCGTGTAATACATTAAAACTCATAAAATTTATTATTCTGTTTGTTTACTAGTAGGTCATGCTTGTCCAGTATATGTTCACAATATTTTGCATTTACAGATGAAGCCATAATTAAGAAAATTTAGGTCAGCATTGTTATCTTTCAGTAGTTTATATATATGATGTATATCCTATGTAAAAGTCTTTTTTTATTGTATATGCCAGTTTCAGCATAAAATAAGCAAGATTTTGTGGATAGTTAATCATAAAAATAATAATTTAATAAATTTGCACTGTAGCTTTGTTGACTTGATTGTTAAAAAACATATAAATAGGAGGAGCACAAGGCTCAAGAATGGTCAGTTGGAGACAGTTTTGAGAAGCAACCACTGTGTCGCATGTCTGTGTAATAATCTAATTGTTGTAATATAGTATTGTGACTATGTAGTCTGTTATGTGGAGTGAACTCCCACTAAGAAGAAATGGCGCAGCTTGTCATAAAAAAACCACTATAAAATGACTTGGTACCTGGATTATTTCATAGAATTCACATAACTTGATTCATTTAGCAGATGAAATGGACCAAGGCAACGACTACTTCAGCAGCAGCAGCAGCAGCAAGCAGATTACTCCGAGTTACACCGAACTAAGATTCATATAAGAAATCAGCTGAACTATATAAGTGTCACTGCAGAATTAATTACTAAAGTGTAATGATTTGGAAACTTTTTGCAGTAAACATTTTGTAATGATGTGGAACGTGTCACTTTAACGTAAGTTTTCTTTACACAAAATAATTAATTAATTTTTTTCTTTTTTTACAGTTACTACTTTATATCTAAAAATTCATCTATTGAGCAGAAGGAATTCTCACTTAGAAGTTGTTTTAATTTGCTTTTAAATGTTGGTTGGCTATCTGTCAGACTTTTAATGCTATTTGGCAAATGACCAAAGATTTTTGTGGCGGCATAATTCACCCCCTTGTGTGTCAAAGTGACATTTAATCCAGAATAGTGAAGATCATCCTTTCTTCTCGTGTTGTAGCTATGCACTTTGCTCTTATTTAGAATTGGGATGGGTTATTAATGACGAATTTCATAAGTGAATATATTAATGTCCCAAGTTCCTGAAATAAATGTCTGCAAGATGATCTTGGGTAGGCTTCAGCTATTATTCTGATTACATGCTTTTGTGCAATGAATACTTTCTCCCTTAATGACAAATTACCACAAAATATGATGCCATATCAGTGAATGAAAATAGGCATAGTAGGCTAATTTACTGGTATGTGTATCACCAAAATTTGCAATAACACTAATAGCATAAGTAGCTGAACCTATCCGTTTCAGCAGATCATCAACATGTTTCTTCCAGTTCAATTTCTCATCAAGGCACACACATAGAAATTTGGAATATTCTGCCTTAGCAACATACTTCTGTTCATAGTCTAGATTTATTGATGGTGTTATGCCATTTACTGTACAGAATTCTGTAAATTGTGTTTGCTGTGAATTTAGGGAGAGTCCATTTGCAGAGAGCCACTTAATAATTTTCTGAAAGACATTATTTACAGTTTCCTCAGCTGATTCTTGCTTCTTGGGTGTAATTACTATACTTCTATCATCAACAAAGCAAACTAGTTTTGCATCTTCATGAATATAGAGTGGCAAGTCATTTATATGTATTAAAAACAATAAAGGACCCAAGACTAAACCCTGTGGGATACCATTCTTGATTTACCTCCCCCCTTCCCCACCCCCACCCCCACCCCCCACCCAGTTAGAGGACTCTGCTGACTTTTCTACCTTCTGCATTCTTCCAGTTAAATACGAATTAAACCGTTTGTGCACTGTCCCACTGAAGTGCAATTTAGTTTGGATAGAATACATGCACAAGAGATGGAATATGACGTGTGAATTTTGGGAGAGAGGTTTACTGAAAAGGGAAGATACCTATAAACGTGTTTTGTAGACCTGGGAAAGGCCTTTGATAATGTGGCTTGGGCTAAGCTTGCAGCTATAATGAGGGGAAAAAGGAATGGACTGGAAAACTAGACTTGTTATAAACTAATTATATTTGAATCAAAATGGATCAGTGAAAGTGAGAGCAGAAAGTACCAGCTGGATAGAAGTAGGAAAAGGAGCAAGATGAAGATGTTGTCTGTCTCCTATCCTTTTCAATCTATACTTAGAAAATGTAATTGACCACTGCCTACTAGATGAAAAGGGGGTAGAAACTGAAAGAAGAAGAATATGGTGTTTGAAGTGTGCAGATGAGATGGTCCTCCAAGCAGCACCTGAAAAACAGTTACAGGATATATTGTTCATCATTGAAGCTAAAAGAACAATTCATGGAATGAAAATCAATAGACAGATGATAAAAGTAATGACACTAGGAGGAAATAAACAAGGCAAGATAATGCTGAATTGACAAGTATTAGAATATGCAAAAAGCTTTAAATACCTTGGAAGCAGGATAGAAACTGACTGGAAAGGCAGTTGTTGCTGGTGGGTCTTTGGTCTGAAGACTGGTTTGATACAACTCTCCATGTTGCTCTCTCCTCTTATAATGTCTCCAGATTTGGACATTAAAGACTGTGTAATTTTTGTAACTTATTACTAAAATGTCTGAAGTGTACAGTAATTATTTTTCATCAGAGACATAGTCTGAACAATATGGCTATCATCTCCGACAACTACAATTATAAATAATAATATCTTTTCTTGTTATATACAAAAAGCAGTCATAATAGCTGCTTGGTATTCTGTCTGTCTTACTTTTGTTTACACTATTTCTGGAGAAAGAGCCATTTACATTGAGGAGGTGTGTATGTTGTGATTGTTATTAATATGTATGAATGTTACCCCTGTTATTATTGAAAATAACCTTCTGATCCTTCATGTCAACGTTTTGAACATTTAAATAATTTCTAGCAATTTATAGCTGCTGTGCCATCAGGAAACAGCACATCACTGGCGTACTACAATCAGACACCATTAAGTGGCAGTTTCAAATATTACAAAATATTTCATGTCTTTTTCCACAGCAGCAGCCACAAAGCAGTTTAAAGAATTTCATTTAATAATGCTTGCATAGCAAAGTGTTAATTTTATTACAGTGTCACCATCTACAATATTTTAGATCCAAATCAGATACAGCAGCTTTTGCCTTGAATACGAACAAGAGAATATTAAAATATATAAATTGTTTAGGCACCTTGTATGATAAAAGTAAACCCACTAACAAAAAGTAAATTCAAAGGCAGTATTTTATTGTCTTTACATATTCATATTTCATTTCCTAGCCTTGGGAAGTCTGACATCTATTACATGCAAGTTTACAAAATTTATACGCAGGCTTGGTGTCGGAATATCAATTAAGACCCATATGCAAGATTAAAATGAAATACTGTGCAAGACTCTTCATCTCAATAATTACTGCAACCTACATCCTTCGGAATCTGCTTACTGCATTCATCTCTTGGGCTCAATCCATGATTTTGTACACCCCCCCCCCCCCCCAACACACACACACACACACACACACACACACATTTCCAGCCAATACTAACTTAGTGATCCCTCGCTGTCTCAGAATGTGTCCTATCAATCAACCCCTTCTTTCAGTCAAGTTGTGCCGCAAATTTCTTGTCTCCCCAATTCTGTTCAGTACCTTCTCATTAGTTACATGATCTACACACCCAAATTTTCAGCATTATTCTGTACTACCCACTTTTCAAACGCTTCTATTCTCTTCTTGTCTGTACTGTTTACTGTCCATTTTCACGTTTATACATGTTTACACTCCAGACAAATACCTTCAGTAAAGACTTCCTAACACTTAAGCCTGTATTCTATACTAACCCATCTAATCTTCAACATTTTTCTGTAGCACCACATTTCGAAAGCTTCTGTTCTCTTTTTATCTAAACTGTTTACTGTCCCGGTTTCACTTCCATACATGGCTACACTCCATACAAACACTTTCTAATACGTAAATCTATATTCGATGTTAAAAGTTATCTCCTCTTCAGAAATGCTTTTCTTGCCATTGACAGTCTACATATTATATCCTCTCTACTTCAGCCATCAACTGTTATTTTGCTGCCCAAATAGCAAAACTCATCTACTACTTTAAGTGTCTTGTTTCCTAATCTAATTTCCTCAGCATCACCTGATTTAATTTGACTGCATTGCATTATCCTTGTTTTGCTTTTGTTTGTTCATCTTATATCCTCCTTTCCAGACACTGTCAATTCCATTCAACTGCTCTCCCAAGTCCTTTGCTGTCTCTGACAAAATTATAATGTCATCAGCAAACCTCAAGATTTTTATCTTGTGTCCCTGAACTTTAATTCCAATTCCAAATCTTCTTTGATTTCCTTTAATTCTTGTTCAGTGTACACACTGAGTAATGTAGGGGATAGGCTACAGCCCTGTCTCACTCCCTTCTCAGCCACTGCTTCCATTTTATGTCTCCCAGCTCTTATAACTGCCGTCTGTTTACTATACCAGTTGCGAATAACCTCTTGCTCCCTGTATTTTAGCCCTGCTACCATCAGAATTGCAAAGTCAGGATTCAAGTCCACATTGTCAAAAGATTTCACTAAGTCTACAAAAGGTATAAACATAGGTTTGCCCTTCCTTAACCTATGTTCTAAGATTAGTCATAGGATCAGTAATGCCTTGCATTCCTAAATTTCTCCAAGATCCAAACTGATCTTCCCTAAGGTCAGCTTCTAGCAGTTTTTCCATTCTTCAGCAAAGAATTTGCGTTAGTATTTTGCAACCACAACTTATTAAACTGATAGTTCAGTAATTTTCACACCTGTCAGCAACTAATTTCCTTGGAATTGGAATTATTATGTTCTTACTGAGGGTAATTGGACTGTCTCATATGTCTGGCACATCATATGGAAGAGTTTTGTCATGGCTGGTTCTCCCAAGATTATCAGTAGTTCTGATGAAATATTGTCTGTTCACAGTATCTTGTTTAGACTTAGGTCTTCCAGTGCTCTGTCACATTCTTCTTGCAATATCATATCTCCTATCCCATCTTTATCTACATCCTCTCGCATTTCTATAATATTGCCTTCAAGTTCATCTCCCTTGTATAGACCCTTTATATACATCTCCCACCTTTCAGCTTTCCCTTTGTTGCTTAGTACTGGTTTTCCATTTGAGCTTGTGATATTTATACAGCTCCTTCTCTTTTCTCCAAAAGTCTCTTTAATTTTCCTGTAGGCTGTATATATCTTTCCCTAGAGAAATATGCTTCTAAAGCCTTACGTTTGTCCTCGAGCCATTGCTGCTTAGCCATTTTGCATTCCTGTCAATCTCATTTTTTAGACATTTGTATTCCCTTTTGCCAGCTTCATTTTTTTTATTTTTTCCTTTCATCAATTAAATTCAATATCTTCTGTGTTATCCAAGGATTTGTACTAGGCTTTGTCTTCTAACCTGTTTTATCCTCTGCTGGCTTTACTATTTCATCTTTTAAGGCTATCCATTCATTGTCTACTGTAAACCTTACCTGCATTCTAGTCAACTGTTGGCTAAGGCTCCCTCAGAAACTCTGAACAACCTCTGGCTTTTTCAACTTATCCAGGTCCCCTCTCTTTAATTTCCTATTTTTTACAATTTCTTCAGCTTTAATCTATGGTTTATAACCAATGAATTGTGGTCAGAGTCCATATCTGCCCCTGGAAATATTTTACAATTTAAAATCTGCTTCCAGATCACTATCTTGCCATTACATAATCAATCTGAAATCTTATGGCATCTCCAGATCACTCCCTTAATACAACCTTCTTTCATGATTCTTAAACCAAGTGTTAACTATGATTAAATTATGCTCTGTGCAAAATTCTACTAGTTGGTTCCCTCTTTCATTCCTCTCCCACAGCCCATATTCACATACTGTTTTTCCTTCTCTTCCTTTTCCTATTGTAGAGATTGTCCTCTATCACAATTACATTTTTATCTCCCTTATCTATCTGAATAGTTTCTTTTATCTCATCATATATTTCTTCAGTTTCTTCATTGTCTGCTGAGCTAATTGGCATATAAAATTGTATTATTGTGGTACAGTGTGGGCTTTGTGTCTATCTTGGCTAAGATAATGTATTCACTACACTGTTCCTAGTATCTTACCCACATTGCAATTTTCTTATTCATTACTAAACTCCCTCTTGCATTACCCATCTTTGACTTTGTGTTTATGACCCAGTATCTGCCTGACCAGAAGTCTTGTTCCTCCTGCCACTGAACTTCACTAATTCCCACTACATCTAACTTCAACCTATCCATTTCCCTTTTTTAATTTTCTAACTTACCTGGTTGATTAAGGGATCTAACATTCTACACTCTGAGGCGTACGATGTTAGTTTTGTTTCGCTTGATGATGACCTCTCCCGAGTAGTCCCTGCCTGGAGATCCAAATACGAGACTATTTTACCTCCACAATATTTTACCCAAGAGGTCGCCATCATCTTTTAACCATACAGCAGAGGTGTATACTCTCATGAAAAATTATGGCTGTAGTTTCCCCTTATTTTCAGCCGTTCTTCGTTTCAGCACAGCAAGGCTGTTTTAGTTGGTGTTACAAGGCCAGATCAGTCAATCATTCAGACTGTTGTCCCTGCAACTACTGAAAAGCCTGCTGTCCCCCTTCAGGAACCGCATGTTCATCTGGTCTCTCAATAGATACCCCTCTATCATGGTTGGACCTACAGTATGGCTGCCTGTATAGCTGAGGCACGCAAACCACCCAACCAATGGCAAGGTCCACAGTTCATCGGAGAGGGGGCAGGGAAGAGCAGTACAGAAATTAAAACCAGAATAGCAATGGTAAAAGAGGGATTTTGCAAGAAAAAGAGAATTTTCTATAGAAATATGTACAAAGCTATGAGCAAAAGGCTTATAAAGTGTTTTGTGCGGGGAATCCTCCCGTATGGTTGTGAAATGTGGATGGTGAGGAAGAAAGATAGAACAAGTCTAGAGGCTTTTGAAATGTGGGCATGGTGGAGGCTGGAAAGAGTAAGTTGGATGGATAGAGTGAAGAATGAAAAGGTCCTGAGGAGAGTGGGAGAGTAAAGACAATTATTGGATGCAATAAAAATAAGGAAATGAAACTGGATTCGACATATATTTTAAGAAAGAAGGAGCTTACAAAAACAGTCTTAGAATCATATGTGGAAGGAAGGAGGAGGTGAGGGAGGAAGTGATTTCAGATCCCAGATGATGTGATGGAAAGCAGCACGTACAGCAGCATTAAGAAAGAAGCAACAGACCACAGGAAACTAAGATGCAGAGGAGCTGCTGATATAGCAGAAAATTGATGATTATGATTTTCATATCAGGTGGCTGTGATGACTTCACTTCACCTGCAGGGGACAGAAAATGAGTTGGACATTGAAATGAGTCTATACCATTGTATCCCCTGAGCAATAACAGCTTACAATACATCTCTGCTTACTGAACCGTTCAATACCATTCAGATTTTGACAATGTTTCTTTAAAAATGCATATCTTATTTTGGTTGTGGGAGTTTTCAGGATCATTACGTTATTTAGCAGTTATTATTTGAGTTATTACTTGAGATTTAACTAATCCTTTTATATTTTTCTTTTATATACTGAAAATCTATTCCTTTCGTTTTAATGTCACTTTTGAAAACATTAATTAGCCCATGAAATTGGTTTTGTTTCTTTTATCAGCAACCAGAAGATAATTATATATTTAACATTGCAAAAACCCTGAAATTTTGTTACCAAGAATTATATTTAGGAATATTTAATTTTTTTCTCCATAAAGTAGGTCTGTGTATTGATTATTACTTTCTGTATAAATGTCATTTCTGAATTTCTGTAATGTTACCTTTTAGAGTCTTTGGATTGAAAAGGTGGCTACCTTTGTTTCTGTATTATAACATTTTCAAAAGAGACTCTGTGAAGTATTGGAGGAAGTGCACATAGGAGCCAAGTCTGAAACTTGCTTCCAGTTTTAACAATGTGAAATTTTTGTATTGTGAATTATCTATGATTAACACAGTCTGCATGAAGAATGTTAGTGTTTGTAATGTAACAGTGAGATCAGAAAGCATAAAAACAGTCAATAGCAAAAACAGTGTTTAATTTCAAAGTCAGCATTTTTTATCTAGAGTAATTTTCACCTAGCTGAAGAGAAACATCTTACTGATAGTGTTGAGTTCAAGAGTGTACTATGATCATCCTGTGTTAATAGGATGAGAAATCAAGATAAATATAATTATTAACTGGTAATTAATGACTCAATGCCTGTCTTCAATTGTGTTCTCTGCTGTAAATATTACGCATTTCTATGTTAGCTGGTCCTGCAGAAATATTGAAACATTGAAACTTAATTATGTTCATTTTATTAACCCCTGATGCAAACAGGGAGGTGTTATAAATTTAATGTGTGTGGCAGCTATTGACCACAACGAAAACATCATTGACAGCAAGAGTGACTTCTGACTGTTTAGTAAGTACCAAAGTAGTGTGATGTCCAAAATAATGTTTGATGCCTTAGCAAAAGAATTAAAAAGCATACAAAACTTAACATATATTTAAAAAAGAATTAAAGAGGCTACTATTAGGTCAAAGTTTCTATAATGTTGATGAATTTATTTCATTTTTTTTTTCAACTTGCATGTAAAAAGAAGACAACGTATGTATAGTTTAATTAAGAAAATATTAAAGTGTAACTAAGGAAATGTTATTTCCCTTAATACATTTTTTTGTATAAACCTTGTAATTTTTTTCCATCTTACATCTAAAAGGAAGACAAAATATGTAAATTGTAATTAAGAAAATGTCAAAGTGTAATTAAGAAAATGTTATTTCCCTTAATTGTTTAAAATATAAATCATGCTCTCTCTCTCTCTCTCTCTCTCTCTCTCTCTTTCTCTCTCTCTCTCTCTCTCTCTCTCTCTCTCTCTCTCTCTGTCTCTCTCTCTCTTTCTATGTAACAATTCCTATATCGTATATATGATAAAATGGATTTATTACTGTATGTACAGGTCATGTATTCTCTATTCTATCCCAGTCTGTCCCTGAATTCCCATATTGTTGACACAAGAAACTCACGAGAACTGTGTATAAGGTAAAATTAATGCCAATACAGTTACGGCAATGTGTCTTGCATGTGTCCACCAACTGCAGAAGTTTGCATCCATGGCAATGGTTTCTGTTCTGAACAATGCAGTGCTTCTCATCTGACACTTCCCCATTTTAGACATCATCCATGTAAGTGAAGTGCTTCGATATTGTGGTTCAACTTACGATACTAGTCCTGAACTATTGTAAGCAACAAATGACTTACTGTATAACATCACTGCTGTGCCCTACTTGCCGATAACCTATGCACTGACTGCACTGCAACAATCTGCCTGCACAATTAGCATTTGTTCGCCACAGACAGCACATATTTTGCAACAAATGCAAAATTACTTTATGTGTCCTTGTTCCCGCCAGTTACCTTGTTTTCAGACACAACCACAGGACATACCCAAGTTCGACCAGACCAGCCTCATGGACCCATAACATGCACTCTGCAAATACCTTCACCTCACCACCTCACATCGACATTCTTTCATAAAGACATCATAAAACCAGACCTAGTGACATCATGGACAGTCTCTGCATAAGGGCACACCCATCAAAGCTCACACTGGCTAATAAATTAGTGGCTCACATCAACTGCACTGACCTTTCAGCATACACTGTCACTTTGATCAGGTCAGAAATCCTTTGGTATGCATGGCCACCACATGCCAGCATCCTTGCCACCAACACCCCACTCCCCCTCTTTACATTTGCACCACTGGCAGCCCTTGTGGACACATTGGACAATTCCCACATCAGCCACAGATATACTGCCTGTTCAGAATTTGTACGACACCCACTGTGCTTTGAGAAACAGTGCAGCCCAGTCGTGTCTCAAGGAAGTGCCAGCCACTGCATGACTGGTCATGTGCATCTGCACCTCATCACCTGTAAGAAACACTCCAGCCATGTCTGGCTCCTATACCAGCCATGACATGGTTGGTCAGAGAAGATTCACACTTGTAAGAAACAGTCCAGCCATGCCCCCTTAGTAGTTGATAGATTAGTATTGATTGGCCCTGGTTAAAACTCAGCGAAGTTGGTAGAGCGATGATACTGTTATTAGGTAAAGACAACGTTACAAAAAACAGTGCTGAACTGAACTCTCGACGTGTGCGTGATATTTACTTCACCAATTGTGACCAATATTATGCTACTTGTCATAATTAACTCATTTATATTCAATGGTTTAACAGTTGTTATAAAAATATTAATGATAAGTTCAATTTAGTTCCACTGACACCAACCTCCCCATAGTTTGGTTGTAATTTCAAATCTCTAATAAGTCATAACATTGTGATTGCTTCCTAACGTCAAAGAGTTTCTATATATGTGCCGAGCGCTTCGGTCAAATGTTGTCACAGGGCGCAAAAGATCACAGTTATGTCTCTAAACTATTTTTTTTCTAAATTTTGTAATTTGGAATCACAAATGCGTAAATTGGCACAAAAGAGTGGTTTATTTCACAGTAACAATCACTTCCTAACAAGGCCATGAGGAAGAAGCTTTACCAGGTGGTGGTAGGGGAATTTATAAATTATCTGCTTTAAAACTATTGCCAAGTTCCAGAGTTCATTTGCAATTACGAATGACGTTAATTTTCTATCAATGTTCAATGGCTAACTAGAACTGAGTTCGAGTTATCTAATTAAAAAGTTCACTTCGGTCTAATATAAGGTAGTCCTCTATCTGAATTCTAAACGATGTTACAGTTGAAGCCAATGTTTCGTTTCACTGCGTCATAGTAGATCGCAATTATCAATCCTCAAAAAACAATCTAACCGTGCCTACATATACGAGTATTCAAACAAGTCTAACCAGCTTCGGCTAACTCTCATAATGTAGTGACAATTGATCAAATTTTCCTTAGCCATTACTCACGATTCTCAAAGATTACTCACACGAAGTATTCTTTGAGATCGTTGGTTCTACTTTGCTAATTTTAATTATAATGATTTTGCAATTTACTATGATTTTGAGTTTGAGTTTACTGAGTATCTATCTTTCTTTTGTAAGTTGACAAATTACTAAGTATAAGGTTCTTGTTTCAATTACTGGTTATTATCCAAATAATAGTGTTGAATGGAACTCTGGTTCCTTGATCACTTTTCATGGAATTTGGAACTTGTTTTGAGGAAATTTTTGGGGTATTGGTTGCTGTTTTTTCTTTTTTTCTCATTTTTCAGCCAAGGAAGTGGCATAACACAAAGTTGCCACACCCAAAGCTGAATGATCACCACATTATCTCATTGACCTTAGCACTGCTCCTCATTTCCTCCCCTTTGTTCCCTCCTGCTGGAGGAGCATCAATGACCAGCAAGAGGAACTTTGTGGACTCTCTCTCCCTGTTTAGTAAGCATTGTGCTCTGTTCATCTGTGAACATCTCACGTACATTGCCTTCAATAAAATGTTATTACTCTATGCACCGATATGCATTCAATATTGCACACCCATCTGTACCCAAATTCCCTCATGTGCGTATGGTATCTGTGCATCTGTCTGTGGCTTCAAAGATCCAAAAAAAAGGTCAGATTTTAACACAGTTTGTATTGTTTGAAACTGGTTTAATCAGGATGGTTTTTAGCTATGTTTCATGAAAGTCTATTCAGCCATTTTAATTTCATCAGCTAAATTAAGTAAAAATGTTTCCCACCAACATACTCTGTTGATATATGCTACATAATACATAAGAGGTATATCAGGTTACATAGTACCAGACTGTAGAACCCCAAAAGATCCAAATAAAAAGTATAGGAGAACATATGTTTATCTTTTGCAGTTGATCAATATTGATCATTTTTGTCTTTTGAAGTCTCCTGTTTCAGCATCTACAAAGCAGAAAAAAGATGACTGTGACTGAATTGTAAAAGATTAACATGTGCTCTCACAGACTTCTTTAAAGTTCTTTTTGAAGTCTACAATTCAGTACTAAATCAAATGATTTTGTCCTGATAGTTAGGCAACCTATTGTAAGAGAGTGCAAGACAACCTACTTTCTTCTGACTTGATTTAGATGTATTGCAACTGCCCATTACTTATGTTACCTAAATTAGCTAAATATATACTGAGACATAGCCAAAATATTTGTGAATTAAAGTCAGAAACATGTAAATATCAAGGAAAAGAAAAAGTGAGAGTAATAACTGCTGGTTGAAACTCAAAATTGCATTTGTGATGCTGCTTTGCCAAAATCTTGCAACTGTTATAATATTTATGAAATGAAACTATGTCTATTGTCAGAATACACAAATTTTCGTGAGACAAGATCTTGCATCACAATTTCGTGTTTCATCCTGGAAAGTACACGGGTGGAAAAAAATAGCAACACCAGGGAGTCGTGTGATATAAAAGAAATTTGGTAGGAGTGTTCCTACATTTGAAAGATTTCATGCCAGTCACATGAGAGTGGTACTAGTAGCACCACTATGAGGATGAAAATCATGTTTGCTTTAAATACATGCAGTAACATTCATAAGCAGTTGTTAGAATCTCATTTAGACAGTGAACTGGCATCACTTAGTTCCAGTAAGATGGATGTAGAGGAATTATGGGCAAAGTTTAAGCAGATTGTAAATCATGGTCTGAAGAGTTATGTGCCTAGCAAGTGTACAAAGGATTGAAAAGACCCACCATGGTTTAATAACAAAATTCGGAGGATACTGAGGAAGCAGAGGCTGTTGCACTCTCAGTCCGAAATGACAACAAGCGAAGGTTAGTGGAGATTTGTGCATGTGTGAAAAGATATAGAAGTGAAGCATACAACAATTACAACTGTTGCACCTTAGCAAAAGATCTGGCAGAGAACCGAAGGAAATTGTGGTGTTATGTAAAATCGATAAGTGGGTCTAGGCTTCCATTCAGTCTCTTGTTGAACCAGTCTGGTGCAGTTGAAGACAGCAAAATGAAAGCTGAAATTTTAAATTTCATGTTCAAGAAGACAGGATAATCATACAAACATACTGTCATTTGATGATTGGACAGACTCCTGTAAGGATGACATCGTAATAAGCATCTCTGGCATAGAGAAGCAACTGAAAGATTTGAAAGTAAATAAATCATCTGGTCCTGATGGAATCGCAGTTCGATTTTACAAAGAGTGCCCTACAGCATTGGCCCCTTACCTAGCTTGAATTTATCACGAATCTCTCACCCAGCACAGAGTCCCAAGTGACTGGAAAAAGGTGCAGAGTAAAAGAATGGACCCACAAAATTACAGACCAATAATCCCTAACTTCTGTTTGCTGCTGAATTCTTGAACATGTTTTCAGTTTGAATATAACAAACTTTCTTGAGACTGAAAGCTTATGTCCAAGAATCAGCTTGGCAGATTCCATGTTTCTAGATTTCCAGAAAGCACTTAGCACAGTGGCCAACTGCAGGCTGTTAACAAAGATACGAGCATAAGGAATAAGTTCACAGATACATGAGTGGCTCGAAGACTTCATAAGTAATAGAACCCAATATGTTGTCCTCAATGGCAAGTGTTCATCGAGGACAAGGGTAACGTCAAGAGTGCCCCAGGGAAGTCTGATAGGACTGTTGTTGTGCTCTATATACATAAATGATTTGGCAGACAGGTTTGGCAGCAATATCCAATTGTTTGCTGTTGATGTGGTGTACTGTAAGGTGTTGAAGTTGAGTGACTGTAGGAAGATACAAGATGACTTAGACGAAATTTCTAGTTTGTGTGACGAATGGCAGCTATCTCTAAATGTGGGAAAATGTAAGTTAATGCGGATGAGTAGGAAGGACAAACCTGTAACGCTAGGTACAGTATTACTAGTGTTCTGCTTGACACATCAAGTCACTGAAGTATCTGGGCATAATGTTGCAAAGCAATATGAGATGGAACAAACATGTGAGAACTGTGGCAGGGGGATAAACTGGGAAAGAGTGGTTCACCTGTAAATGAGACCACATATAGGACACTGGTGTGACCTATTCTTGAGTACTGAATGAGTGTTTGGGATCCTTATCAGGTCGGACTGAATGAAGACAACAATTCAATTCAGAGGTGGGCTGCTATATTTGTTACCCGTAGGATTGAACAACACATAAGTGTTATGGAGATGCTTCGGCAACTCAAATGGGAATCCCTGGAGGGAAGGCAACGTTCTTTTCAAGAAACGCTGTTCAGAAAATTTAGAGTACCAGCATTCGAAGCTGACTGCTGATCTATTCTACTGCCACCAACATACATTATGTGTCGGTACCACAAAAATAAGATATGAGAAATTGGGGCTCATTTGGAGGCATGCAGACAGTCGTTTTTTCCTTGCTCTATTTGGGAGCAGAACAGGAAAGGAAATGACTAGTAATGGTTCGGGGTACCCTCCTCCACACAACATACAGTAGTTTGCAAGGTATCGATGTAGATGTAGATCTATCTTTGAGACTGGATGTGGTGAGTTGATGTTAGTCAAGAATGCCTTTAAGACGACAAAGATACCATCATCAAAACCACACTGAATTTGAATGAGGCCATGTAGTAGGGCTATGAGAAGCAGGATATTCTTTCTCCAATACTGAAGAAACACTTGGCAGGAATGTAGCTACTAAACATGACTGCCAGGAGAGTGGTCACGAGGATGTACAGTTGCAAGAATAACAGGCTTCAGACTGCCACGTGGCACTACCAAGAGGGAAGATCATTGTGTTTGGCATATGGCTCTGGCACATTGTACTGCATTTGCAGCAGCAATTTGAGGAGCAGTTGACACCACAGGAACACAACAAACTGTTACAAATTGGTTACTTAAAGGAAAACACCAAACCAGATGCCTTGTAGCAGGCACTCCACTTACCCTTAAGCACCACTGTTTGCAGTCTTGGTGGTGTCAAATGAGGGCTCATTGTAGGGCAGGGTGGAGGTCGGTTGTGTTTTCGGATGAAATCTGGTTCAGTCTCAGTACCAGTGATGGCTGTGTGTTGGTTAGAAGGAGGCCAGCTGAGTGCCAGCAACCAACCTGTCTGCATGCTAGACACACTGGACCTACAACTGGAATTATGATCTCGGAAGCGTTTTTGCATGATGGCAGGAGCACTCTTGTGTGCATCCCACACACCCTGACTGCAAACATGTACATCAGTCTGGTGATTCAACCTGCTGTGCTGCCACTCAAGAACAACATTCCAGGAGGTGTTTTCTAACAGAATAATGTTCACCCACATACTGCTGTTGTAACAGAACATGCTATATGGAGTATCAACATGTTGCTTGGCCTGCTGAATCACCAGATCTGTCTCCAGCCAAGCACATACTGGACATCATCGGACAACAGCTCCAGCACATCCACAAACAGCATTAACTATACTTCTATTGACTGATGAAGTGCAACAGGGATGAAACTCCATCCCACAAACTGACATCTGGAACCTGTATAACACAATGCATGTACATTTGCATGTTTGCATTCAACATTCTGAGGGTCACACTGGTTATTAATGTACCAGCATTTCACATTCATAATGACTTATCTCATGCTTACATTAACCTGTGATCTTGCAATGCTAATCACTTACATATGTTACATAGACAAATATCAAGTATCTAGGAAAAGATAGATTCCTGATTACTGTAAAGATGATGCACTAAGTTGCAGACAGGTACAATTAAAAGAAACTTACACATCATTGGAAAAAAAGAAACATATGCCATTCATTCACACAAGTAAGCACACCTCATGCGCACATGACCATCAACTCTGGCCGCCTGGGCAGAATGCCATACTGCTGGAGTTGGTGGTCATGTGTGTATGAGGTGTGCTTGCTTGTGTGAATGAATGGTGTGAGATTCTTTTTTTCTGGCAAGGGCTGTAACCAAAAGATTATGTGTGAATGTCTTTAGATCGTTCCTGACTGCAACTTAGCATGTCATCTTTACAGTAAGTAGCAATCTATCTTTTCCTACATTTTTGATATTACCATATGGAATTTTCATTGTCTGATTTTACCTGGACAAATGTATTCCCATAATTTCAATACTATATATTAAATATTTCTTGGTATTGTGACTTTTTTTTTCATCAGTACTTTTGCGTGAATCTGGGGCAGAGTGTCAATCTTACCATGTCTACTAGTAAAATATAAAGCTTAAACAGCATAAAGAAACTTAAAATTAAAAAGAAAACAACAACAACACAAAAAACCTCAAAGTAAAAATAAGTATTGTCCCTTTAACTTTACTTTAAGTAGTAATACTTTGATCCTAGCATCATCAGATCAGGGGACCGCAAGTAAATAAAATAAAAATAGAATACATCTAAAAATTACAAAGTACAAAATTCAAATACAAGTAAGCTAGCTAGGCAATGCAGGTAAATATCAAAACAATATATGATTGTTGAGTCTATGTCTTAATTACTTTACTCCAAAAAACTGACCGTGTGAAACCCAACTTGCTCTTTTCTCACATGACATACAAAAAGCTTTGGATCAAGGCGATCAGGTAGATGCTGTATTTCTTGGTTTCTGAAAAGCATTCGACTCAATACAGCACCTACACTTATTGTCAAAAGTTAGATCATATGGGATGGAACTGGATTGAGGACATTTTGGTAGGGAGGATGCAACATGTTATCTTGAATGGAGAATCATCATCAGATGTAGAAGAAACTTCACCCCAGGAGCGTGTTGTGACCCTTGCTGTTCATGTTGTATATTAATGACCTGCAGACAATATAATAGTAGAATCATGCTTTTTGCAGATGACGCAGTTATCTATAATGAAGAACTATCTGAAAGAAGCTGTGTAAGTATTCAGTCAGATTTTGATAAGATTTCAAAATGATGCAGAGATTGGCAACTTTCTTTAAATGTTCTGAAATGTAAAATTGTGCACTTCACAAAATGAAAAAATGTAGTATCCTATGACTATAATATCTACGAGTCACAGTTGTAATCAGCCAACTCATACAAATTCCTGGGTGTAACACTTTGTAGGGATACGAAATGGAATGATCACATAGGTTCAATCATGGGTAAAGCAAGTGGTAGACTTTGATTTATTGGTAGAATACTCAGAAAGGGCAATCAGTCTGTAAAGGAGATTGCTTACAAATCATTCATGTGACCGGTTGCTGAAGTGTGTGGGACCAGTACCAGTTTGGACTAACGGGGAATATTGAAAGTACATAGAGAAGGGCAGCACGAATGATCACAGGTTTGTTTAATCCATGGGAGAGTGTCACAGACATACTGAAGGAACTGAACTGAAAGACTCTTGAAAAAAATGGTTCAAATGGCTCTGAGCACTATGGGACTCAAATGCTGTGGTCATAAGTCCCCTAGAACTTAGAACTACTTAAACCTAACTAACCTAAGGACATCACACACATCCATGCCCGAGGCAGGATTCGAACCTGCGACCGTAGCGGTCGTGCGGTTCCAGACTGTAGCGCCTTTAACCGCTCGGCCACTCCGGGCGGCAAAGACTCTTGAAGAGAGACGTAAACTATCCCAAGAAAGCCTACTAACAAAGTCTCAAGAACCAGCTTTAAATGATTGCTCTGGGAATGTAATAAAACCTCATATGTATCTCTCACATAGGGATTGTGAAGATAAGATTAGAATAGTTAACGGTACTGCAAACACAGAGGCATTCACAAAATCATTCTTCCCAGGCTGCATATGTGAATGGAGCAGGAAGAACCCCCAATAATTGGTAGAATGGGATGTAACCTCTGTCATGCAGCTCACAGTGGTTTGCAGAGTATGGATGTAGATGTAGATGGAGATATAGACATAGAAAAATCTGCAATATAGACACAACCATCAACGATGCTTGACCTCACGCAACTGCCCATTTGGATTGCTGCACTTGGTCATACACTGCGTGACTCAGGCTTGCAGTTTAATGAAGCATGAGTCAGTACACTATCATCAAATTTTTGCAGAGCATAGGTGTTGCAAAATAGATTAATGCACAAAACTAAGTTTTCATGTAACTATGTAAAAATATGATATAAAATAAATAGGTAACGCTATTCTTTAACAATGTTAGGCTAATTAAAGGCAGATTGGTTTTCATATTTTATATAATGAGTACTTATATCTTCACTACCTATTTTGAGGTGCAAATGTGGGATGTGCAAGACTGGAGAGATGACACCAGGCAGAAGAGGCTTATATGCAGCAACAATAAAAGCATGCTGTTCTAGAAAGGACAGGTGCTGTTAACTACTTATATTCTTTATTTACTTAGTGGTCCCCCATTGTGACAAAGCTTGGATCAAAATATTACTACTTGTATTAAACTTTAAGGGGCAGTTTTCTTTTTTTCTTTTTTTTTAAATTTTTTGTTTAAGTTTTATTCTCATTGTGATTAGTGAAGTGTGGGAATGAGGTTGTTATAACATACATGTATGGCCACACACTTTTTCTTTTACTAACACCACTACCATTAATAATTATCGGCTGCTTTCTTTGAAGAGGAGAGCTACTGTGCTGCACATTTTGACATGTTCACCTTTTGAGAGTTCTTACATTATTTTAATGTGCTTTTTGAACCACTGTTAATATATGACATTCACAGCAGTGTATCCCACTTTAAAACACAAAAAACTAAATGTACTGGGCAGTTATAATTAAAGTGCAGCTACTCACTGATGCCCAGTGTTGGCTGTAATTATCATATGGTAGCAAAACTTGGTGGATATTCTAATGCAATAATGCAGAAGCAGTTTATGCTGAAAAAAAAAAATCAGTTTCATTTTTTACCACCAGGTGGAGATCTGGCATTGTTAGTACAAGAAAGACATACAGAAATGTTTCCATGTGTAATGGATTAGGAACAGAGCATAAAAGGTCAAACAAGTGAGAAAGGCATAATGTTTATTTTATTATGAACTGCTTCTTAACAATTTGTTCAATATGAGCACCGGAGATGTCGACAAGATACTGTACAGTACCAGATTTGCCAGCTGGTGGCCAGAAGTGGAACTATTTTTTTTTTTTTTTTTTTTTTCAGCATAAATCAGTTCCACATATTGCATTGTTGTTGTTGTTGTTGTGGTCTTCAGTCTTGAGACTGGTTTGATGCAGCTCTCCATGCTACTCTATCCTGTGCAAGCTTTTTCATCTCCCAGTACCTACTGCAACCTACATCCTTCTGAATCTGCTTAGTGTATTCATCTCTTGGTCTCCCTCTACGATTTTTACCCTCCACGCTGCCCTCCAATACTAAATTGGTGATCCCTTGATGCCTCAGAACATGTCCTACCAACCGATCCCTTCTTCTGGTCAAGTTGTGCCACAAACTTCTCTTCTCCCCAATCCTATTCAATACTTCCTCATTAGTTATGTGATCTACCCATCTAATCTTCAGCATTCTTCTGTAGCACCACATTTCGAAAGCTTCTATTCTCTTCTTGTCCAAACTATTTATCGTCCATGTTTCACTTCCATACATGGCTACACTCCATACGAATACTTTCAGAAATGACTTCCTGACACTTAAATCAATACCGGATGTTAACAAATTTCTCTTCTTCAGAAATGCTTTCCTTGCCATTGCCAGCCTACATTTTATATCCTCTCTGCTTCGACCATCATCAGTTATTTTGCTCCCCAAATAGCAAAACTCCTTTACTACTTTAAGTGCCTCATTTCCTAATCTAATTCCCTCAGCATCACCCGACTTAATTAGACTACATTCCATTATCCTTGTTTTGCTTTTGTTGATGTTCATCTTATATCCTCCTTTCAAGACACTGTCCATTCCATTCAACTGCTCTTCCAAGTCCTTTGCTGTCTCTGACAGAATTACAATGTCATCGGTGAACCTCAAAGTTTTTATTTCTTCTCCATGTATTTTAATACCTACCCCGAATTTTTCTTTTGTTTCCTTTACTGCTTGCTCAATATACAGATTGAACAACATCGGGGAGAGGCTACAACCCTGTCTTACTCCCTTCCCAACCACTGCTTCCCTTTCATGTCCCTCGACTCTTATAACTGCCATCTGGTTTCTGTACAAATTGTAAATAGCCTTTCGCTCCCTGTATTTTACCCCTGCCACCTTCAGAATTTGAAAGAGAGTATTCCAGTCAACATTGTCAAAAGCTTTCTCTAAGTCTACAAATGCTAGAAACGTAGGTTTGCCTTTCCTTAATCTTTCTTCTAAGATAAGTCGTAAGGTCAGTATTGCCTCACGTGTTCCAGTGTTTCTACGGAATCCAAACTGATCTTCCCCGAGGTTGGCTTCTACTAGTTTTTCCATTCGTCTGTAAAGAATTCGTGTTAGTATTTTGCAGCTGTGACTTATTAAGCTGATAGTTCGGTAATTTTCACATCTGTCAACACCTGCTTTCTTTGGGATTGGAATTATTATATTCTTCTTGAAGTCTGAGGGTATTTCACCTGTTTCATACATCTTGCTCACCAGATGCTAGAGTTTTGTCAGGACTGGCTCTCCCACGGCCGTCAGTAGTTCCAATGGAATATTGTCTACTCCGGGGGCCTTGTTTCGACTCAGGTCTTTCAGTGCTCTGTCAAACTCTTCACGCAGTATCGTATCTCCCATTTCATCTTCATCTACATCCTCTTCCATTTCCATAATATTGTCCTCAAGTACATCACCCTTGTATAGACCCTTTATATACTCCTTCCACCTTTCTGCTTTCCCTTCTTTGCTTAGAACTGGGTTTCCATCTGAGCTCTTGATATTCATACAAGTTGTTCTCTTATCTCCAAAGGTCTCTTTAATTTTCCTGTAGGCGGTATCTATCTTACCCCTAGTGAGATAGGCCTCTACATCCTTACATTTGTCCTCTAGCCATCCCTGTTTAGCCATTTTGCACTTCCTGTCGATCTCATTTTTGAGACGTTTGTATTCCTTTTTGCCTGTTTCACTTACTGCATTTTTATATTTTCTCCTTTCATCAATTAAATTCAATATTTCTTCTGTTACCCAAGGATTTCTACTAGCCCTCGTCTTTTTGCATTAGTGTATCTAATAAGTTTCACAGCCATAGAATAATTAAAGCTGACACTGGACCTCTGTGAGTAGCTGCACTTCAATTATAGCCACTCGATATATCATTGTTGCTTTCAGGTTTATAAAAAAGAAGCATGCACAGAGCTCCACAGTCAGTCCATCACTACCATTCACATAGATACTGGGTGAAAAAATAAATAAGGTTATGACAGTAGACACTAAAGATGATACGAAAAGGGTGATAGTATAATTCATTAATTTAAGTGCAAGGAATGTGTGTATATTGCAAAGTGTGACCACTGAAGCACCATTTAGCTTTTTGAAGTCATCCATTAAGTTGCTGCTAATGGCGGATGATGACTGCAGGATTTTTGTTTTTTCAGTGAATTTACTAAGCCCTGTTGTCCTAAATATTCTGTAACAAATTATGCCAGAATATGTCAATGGTGCAGCTGGAAGACTATGGATTTGATGAGAGGGTGTTGATGAATATAAAAGTTCAAATGGCTCAAACTTAAAAATATGTGCAAAATGATCCTTGAAACACATAAAAATTATAGAAAAGTGTTATGATTTGAATGCAATTGACTATTATTTATTTCCTAAACAACTCAGGCCTGTTGTATGTGACATTATGATGTATCTGACAAGTTGCCACCAGTGTTTCACTGTGATGACTTTATTTCCGAGTATGACTATTGTGATAAGCATTTCAGTTAAATGGAGACTGTCATCTTAATGGACCACATCCTATTAAATTGCACAATGAAGTCCCTGTAAGGGAAACAAATAAAATAAATTGTTTAAACTTGCTCTTCTTTTTTCTTTCATATAAAAATGCATAGTCAGTACACCTCAGCCACTTGGTAATAGCGCCATTCTATTTTTACTGCATGTACCTTACTAAGCTATAGTGACAGTGCATCTTTACATACTATGGGTAATATAACTGTATGGGAGCCAGCAGCAGTGGCATAAATGCCAACCATTTGGGTATCTGTTTATCCAAGCAATGAGGCGCTGCTGGGGAGCACCCATGCACAGCTGCAGGGGTGGCCAACAGAGTTAGTTACCACACTAGTAGCAGTGTGGATGGGGTAGAGCGGGTAGCTGCCTCCACCCCGGCCAAGTGTAGAGCTGGAGCACACCATGGAAGATATTAGTTTTTAATAAAGTGCATAGCTCTCCTACCCCAATATAGGGACATTCCTGCCATTATTTACTATGGTATTACAGTATCAGGGTTGCCAACATTTCTTTCAAGATGGCCGCCGAGTCAGATCACAGGTCTTTTCTTCGTCCGCTAAAATAACTTATTTAAGAGGAAATAGTGTCAAATTTAATTTTTCTTCGTCTTGTATACTTGTTGTAGTGTCAGTTCTTGTCACACAGTTGAATATTAGCGTCCCAGCAGCGCTTGTTCTTGAAAAAACGTGTTCTTTAGCTGAGGTCCCGATAATCGTGACGTAACCCGAACATAAACACAAAAAATTCTATTCAAGACCTCTTGATAGTCAAAAATTCGTTTAAAAAAGACTGCTACTAATTTCATCAGTGTCTGTTGCTGCAATAAAAGTGTAATTAAACGTTTCTAAATCGTATTTAATTGACACATTTCGTATTGTATACTATAGTTCAATTCTTTTATCTTGGCGGGTCGTGCATGCCCGCCCAGACGCGGGAGATTGCTGCGTTGCCAGTTGCACATGATGCACGCGCCAATAGAAGCAGCGCCATAGTATAGTATAGTTCGCAAACTTATGTTTAGGGGGGAGCGCGCAGTTCATGAAGTAAAGCCACCACGGCAGCATTAACCCTTTCGTTACTACAAAGACGTGCTCCCCACATTCCGCGCCATTTTGTCACTGCACTGCTCGCTTGTGCAGACACATGGTGTTCCGACTGCTTTGACACACTTATCATTCGATTTCACAAAAACTATTTGGCCCAAAAATTTGAGTTTTACACATCTTCTTGACTGATACCTTCCCCCCATAAATGACTTAATTTTGTTTCGATGTTCAACACAGTTATTATGCAGCATTAAATGTAGTAAACCATTGCACAAAATTTTGAAGAGTTTGCAGAGGTAAAAGTCCATAGCGTATACTTTCCGTATGGTCGATTTTAGTTGCCACAATGTTGAGTATGAAATGTGGACAAGATACCTAAATTTCATATAAAATTTACTGTATAACAATATCACATTTAATTTAAGTACCACATAGGTGTCGTATGTAATATTGAGAAATATTCCATCTATTGCGACTGTAACAAAATTTATAATATTACTTGAAAACACAGCTCTTCGGCTGGGCAGGTAAAAAATTCTCAACTTTACCTAGGTTTCAACTGCTCTAAGGCAGCCTTCATCAGAAGTAAAAAAATTTTACATTACCTATAACAGAGTTTTGGAATAACATAAAAATTATTAAATTAAACATATGTAATAAAATTACATCAATAGCTAACTGTTACGGTACAGAAGACAAAGAAAGCATTCTTACATAGAGTAAAAAGTTATGAAATGGTTTAGAGCAACAGTACTCACGTTAAAGATAAAAATATATTTGTACATTATAAAATTTTCCTAGGAATGCACAACTTGATTAAGACGCGCCGCTAAGGGTCGCGTGTGCGGCCGGCACTGTAAGCAGCATCAGACTGACAGGCGCGCGCGCTGTCGATGTTAGTAAGTCGGCACCTTGTATCGCGCCATCTAGTATTGAATGCTTGTAATTTACAGTGACAACAGCCAGAAGCATTGGAACAGGAGTGCACGTATTGTGCTGATTACATTATGTCAGATAGTATGTAACAGATCGAAAGTTGAACAAAATTTTATACTGTAGAACAGGGAGAGAGAGAACAATATTTAACGCTACAGTATGGGAAGCATAATAGCAATATTCCGTGTTAAGTGATTTTAAGCAAGGACTTTACAGCATCAAAGAAATTTTTATCATGTAATTGTAATTTCTCATTGAGGATTAAATGGTCGTTACAGGGAAAATGTTTGAAAATTTCCAGCTGTTCAAGAATATCAAGTCTGAAGCCTTTCTTTTCCTTATGTAAGATACTAATATCATGAACATCTTTAGGTTTGTTTCCTGTGATAAGAAGGTGGTCAGCGAATGACAAATTATGTACGTTCGTACCTTTTTTCCCTAATAGATGCTCTTTATATCTAATCGAAAAAGCTCGTCCAGTCTGTCCTATATAATAAGCTGAGCAAGTGTCACAGGTGATTTTATAAATGCCTGAGTTTTGCAGAGGCGACCGTCTTGGTTTTAAATTATGGATAAGATTATTTTTGCCGTCCGCACACGCGACCCTTAGCGGCGCGTCTTAATCAAGTTGTGCATTCCTAGGAAAATTTTATGATGTACAAATATATTTTTATCTTTAATGTGAGCACTGTTGCTCTAAACCATTTCATAACTTTTTACTCTACGTAAGTATGCTTTCTTTGTCTACTGTACCGTAGCAGTTAGCTATTAATGTAATTTTATTAAATATGTTTAATTTAATAATTTTTATATTATTCCAAAACTCTGTTATAGGTAATGTAAAAATTTTTTACTTCTGATGAAGGCTGCCTTAGAGCAGTTGAAACCTAGGTAACGTTGAAAATTTTTTACCTGCGCAACCGAAGAGCTGTATTTTCAAGTAATATTATAAATTTCGTCTACGGTTGCTGCATTATCGGCCATGTTCAAAACTGTAACAAAAGTTTTATTTACACCGGGCACGTTTGGCTTTATTTCAAAGCACTTCAATCAATGAAAAGGAAGTAGACAAAATACATTAAACAAAACTGTGGACTAACAAAAACATTAGAACTTGAATAAACCGTCTATCAGTGAAGTGCTCTGAGCTATGTCAAATATAATTTTTGTGTGTGGCACACACAAACAGCATTTATTTACTAAAACTCTGATCAACCAACACAAACATTGAATATTGTGTTACTGCAGCACAAAATTATGAAAGGTGACTTGGCAATGGAGGAGATAAAATACTGTCAGCTGAAGATGCCTCAAAAGAGAAAAATGTGCCTGGTCTAAATAAGATGCTTATTACAGTTGCAGAAGAGGAATATGTTTCAATACCATTGGTAAAACTGCGACTGTGGAACAAAAACAAGAAAGATAACATGAGTGCCATTGTGTAGGTGCCATACCTTTCATTGATTGAAGTGCTTTAAAATAAAGCCAACGCTCCCAGTGTAAATAAAACTTTTATAACAGTCACGAAAGACGGAATATTTCTCAATATTACATACGACACCTATGTGGTACTTAAATTAAATGAGATATTGTTATACAGTAAATTTTATATGAAATTTAGGTATCTTGTCCACATTTCATTCTCAACATTGTGGCAACTAAAATCGACCATACGGAAAGTATACGCTATGGACATTTACCTCTGCAAACTCTTCAAAATTTCGTGCAATGGTTTACTACATTTAATGCTGCATAATAACTGTGTTGAACATTGAAACAAAATTAAGTCATTTATGGGGGGAAGGTATCAGTCAAGAAGATGTGTAAAATTCAAATTTTTGGGCCAAATAGTTTTTGTGAAATCGAATGATAAGTGTGTCAAAGCAGTCGGAACACCATGTGTCTGTACAGGCGAGCAGTGCAGTGACAAAATGGCGCACAGTGCGGAATTCGGAGAGCACGTCTCTGTAGCAGCGAAAGGGTTCATGAAGAGACAAAGCACTAGAAATTTCAAAAAATTACATTCAAACGAATAAAATTCATGAAATAAGACACTTTTTAAATAAAGAAAATATTAAGCTCTGCACAGGGTTTGAAATCATAACTTTCTGCTTAGCGGGCCAATACCTTAACCGTTATGCTAACGCAGCTCGTCCAACTATATATCTCCGTCAGAACTCTCAAACGTCACGCAAAATACTGACAACACTGTTCGTATGACTATGAATTATTCACGCTTGGTCAAAGTACGATAGGAAATAAACAATTACCGCTGTTCTTTATTGCGAAAAAGCAGTTCGTGAGCTTGATACAAACACCTTTCCTTGCTATTGCCTGAATTAGGAGGCTTATTGCTTCTTTGGTTTAATTAATTAATAGAATATGAAGCAACTGGTATAAAGAATGGTTTTTCCAAACTTTCTATAAAAGAAAGTCTGCTATCAAGACATTGCTTTTGTTCTATTACTTTATTTACGACTGAACGTTTCTAAAACTGAAGACACTCGTCCGTGCTCTGCACTGCAGTCGAGATCTGCCAACGTCGTTCTCTGTTCATTGGCTGACTGTGTTTTGTGACATCAGATGCGCAGAATGAATGTAAACTTGGCCGCCGTCGTAAATGACGCGCACTTTAGTTAGATAGACGCGATCTAGGTCTAAATTTTCCGAGTTATAAACGTTCGAAAACCTGACCAACCACGCTTGATAACGCAAATTCTCTAAATGCAAATTAATTATAAATTCATTCTCCTGTCACTGTAGCCTATCTCTAAATCAGTACAAAAACCTTTGTGTTGTTTTTTGTTTACACGCAGCTAATCTCGCGTCCTTCACAAATTTAAAACATTCTTTAAACTTAATTATTCTTTTGAAACTGGCCATGAGTGAGAAATGTGGGAGCTGTTATAGGGTAGTGAGAAGAGGGATTTGTTGCCAATCTTGTAGGAAATATTTTCATGGGGGGGGGGGGGAGGGGGGGGGGAGGGGGGGAGGGGGGGTTCAGTTGGGAGAATGTTGGGAGAACAGAAGAGGATCCCTCCTGCAACTACAGAATATGCAGTAGGAACATTTTGATTGGGGAACAGGAAATGAAAATCTGTGCCCTTCAGGCACAGTTGGAGGAAGCAAGGAAGGAACTCATAAGGATCAAGGGAGATAGGGTGGAGGAGGGCGGTTGGGAACTGGCAGCTGGTAGGAGGAAAGGAAGAAAAAGAATGTGTGATTTGACAGTTTTATCATCAGCACCAAAAACAGGTATCTACCACTGCCAGAGTTGAGTGAAGAAGAGCCTCAGGTAAAACGAGGAGCAGGAAATGTGCAGCACACTTCAACTGAGGTCAAGAAGCCTAGGAACGTACAAAGTGTTAGAAAGAAGAAAGTGCTGCTGCTAGGTAGTAGCCATGGACAAGGTGTAGGCCCTCAGCTACAGGAAAGTTTAGGGGCAGCGTACCTGGCCACCAGTTTCTTCAAGCCAAATGCAGGGCTAAGTCATGTGATAGAGGACCTAGGCTCTTTATGTAAGGACTTTACAAAAGAGGACCATGTAGTGATAGTGGGTGGGGCAGGAAACAGTTTGGACAGGGATGGGGCATATGACATAGGTGGTGATCTGGACAATATAACTTCCCTCCCTCATGGCACCAACGTACACTTTGTTGAGCTGTTCTAGCATCATGATCAACCACACCTTGATGGAGCTGTGACGTGAATCAATGTGGGGTTAGGCTCTGAGGATAGTGAACTTTGCTCATGTTTCTGTGGTGCCATCAGGACTATCAACAGATGGGGTTTCACTAGGCATGGCCTACACGTAAACAGGACTGGGAAAGGAAGATCGGTACAGCTGATTCATGAAAGTCTAGGGGTGAATCTCAGGCCACACATGGTCAAATACCTGTTGTCATGGGTAGGAGAAGTAGGTCTTTTTTAGGATAAATCCAAACAACAGGTTCTCCTGCCTAAAGAGTATCTCCACCACTTCAAAAAATACTAAAACAATCACTCGCAAGAAATATTTTAACACCTCAAATATCACATATACCAGATATCACAAAGAAAAACAAAGATGCCAGCCTGGTCGCCACTCACTCCAAATGAGGTCCGAAACATCATTGAATCAACTAAAAGGAAGAAAGCAGCGGGACTGGACATGATTTACAATGAATACCTTAAAGACACAGCCCATCTGCTAGCACCAACATGGACAAAACTTTATAACAGACGCATTGAAACAGCAAAAATCCCAGGCCAGTGGAGAAAATCAGTAGTAAGGGGAACGTACAAAGGGAAGGGCAACCCAAAGGACACAAACAAATACAGAGGAATAGCCTTGGAAAACAACCCTTTTAAGGTATTCACAAAACTAATCACAGGAAGAATAAGACACACTTTGGAAGAACACCTCCCAGAATCTCAATTCGGTTTCAGGGAAAAAAAATCCACTATCACAGCAGTGGAGCTGCTTTTAAAAAACATATGGGAAACCATTGATAAGAAGCAGAAATATTATGCTGTATTCATAGACCTCACAAAGGCCTTCGAGCTCCTCGATCGATCATTAGTAAAAAGGATGCTCGACGAAACCCTGGGAAGAGACAGCGTCTGGATGAGGCTCATAAACTACATAAATGAATGGAACGAGATAAGGATCTCAGACAACCTCAACCTGTCTGAACCAATAAGGCAGACAAACGGAGTACTCCAAGAAGACCCAGTAAGACCACTCCTGTTCATTCTGGCAGCAAAGGACATTATGGAAATCGCTCAAGACAAAGATGTTGAAGCATATCCCTACGTGGACGACATTGTGATAGGCTCAAAAACTTAAAGAAACTACAGGAGACTATAGAAGATGTGGAAAAATGATACACAAAACACAAGTTCGTAATCAACACCGACAAGATGGAAATGATGGTATTCAGACCAGGCGGGCAAATCCCAAAAATGACAAGAATTGCACTAGAAAGAAAGCAAATATCTATCACAAAAGATTACAAATATCTAGGGATAACACTCCAGCCGTCCACAAAGTGCTTCACTAAACACACAACAGAGAAAGTGACACAAGCCATCAGAGCAATAAACGAAATAAGTTCCTCCAGAACACTAAATCTAGACACAGCTATGGCACTCTTCAAATCAAAAATAATACCGATACGGGCTTATGGGATAGAAATCATATGGATACACCTAAATGAAAAGAACTTAGAAGCATTGGAAAGAGTAAAGGGAACCTATATCAAAAGAGCATTAGGGGTAGCAAAAATCACAAGATCAAGATTAGTCTACCTTCTCACCCGAGAATCTTTCCTCCTAGAGGATCTAAGGACAAGGTTCTTACTTCCAAACACATCAGCATTGGAGAACCTACTAAGATCACTACTCAAGAAAAGAGAGGAAGTTCCAATGGAATTCTATGGATCCGGGGCCATGATCGACCGCACTTGGACAGCAGCAGATTTTGAGATGAGACACGTATTTACAAGACTAACAGTGCACGGATTCCACCATGAAATTTGTGAAAATACAACATACCACGAACCGTCAAACATTTGCAAGTGTACACTATGTGTACAGTCTTGTGAGAGATACCATATAGAAATATGCAACAAGAGGACCAGATCAATTAGAGACTATGCAATAAATGGTTCAAATGATAATCTGTTATAATACCTGCACTCAATGTAATCTACCATTAAGAATTATGCAGACACTCAATACATCCTTGTAATTCACTCTCAAATGATTGTAATCTAATGTATAACTATCATGGCTATTTTGTGCAATAAATTGTTCATAAAGAAAAACAAACCATTGGAAAGAGTAACATGGGACATTTCACAGACTTAACAATCCTCCATCAAAACATACAATCAATAAAAAATAAAATACAACTATTGGAAGTTGAGCTCCATTCTTTGAACTGTACAGTAGTTTGTATTACTGAGCACTGGTGTAGAGACACAGAAATCCAACATGTAGTATTATCATTGTATGAAAAGGCAAACTCTTAATGCAGAACTACTTCAAGGGTTGGAGGACCATGCATTTATATCAGGAAAGGAACACAGTTCAAATCAAGATATGACCTCAGTACAGTAAGTGAAGACAACCACTTTGAAATATCAGCTATTGAATTAACGAGGCTTGATATCACCAAGAAATTAATCATTTTGTGTATGTATAGATCTGGCAGTGGTAGTGTGGACACTTTTTTCACAAGTTAACAGAAGTTCTAGATAAAGTCTCAAGTACAAAGGACAACATAATTCTGTGTGGGGACATTAACATCAACACTAATATCATAACTGAATCCAGCAGCACCTTCATAAACATCCTTCAAAGTTTTGACATGTCCCTATTGGTCGGTAGTGCAACAAGACTTACCACAACAACTTCAACAGTAATTGAACATGTGGCCACAAATATGGACAGGGAAAAATGTGATGTAGCTGTAAAAGTATCAGACTGTCTCTGTCAAATAACAACAGTAATGTCAGGCATCAATTTATTCCCTAAACTACAAGCCTACAAATGACATCTATCAGAAATCAAAATAAAAGATTTTTCAAAAGAACTAGAAAAACAAAGCTGGGATGGAGTGTATAAGAAAACCAATGTGAATATGAAATTCTCTAAATTCTCCACATTGTTTAAATTGAACTTTGAAAAAGGCATTTCCAAAAGTATGCATGTCTGTATCAACATCTCACAAAAACAGATGGATAACAGCAGGTATTCTGAAGTCCTCCCAAACACTTAAACACCTCAGTTCCATGAAAAAGATTCTCAATGATCCAGAATTCTTAAATTTCTATCATAGATACAAAAAGATCTGTAGGAAGGTGCTGATTGCTGCAAAAAAGTAGTTTAATGACAAAATAATATATAATTCAGAGAATAAAAGCAAAGCAGTCTGGTATGTTATAAAAAAGGAAATGGGGAGAGGCAAACAAATGCAGAATAACATACTGCTAAGGGATGGGGATAAAGTAATAAATGATCCACAGCACTTAGGAAACTATGTAAATGAGCGTTTTTCAAGTATTGCAGAGAGGTTACAGCAAAAATTCCCCAGAACAAATATAACACCTGTAAATAATCTTGCACTAAATACAATGATGTTACTTCCAACCACAAAGAATGAAGACAGTAAAACAATTCAAAAACTAAAACATAAAAAGTCATTAGGCTTAGATGAAGTACCACTGTGTGTACTGAAATGATGCATAGGGATTAACTTAAGTATGTTGTTAAATTAACCTAATTATGTCATTCGACTCATTCCACATCATTATGAAATATCGTATTCATGATCCATGGAACTAGTATTAATCTAATCTAATCTAATCTAATCTACAAGGCCCCTTAACAAATATAATAAATGAATCCTTCACATCGGGGCAATTCCAGAGCAGTTAAAACAGGCAAGAGTAGTACCTTTGCTTAAGAAAGGTACTGCAGAAGACATAGAAAATTACTGGTCCATAACCCTGCTGTCAGCATTCTCAAAAATAATAGAAGCAATTATAAAAGCCAGATTAATGAATTACCTGAATAAATACAATCTTTTAAGTGAATCATAGTTTGGTTTCCGAAGTGGCAAAAATATGGAGTCAGCCAAAGTAGAATTCACTAAAGTTGTACTTGATGCTCTTGATAAAGATGAGTGTGTCACAGGTATATTTTTGGATCTTTCTATGGTGTTTGATACAGTCGACCACAAGATTCTATTAAATAAATTTGAAGCATTAGGAATAATAGGGCTAGCCATGACTGGTTTCGATCATATCTTACAGATAGGGTACAAAGAGTAGAGATAACACATACTTCAAATAAATCTAAACATTTAGTAAAACACTTATCAGAACCAAAATACATTCCGCAAGGTAACCCATATTAGGACCAATACTGTTCCTGATATACATCAATGACTTTCCAAGTAGTGTTACTTTTGGTGAAAAAATCCTCTTCGCTTATGACAGCAATTTCATTTCATTTTCATTTAATATCATCCTTTTCATCATTTGCATGATATAGGAATTGTCATAATACTGTCCAGAATATGCAAAAATTGCTATCAAACACACAAAATTAACATTATGTTGAAAATTAAAACATTGAATGAAAACACATAAAATTAACATTATATAATATGTTGAAAATTAAAACATTGAATTAGTGTGTTGTTCTTTTACTTGCTCATTTAACATGTACCATATGTGATGTATTTATATATATTTAGTTCATTTTGGAAAACACATATTACACATAAAAGAGGATAAATGAGACATAGAACTGACAATGAGAGCATGACATTGACAATGCAACTATCAGTTAGTGATTTAAGGATTCAAAATATTCCTCTATTTTATAAAAACATTTATTTATCATAAACTTTTTTAAATTCTGACTTAAATTTTCCTTCATCTTCTGTTCCCCTGATGCAGAGTGGCAGAGCATTATAAATCTTTATTCCGTAGTGGCTCACATGTTTTTGAGTTTTTGTTTTTCTTGTTCTTTCTACGTGCAGATTATTACAGATACATGTATTGTAGTCATGAAGATCTGAATTTACACGTAAACTACTCAAGTGTGTTCTTGTATGCAGTATACTTTTTAATATGTACATAGATGGTCCTGTATGTATGTTTAGGTGCATGAACAAGGGCTTCCAATGTGTTTGTGGGGAGCTGTGTGTAATAATTCTAATGGCTCTTTTCTGTAATTTAAAAACCTCTCTCAAGCGACATTTAGTTGCACTCCAGAATGTTATTCCATAGGATATAATAGAATCGAGCTAAGCCACATACACTGATCTTGTACACTCTGCACTGCAAACTCTAGAAATTATTCTCAGTGCAAAACGTGCTGAATTGAGTTTTTTGTATATGTATGTGACATGGTATTTCCAGCTCAAGTGCTGATCAATGTACATGTCCAAATATTTTGTAGACCATACTTTCTCTGTTTCATGGTCACTCAATGATAAATGGTGATCATCCTTCTCATTTACTTTACCATACTGTATGTAATTTGCTTTATTTAAATTGAATGTTAACTTATTAGTGTAAAACCACTGTTGCACACTCTTCAGAACCTTTTCAGCTGTCGTGAATGAGGATTTGCTGTCATCACTTATAGTTATGCTTGTATCATTTGCAAATAACATAATTTTTGATGATCTGTTGGGCCTTTCAATGTCATTTATATAGATTAGGAACAATAGGGGACCAAGAACACTACCCTGAGGGACACCTACTGCCTCTTTCTTAGCATCAGAAACCCACTTTATTTTTTGCTTATTCTGAGATGAGGTGAGTTCCACAACCTGAGTTCTATCTTGGAGATAGGATTCAAACCATTTCCTCTCAATTCCTCTGATGCCTATTGTCTCCAGTTTGTCAAGGAGAATTTGGTGATCTACTGTATCAAAGCCCTTGGAAAGATCTAGGTTGATTCCTACTGCACTCTTGTTATTGCCTAAATTTCTAATAATTTCTTCTGTATAGGCCTGTATAGCTGTTTGTGTGCTGTAACCTGTACAAAAACCATGTTGATTATAATTTAGAAGATTGAAGGTGTCAAGGTAGCTTATGAGTCTAATTTTCATCAGTTTTTCAAATTTTTTTGATAAAGATGGAAGGAGGGATATAGGTCTATAGTTTTCTACCTTATGTGTATCCCCATTTTTGAATAATGGTTTAACCTTAGAAATTTTCAACCTTTGTGGGAACACCTCTTCACTGAATGATAAATTGGCAATATGTACCAGTGGTTCCAAGATTTGTGTGGCGACTTTTTTTATTATTGACACTGGCACTTCATCCAGTCCTGCAGACATTTTGGGTTTCATACTCTTAATTACTTTCAGTATTTCATATTTATTAGTGGAACTTATTATCATTGACTACTTTTGGAGCTGTTGTTTTCTCTTCTTTGGTAAAGTTCTTGCTTAATTTATCAGGTACACTTAGAAAGTAGTTGTTAATGTAATTGGGCAAGGCTTCCTTCTTTATTTCAGTGTTATCACTAGATTTAAGTACAATATCCTGGACTTTAGAGCTTTTTCCTATTTCTCTTTTAACAATTTCCCATGTGTTCCTTGATTTATTGTCTGACTTCCTTATTAGTCTATCATTACTTAATACTTTTGCTAGATTACTTACCCTTCTATATGCCTTTTTGTAGTTACTAACATGTTTTTTTGAAATTAGGGTCAGTATTGGTTTTCATTTCAGAGTTTAGTCTTTTCATAGTCTTGGAAGAGTTTTTAATGCCAGATGTGTGTCTATGGCTAGATGAGTTGATTTTAACTAATCTTTTTGGAAAGCACATTTCAAAATTTGTTACGAAAAGAGAGGAGCAAACATTGTATGCAGCATCTGTATCAGTTTGTGACAATACTTTTGCCCAAGATTGGTTAGTCAGTGTGACACCAAATTGGTTGCAGTTTATGGGAGAGAAAATTCTTTTATACATATGATGTACTGTTTTTGTATGTATTGGAACTGTGATCACTTTAATAATAAGTGTGTTATGATCAGATATTCCTAGCTCAATATTCAAAACGTTTGTATCTGTGCTTTATATATTAAAAATATGTTATCTATAAGACTTTCTGAAATGTTTGTTACCCTTGTAGGACTGTTTATATTAGAATATAGGTTGAAACTGTGTAGAATATTGAGGAATTTAATTTTAAATGGACTATCTACCAACATATCAACATTAAAGTCCCCACATACAATTATTGATTCCTTCTTATCATGTATGATGCTCCTCTGTAGTTCTTCAATCTTATTTTTAAAAAATGTCTGCGTCTCCACATGGTGACTGTTATTTTCCTATTTTTTACATCCATTTTCACTGCTGTTGCCTCAAAATGTTTTTCTATGCTCAGGAGCTCAGCTTCAGGCCTGTTTTTCACTTTAATATCTGATTTCACATAAATGCAGACACCCCCATTCCTGGCTTCCTTCCTAGGAAAATGACTAACCAAGGTATATGGGGAAATATTAATGTTTTCTAATTCATAATTTTTGCACCAATGCTCTTGAATACAAATACAATCAACACAATATTCACTGGCCTCAATTTCGAGATCTAAAGTCACTGAGAAAACAAGAGAATTCCTTGCTGAGAAAGCAAATGAAATTCTCAAGGAATTTTATCTTTGGTCAATAAGTAATAAAGTGACATTGAACATAAAGAAAACTAATGCCATGAATTTCAGTTTGAAGAGGAAAAATTACAATGTTAAATTAAATGTAGATGCACCGCTGTAGACTGTATTATAAATGCAAAATTTCTAGGAATGAATATTGATTCTCAGTTGAAGTGGTGTGAACACACAATGGTACTCACAAACAGAATGTCATCAGCATGTTATGCCCTTAGAATCCTATCATCAGTGTGTAACATGCAGTGTCTTTTAGTTACATATTATTCATATGTACACTCAATTCTTAGCTATGGCATTCTTTTTTGAGGAACAAATGCACAAAATATGAACACAATTTTCAAACTACAGAAAAGAGCCGTAAGAATAATAACCAAAAATACTAGTCAAGTTCATTGTAAAGATCTGTTCAAAACAATGGGGATTTCAACTGCTCCATGTGAATACATTAACCAGTCAGTTGTACACATCAAAAATAACATTGGTAATTATTGCATAAACAGCTCTGTCCATGACCATGCAACAAGAGATAGACTCAACCTACATTTACCAAGAAAAAATAAACATAAAACTCAAAACAGCATTTTCTACCAAGAAATAAAACTGTACAATAAATTACCAATAGAGATTAAAGAAATTCCAAAAATACACTTATGGTGCGCGTGGTTGGGTTGCCGAATCCAATGATGCACGCTACACCACATGTAATAAACACTATTTTTATTTCTCGTAAGCACACATATACAGTTGTTTACATTCTGAATTCTCGGTACACGTCCGTACACTTTCGCGCGCGACCACAGACTGGGGCAAAGAGCTTGCCAAAAACAAAGATATTAACCGCGACTTGGTCGATAGTCGCCACATTAGCCCCCCCCCTAGAGTGTGGAGCACAAACATAAATATTGGGGCATACATGTAAAGGGAACACCCAGGGGGGAGGGAGAGGGTGTTTAATCAGAAACCATACCTTACATTACATTACATTAGTAATTGAAGTCTTCGAGCCAGCGAGGGGGGCGGATGGTCCTGCCTGACCGGGTGAATCCTCGTACAGCAGTTGAGGGATCTGGGGAGGGGATGGTGGGTTGTGAGGGGCCAGGATAGCGGATCTGAATGCCTGTGGCGGTATGTAGGACTTTGACCGTTGATGGGTCAGTACCAACAGGCAAGGGGACAGACTGGAGGAGATGAATGTGAGTTAAGTTGTCACTGGGGAAGCTGGCTTGTTCATAGAAGATGTACACATTACCCGGCTGCATAACAAAAAACACATTAGAGCTGCAAATAAGATCTGTGTTGACATTCACTACCACTTCCTGATACGGGTTGACAGAATCTCCACACGAGTCGTCATCGGTGACATCACACGCTCTGAGGCTGGTCCCTGATACATCACTGAATCCTAACAGGGGAGAGGCGAGGGGCTGCCTGTAGGAGGGTAAGTCATCACACGCATCACTCTGCCTAGGAATGTCACACGCACCTGTAGCACTGTCACACGACTGGGAGTGGGGAACGTCACACGTGTGGGAATGGGCGTCGCTCATCCATGGACTGTCGGTAGATGCCTCATGCGAGGTGGGTGCTGCAGGGGATGGGGTCTGACTGGGAGGGGTATCGGGCAGTTCTCCCAGAGTCCATGCAGGTTTGAGGCGGCAGACGGATACCGTTTGAGGCGTGCTGTTAATGAGCACTTCGAACGTGTTGGTACGCCGTGATATGACTCTGTGCGGGCCCGTATATGGAGGTCTGAGTGCCGGTCGGATGGTGTCATCACGCACCATGACGTGAGTGCACGACGCCAAGTCCTTATGCAGAAATACGGGAGGGGGCGTGTGTGGTCGAGGAGGCGGCACGCGGATGTTAGCAATTAGCTCCTTGACCTGCCCGACGAATGTCGAGTCGCAGATTTGATCTGGAGGAAGTGAAGGCTCAACTAACTCTGCTGGGAGTGTGAGGGGTTCTCCATACAGTACCTCTGCCAGGGATGCGCCAAGGTCCTCTTTGTACGCGGCCCGAACGCCTAACATTACCCATGGTAAGGCATCGGCCCACTCACCTCCGTGGCACATCAGGGAAGCTTTAAGCGTTCGGTGCCAACGTTCCACAAGCCCATTGCTCTGGGGGTGGTATGCTGTAGTCCTAACTCGTTTCACCCCACACAGTTCACAAAGCTGTCGGAAGAGGGCAGACTCGAACTGGCGGCCCTGGTCGGTGGTGACAGAGACTTGGCAGCCGAAGCGCGAGATCCACATTAACAGCAGGGCTCGGGCCACTGCATCGGCTGTGATAGTAATGAGAGGAATTACCTCTACCCAGCGGGTAAACCTGTCAATTGCGGACAGTATGTAACGGAAGGGGCCTGAGGGGGGTAAGGGCCCGACGATATCGATGTGTATGTGCTGGAATCTTCTTTTTGCCACATCGAACGTACCCATGGGGGGCTGTGCATGACGTCCTACTTTTGCGCGCTGACAAGCCACACATGCTCGTGCCCAACTGCGACACTGTTTTATCACCCCGGGCCAAACAAAACGTTCAGATACCAGACGTGCGGAGGCGCGAATGCCAGGGTGTGCCAAGTCGTGGATACTATTAAATATGTCCCAGCGGAGAGGTGCAGGAATCACCGGGCGTATGCGTCCTGTTGAAATGTCGCACCAGATGGGTGATGAAAACCCAGGAAGTGTCCGTAACTCTAGTTTGAGTCCTGTTTTGATATCGGAACGCAATGCTGCGAGTTCAGTATCCTCTGTCTGCAATTTAAGGAGCTCACTGAGGTCCAGTTGTGAAGATAAAACCGACACCCGAGACAGAAAATCAGCGACGACATTGTCTGCGCCTCTGACGTAACGTATGTCATTCATAAACTGACATATAAGGTCCATATGCCTAAAACGTCTCGGGGATGAGTCCTTACCTGGGTTACGGAAAGCGTAAACCAATGGCTCGTGGTCGGTAAATACCACGAGATGGCGACCTTCGATATCATCTTGGAAATATTTGATAGCAGCGTAAATAGCAAACAGTTCCCGGTCGAAGGTCGACCATTTACGTTGGGAAGTGGTCAGTTTGTGGGAGAAAAATCTGAGCGGCTGTACAACAGAACCCACGGATTGCTGAAGTACTGCCCCCACTGCTGTATCACTTGCGTTTGTAGTAAGCGAGGTAGGAGCATCAGGAATGGGGTGAGCAAGCGTAACAGCTGTCTGTAAGGCTGACTTTAGATTATCAAATGCGCGACGCATATCTGGAGTCCACGTGACCGCCCGAGACCCTGATGTGTTTTTTCCTGCGAGGGCATCCGTCAGTGGGGCTTGTATGTCGGCGGCGTGGGGAATATGTTTACGGTAGTAATTTACCGTTCCAAGGAAGCGGCAGAGGCCCTGAAAATCTTTGGGCAAAGGCACCGTACTAATGGCCTCCACCCGTTCAGTTAGGGGGCGGATGCCGTCGCCCGAAACTCTGTGGCCCAGAAAAGTGACACTGGTGCGGCGGAGTTGTGACTTAGTATTGTTCACTGCGATACTGTTTGCTTTTAATAGTTGGAGCACTGTATTTAAATGTTGTTCATGTTCCTCGAGGGAGGAAGAAAAAATTAACAAGTCGTCCAGGTACGCATATGCAAAGTCCAGTTTTCCAACCAGCGAGTCAATGAACTGTTGCCACGTCTGTGCAGCATTTTTAAGGCCGAATGGCATAAACAAATACCCGAACAACCCGAACGGGGTGATGATAGCGGTCTTTTCAACGTCCTCAGGTGCCATTGGCAGTTGGTGGTACGCCTTATGACAATCGACTACACTGAAAATTTGTGCCCCATGCAGCTGGGAAGCAAAGTCTTGAATATTTGGGACGGGATAATTATCTAAAATTGTTCTGGCGTTAAGCGCCCGATAGTCACCGCAGAGGCGGAAAGTGTCATCTTTCTTAGGCACCAAATGAATGGGTGACGACCAACAACTAGAAGAAGGGCGGATAGTCTTATTATCTAAAAGTTCCTGAACAATAGCTTTGGCGTGTTTAAGTTTTTCCGGATTTAAACGCCTAGCCTTTGCACGTACCGGTGGGCCTTCTGTGGTATTTATTCTGTGGACAGTACCGTTATTGATCGCGAACACCGATGGGGATGCTGGACCAGCACCCGTTGCACTGTGACTAACCTGTAATGCACACATGTGTGTGTCCAAGGCCGGCAGTTCAGCAGCAGTGGCGGTGATCCACTGGTAGTCCTTGTCGAAGAGCTCGGTGGGGTACCTGGTAGCGTCGCGGGTACAGCTTCCATCCGGCAGTAGAAATGTCACGCGGCGTCGGCTGCAGGTGCGAGGAAGTGGTGCGGGGGTTGGGGGCGTGGCCGTGTGCGACAGCTGGGCGGTCTGCTTACGCGCGTCCGTGAGCTTGGCTTGCACGGCGGCGATGCGTAAGCGGAGGGCCCCATTGCTGTCCCGAAGTTCGTCGTTGTGTGATCTAAGAGAAAGCACTGCAACAGCAGTTTCCGCTAGCTCACACAGCAGAATGGCGCTTTCGGATGAGAGGGGTAAGATATCTGAACCGGTGGTACGGTCTCCCGAGTTAAAGGTTAGTGTACCTCGCTGTAGGTCGGGTGACAGTGCGTGGGCTACGAGAAAATCTACCCCAAGCACGGGTTCATCCACATCCGCGACAACGAAAGTCCACTGTAAGGGCGTATTAATGTCCTGCAGTTTAAGGCTTAAATTCGTTATTCCATGAGAGCGGATCAGGGAATTATTGGCGGCTCGAAGCGGGGGGCAAGGCTGAAGCTCGAATTTAATACCTGCGGACAAAGGTATCACACTAACCTCGGCCCCCGTGTCGACTAGAAATGAAAGCTAAGACACTGCATCTTTCACGTACAAGCGTCCTGGCGCGTGAGGAGAAGAAGTATTTAGTGATAGGCGTCTGTGCGGTTCAACGCGGCCCGTAGCGCCTGAATTGGGTCGCGTTATTAGTTTGGGAACGCGCATGGAGAACGACAGTTCTTAGCCGCGTCGCCAAAGCGGGAGTGGAAATAACACCAAGCAGGGCGGCGCATGGCGTCGCCCGTCGTGCTGGTTGAGGTCAAAGCGGCAGTGGAGGGGGACTTGTTTGTAGTTCCCTCCGATGGCGACGCTGCAGTAGTGCTGGTAGGAGAGGAGTTACTGCGGCGGTTGCCAGGCGGCGTTGGCTCCGCGCGCATGCGTGGAGCGAGTCGTGCGCACTCTGTACTGCAGGATGGGAACTGCTGCGCAGGTGTGCCAACCCCTGAGGCCTGAGGGCACCCTGGAGGGGCATGCGGGGGGGGGGGGCAGAATGTTGTAAACCTGGTCTGCGATCTTCAGTTTGGCATCTAGTGGGGCCGAAGTTACATGTAGAAGGTGAAGTTGAACTTGCGGGGGAAGTTTCAGCAACCAGATGGTCCAAAGTGTAATGTCCGGCATGTGATGCGTGTCAATCATAGCGCGGAGATGACGCCAGAGTTGCGACGGGGACCTGGATCCCAGCGATTCCTGACTGATGAGGCGGATAGCTTCCTCTGTCGATGTGGATAGTCGCTCGAGGATGGTGCGTCGGGCGAACGCATATTTGTCCGTAGCGGGGGGCGAAGCCACAATGTCGCAGATCAGATCCAGTTCGTCATGGAGGTGACACAGTAAGCATAGGAACTTCAAATTGTCGTCGGCGACGCCGTGTAGCTGCAGGACGTGGTCGACCAAGGTAAACCATGTGCGTGGGTGATCCTTGCGAAGGGGTGGTAGCTTCGGCCAACGGGTGGGAAAGTCTTGACATAAATGTTTATCAGAAACTGTCTCTCCCTGTCCATAGTTCTGCAACGTAATTGTCTCGGGTGCAGTAGCGGTGCACCAGCTTCTGCCACTGTCAGTGGCACGCGGCACGGTAGGCGCGGCTGGCTCGACCTTGGTCGAGAAATCAATGAATCGAGCGGTCGACGGAGTAACGCCAACGGGCGTAGAATGGACCGGCGCGGTAGAATCGACCGTAGTCGACCGATGTGCGGCGAACGACGGAATACAGTTTCCGGGCCCCTCCCCTACAGGTGCATTAAAATAGTTAAAATCACCTAATGTTTGTGGAACACACGCGGCAGGAACGGTGTGTGCCGTCGGAAACATTCGTAAAGCGGACGCTGGTGGTGTAGGGGGGGTTGGTGCAAAATCCGGAGTTCCGGCAGAAATATGAACTCTCCTGTCTTGAGCGTCCAGCTCGATTTGTACAGTCACTGATTCGGGTGGAAAATTCACACTTGCACTTGGGAAACCTGTAAACATAGTCACTGGGGTTTGAGCACATTGTGTCGGCTGTTGAGCACTCGGAACACGTGGCTGTGGAATTGTATAAACACTGTCCTGTTGAGTACAGCTAATCGATGTGTTCGGAAACTGCGTAGAGCTATTGCGGACGCCCGGTGGATAATTGTAAAACCATGCTGAAGCGTCCGTTGGAACACTTAGTTGGCACGTGGTCGGTGTAGCAGGCGGCAAGCGCTCCATTGTGTACTGTTCGATGGTATAAGATTTCGTTGTAGCACTCGCGAACAAAATTCGGGGTCACCAGTATGGTGCGCGTGGTTGGGTTGCCAAATCCAATGATGCACGCTACACCACATGTAATAAACACTATTTTTATTTCTCGTAAGCACACATATACAGTTGTTTACATTCTGAATTCTCGGTACACGTCCGTACACTTTCGCGCGCAACCACAGACTGGGGCAAAGAGCTTGCCAAAAACAAAGATATTAACCGCGACTTGGTCGATAGTCGCCACACACTTATTTTAAAAGGCAGCTAAAAAGTACTTGTTATGCAATACATTTTATACATTGAAGGATTACTTAGCTAAAACAGAGTAGGGGTTCGATAAAAAATATTATACTAATAAATAATAATAATAATTATTATTATTATTATTATAAATAGTCTTACATTCCCCATAACACCTTCACTTTGTTTTTCCTTCTTTTTTTCCTTTGTAAAAATATTTACCCCCAAGGTATGCATGGCACAATACTAACACCTCTTCCTCTTTCTCAGCTCAACATTTCATTCATTATGGAGGTATGATGACTCAGTTTTTCAGGATAGCAAATGGGAAGTTGCAGTATAGAAAATAGCCCAGAGATCACCTGTGTGTGTGTGTGTGTGTGTGTGTGTGTGTGTGTGTGTGTGTGTGTGTAGTGAGTGAAGTGTTATGAAACAATGTGTGTATAATGTGTGCAGTGACTGATAGTGAGATATGAGTGAACAATGTGAACAATGTGGCATTACATTATTTAATAAGTTATTTGTAAAAAAAGTATTGTATACCAGGAGTAAATCTAATGTTTGTCTAATTAGAAGTCTGTAAATATATGTTTATACAAATTAGCTTATTTTAAATTGATCTAAATTTGTAATACTTTGAGATGTCCTATATCCTTGTAAAAAGAGATCTAAGGATGAATGAAGCTACTACTACTACTACTACTACTACTACTACTACTACTACTTTTAACGCAGGGACAGTGACACTGTAGCAAGAGCATACTTGTTGCAGTGGGCTGATTATTGAACTATTGGGTTGCACTGTGGCACTAGTCGATAAACATTTACATGTGCCTTTGGAGCAATAGTCTACAAAGGAGACTCCTTACAAATCACTTGTGTGACCCATCTTAGAATACTGTTCAAGTGTGTGGTGAATCACAACAGACCAGAATGGGAAGCAAGCTGAACATCTCACTACCACAAATCTTTAGTTCACTAAGGGCTAGCCACAATCTGGATTCCAGTAGTCTAATAAAAATTAATTGATCTATGTTCTGTATTACCTTAGTACACTAAATATACCACATGCAAACATTCCAAATTAGATGCGAAGAAGATAATGTCAGAAACATACAAAGTAGTAATTTCCATCTAATGGGTAATGTAATATGTAAATAATTTTGAAGTAGTAATATATGAAACCTATAAAACTGAGACAATTGGTAGGAACACCTGAAATTGTCATATTCTGTTTTAATTGACATATAATGAGAAGTGTAATATCAAGTTGCTCATTTTTGTTTATCAGCCACAATACATAAAATAATGTTCAGAATGTTATGATAACTGCTATTATCCATCTTTATAAGCAACTTATGTATTAAATTTTACTGATATTTGAAGCAATTATTGACTATAATGAAATAATGAAACATAACTCATGTAAAAACTCACCAAAAGATACTCTGTGCAATAAAACACAAAATTACTGTAAATTTCAACTGAAAGCTCTGTTAAAATGTTTGTTGAAGATATGGTAGGAACACCATCACTAATTTTGTTATTGCACAATTAAAGGTTGATAATTAGCATTGGTGGCTGAAGACTTCCAGCATAAGAAGTCATCTCATTCTGTCAACGGCCTTGTCGAAGAGGGCGGAGAAGCAGACAGAGGTTCAGGGCACTCTCTTGCCCTTGGAGTGAGAACTGCCCCTAAGGTCAGAAGAATCAGCAATAATCAACAGCATGAGGATGCCGAAGGCAATGGAAACCACTGCATTAAAGACACATGATGTGTTTCATGAGACATGTGGCCTGTAATTGAAAAAGTGTTATAATGATCTCTCCATTGGCAAAAGATCCCTTATCTATGGGAGGGGCTGCCAAGGGGGAGGTGACTATGAGAAAAAGATTGAATAATCAATGAAAAGATAATGTACTATGAGTCAGGGCATAGAATGTCAGAAGCTTGAATGTGGTAGGGAAGCTAGAATATTTGAAAAGGGAAGTGCAAAGGCTCAGTCTACATATAGTAGGGGTCAGTGAAATGAAATGGAAAGAAGACAAGGATTTCTGGTGAGATGAGTACAGGGTAATATCAACAGCAGCAGGAAATGGTATAATGGGAGCAGGATTCATTATGAAAAGGAAGGTAGGGCAGAGAGTGTGTTACTGTGAACAGTTCAGTGATAGGGTTATTCTTATCAGAATTGACAGCAAACCAACACCGACTGCTATAGTTCTGTTATACATGCCGATATTGCAAGCTGAAAATGAAGACATAGAGAAAGTATGTGAGGATATTGAAAGTGTAGTACAATATGCAAAGGGAGATGAAAATCTAATACTCATGGGGGACTGCAATGCACTTGTCGGGAAAGGGGTAGAAGGAAAGGTTACAGGAGATTATGGGCTTGAGACCAGGAATGAGAGGGGAGAAAGACTAACTGAGTTCTGTAATAAATTTTAGCTAGTAATAGTGAATACTATGCTCAAGACTCACAAGAGGAGGAGGTATACTTGGAAAAGGGCAAGTGACACAGGAAGATTTCAATTGCATTACATCATGGTCAGACAGAGATTCCAAGATCAGATACTCGATTGTAAAATGTACCCAAGAGCAGATGTAGACTCAGATCACAATGTTGTAGTGATGAAGAGTAGGGTGAAGTCTGAGACATTAGTCAGGAAGAATCAATATGCAAAGAAGTGGGATGTGGAAGTACTGAGGAATGATGAGATACACTTGAAGTTCTCTAAGGCAGTAGATAAAGCAATAAAGATTAGTCCAGTGAGCAGTACAGCTGAAAAGGAACAGGCATCTCTAAAAAGGCCCGTCACAGAACTTGGAAAGAAAAACGTAGGTACAAAGCTGATAACTGCAAAGAAACCATGGGTAACAGAAGAAATACTTCAGCTGATCGATGAAAGGAGGAGTACAAAAATGTTCAGCGAAATTCAGGAATACAGAAATACAAGTTGCTGAGCGCTGAAATAAGTAGGAAGTGCAGGGAAGCTAAGATGAAATGGCTGCATGAAAAAAGTGAAGAAATTGAAAAAGAAATGACAGTGAGATGGACTGACTCAGCATACAGGAAAGTCAAAACAACCTTTGGTGAAATGAAAAGCAAGGGGGTGGTAACATTATGAGTGCAACTGGAATTCCATTGTTAAATGCAGAGGAGAGAGCAGATAGGTGGAAAGGGTACATTGAAGGCCTCTATGAGAGAGAAGATTTGTCTGATGCGATAGAAGAAGAAACAGGAGTCGATTTAGAAGAGATATGGGATGCAGTATTAGAATCAGAATTTAAGAGAGTTTTTGAGGACTTAACATCAAATAAGGCAATGGTGTGTAGAATGTATTAGTCTGGTGTGTTAGATGATGATCAGTTTGGCTTTGAGAAGGGTAAAGGCACCAGACAGGCAATTCTGACATCGCAGTTGATAATGGAAGCAAGACTAAAGAAAAATCAAGCTACGTTCATAGGATTTGTCAACCTAGAGAAAGCATTCAATAATATAAAATGGTGCAAGATGTTCAAAATTCTGAGAAAATAGGGATAAGCTATAGAGAGAGACGGGTAATATACAATAAGTACAAGAACCTAGAAGGGATAATAAGAGTGGATGACCAAGAATGAAATGCTCAGATTAAAAAGGGCATAAGACAGGGATGTAGTCTTTTGCCCCTACTGTTCAATCTGCACATCAAAGAAGCAATGATGGAGATAAAAGAAAGGTGCAGGAGTGTATCAAAATTCAAGGTGACAGGATATGAATAATGCGATTCGCTGATGACATTGCTATCCTGAGTGAAAGTGAAGAAGAGTTACCTGATCTGCTGAATGGAATGGATAGTCTAATGAGTACAGAATATGGATTGAGAGTAAAACAAAGAAAGACAAAAGTAATGAGAAGTAGCAGAAACGAGAACAGCAAGAATCTTAACATCAGGATTGATGGTCAGGAATCAGTTGAAGTTAAGGAATTCTACTACCTAGGCAGCAAAAAACCAATGATGGATGGAGCAAGGAGGACATCAAAAGCAGACTAGCACTGACAAAAAGGGCATTCCTGGCCAAGAGAAGTCTACTAGTATCAAACATAGGAATTAATATGAGGAAGAAATTTCTGAGAATATAAGTCTGGAGCACACCATTGTATGGTAGTGAAACACGGCCTGTGGGAAAACTGGAACAAAAGTGAATTGAAGCATTTGAAATGTGGTGCTACAGATGAATGTTGAGAATTAGGTGGACTAATAAATAATGAGGAGGCTCTGTACAGAATTGGAGAGAAAAGGAATATGTGGAAAACACTGACCAGGAGGAGGGACAGGATGACAGGACATCTCTTACAACATCAGGGACTGACTTCCATGGTATTAGAGGGAGCTGTAGAGGGCACAAAAACTGTAGAGGAAGGCAGAGATTGGAATACATCCAGCAGATAAGTGAGGATGTAGGTTGCAAGTGCTACTCTGAGATGAAGAGGTTGGCACAGGGAAGAAAGTTGTGGCAAACCACATCAAAAACCAATCAGAAGACTGGTGACTCAAAAAATAATAATAAAAAATAAAAAATAAATAAATAAATAAATTCCCAAAGTCATCATTTATTTTTCTTATCTGATCTAAATACAAATATTATTGGCTAATTTATATTTCTGAAACAAACAGTAAATTTTATATTGTTTCTGTACATGTGTCAAATCAACCTGATGAAATAGTTTTCAATTGTAATTACTGAAAACCGCCCAATTGCCAGTGGCATAATTGTTTGAAAGCATGTAGTGATGTCAGCTAGAAAGCTTGAGGTTCACTGTTGAGTTGTTATATGCGATGGTTGACCTGTGTTGCTTATAATGCAATGAGTCCTTAGAACACATTCTATTACCATCAATGAAGAGGTTGATACCATACCAGTTTCTTCACATTACAACTATATTTCCAAATGTAGACCAAATCAGGTATACAAACAAAAACTTATGACTTTGTAAGTGAAAGGAGATATAATCCACGCCATAATTAAACCAATTTTATCACATAATAGAAAAATTCCATAGCTCTGTAAAATAATTTCTCTATAATTTTCATATTTATATTCAGAGGAAAAGCAGAATGCATTATAACGTTATTTAATGTTTATTATTGCACATAAATTAGAACATTTCTGCACAACTGCAATTATATTTCTAAATCACATCTATTAAACTTCAAATCAAAGACTGATTAACAACCAGATTTTGACCAGCTTAGTTAAAGACATAAAAATGCCAATTCTTCTTACATTTTCAGTTAGCTACTTCATTAAAAAACTAAATACAACTATCCAAACAATCACATAACTCCAAGAATGAAAGTTAGTAAAACAAAATTTGTGAACTGACTAGTAGATGTGGCATTATCAATGTATCGGAAAGTATCTGTTTTTGGGTAAAAAGAAAGGGAAAGTGCTTTGTCAACCAGTAAGAGAGTGACATCAGTGGTGAAAACTGGTAGCTTGTTACACTTTGATGCTTGGCAGTGTTGCACAACAAACTATGTTTGTATAATGTGACTGGTATATAGCAGTAATGAAGAGATGACATGGCTTTTGGAAATAAACAAATGGAAAATATCTCGTGTCCAGTCTAATAATTAAACAACCCATTGCCCAAGTTTTGAAAATAGCTGGAGAAAGCAGAGATATATTGGCACACCAACCAGATAAGTACCAGAATTCAAATTCTTAAACTGAATATGTTCCACTCATCTTATGACTGCAAGCAATGACATGTAAACAGATGTACTATCATTGTTCTCAGAAGATCTAGCTGGTGATCTAATATTTTTTGTATATGAGATGGGTTTACATGCCTTGAGTAATAAAGTGTCTTAAAAAACATATAAAGGTGTACCTATTATCTCAAGTCACATTGCATGCTGATGATAATCCTATCAATCTTGTTCTTGCTCAGATCACCGGGACACTGAATAAACAGATGTTAAGTATCTGTTTTACACCACCCATCTGAACTGCATAATTTTGATGAGACTTACTTGCAGCAAGTTTATATCATCTCACTACCAATAAATTTTTAAAAAGAAGTTATGTCTCAGTGGGATCCATACCAAATAGGACTAATAGAGGATACTGAATGTGTATTGGGATGGGTAGAATGAACGGTCACAGGTTTGTTTGGTCCATGGGAGAGTGTCACAGAGATGCTGAAGAAACTGAAATGGCAGACTCTTGAAGATAGATATATACTATCCCAAGAAAGCCTGTTTATAAAGTTTCAAGAACTGGCTTTAAATTATGGCTCGAGGAATGTACTCCAACCTGCTTCTGCCACTCCCAAGGTGATCATAAGGGCAAGTTTAAATAAACTGCAGAAAGCATAGAAGCATTTAAATAATATTCTTCCTGAATGGAACAGGAAAAGACCCTAATAACTAGTACAATAAGATGTACTCTCTGCAATGCACTTGACAGTGGTTTGCAGACTATAGATATAGTTGTAGATGCAAATATTATTTGAATTTGATGGTGTTGAATGGCTGATGAATGGAGCACAAATGTTAAAGTCTATCTCATGGTGCAGGGTACCCTGAAGAGTGGTGATGCTGGGGGCTTGTGATGGAGAACCAGCAGGAATGAACTACATGAATGGGGAAGAGGAGGTGGCCATCTTTTTATCATAAATTATGGTAATTAAGAACAGATTTACAAAAACTTAACCTGTGAGAGTGGCAGCCATTAAACTATTTAATTATGATGAGAATTATGGATATTAGTCTAAAAGCTTTTAGCCGCTAAGAAAATCATAAATTACACCAGTTTGTTTATATAAAGACTCAAGACCAAGTGGCTGGTTTGTTTAGATAAAGAGAACAATGCCTCCATTGAGCCAGAACCACCACAGGCTCACTACCTGTAACTCTCCCCCCCCCCCCCCCCCTCTCTCTCTCTCTCTCTCTCTATCTCTCTCTCTCTCTCTCTCTCTCTGTGTGTGTGTGTGTGTGTGTGTGTGTGTGTGTGTGTCATACAAAAAGAGGAAATGTTGTTACCAAAAATCTCAAAAAGTTCTATATTGATTTACTTCAAATTTTTGCATTATACTCTAATGAACATTCATACAGATGTAGGCTACATATTTTTAAATGATAATATATGAATCTATTTGTAATATATAAGGGTGAAATATTGTTACCCAAAATCTAGAAAATTTCTAGACTGATTTACTTCAAATTTTTATATGATACACTAACAAACATTCAGACTGACATAGGCTATACAATATACAGGTTTTTTGTTCAAACCAACTACAAGAAAGGAAATGCTGTACTATGCTGTGAAAATGTGCAGTATCATTTTTTTTCTTGCAGTCAGTTTCAACAATAGCAGCAAAGAATGTAACGCATTAGACAAATTGTTTCTTGCATATGTATTCTTTGTCTTTACATTTAATTTCAAACAGTGCTGTGTTTTTTCTTTGCCATCAGTTTTACAGAAAACAGGAAATGTGTATTTGTGGTTTATTGGCTTATGATTAGAATACTACTACACAAACTGAATCGTTCAAAATTTGGAATCCTACCCATCCGCAGATTAAGATCCCGAGCAATTATCCGAACATTTTAAGTCACTTCAGTTGCCAATGAATACCTCATTCCCAATAACAAAGTTCAGGGTCAGAGAGAGGGGTAAGAGGACAGAGAGTGGGAATGAGGAAATGGACATAGGGGAGAGGGGGAGGAGGAGATGGACGGAGAAAGGATTTGGGGAGGGGGGGGGGGGGAAGAGAAGCTGATGCAAAGACGGAGGAATGGGGAGGTGGAGGAGATGTAAAAAAATGAAGAGGGAGGAGGAGACCGACAGAAAGGGGAATCAGTTTAGGATGTTTATTCAATTCCCATACATATTTAGCAACTGTGAAGCATTACCAGGCTAGCTAGTGTTATATAATACAAAAGGAGCAGTAAGTGGGACTTGAACTGAGAACCATACATTCCACAGGCAATAAGTGACAAATCCAGACACGACTAACAAACATTCCTCATATCTCACATATACCAGTATCTCTCTCCTACATTCCAGGAGTAATACTACTGTTACAAAGCTATTCACTAGTGTTCCATTGTCTCAGAAGTGCTAGTCCAGCAAATGATGCAAGAGCATTTCGTGGGAAATTGAGAACTACTGGTAAATGGAAGCAGTGAGTCAGATTATTAGAGATACCTTGACAGTGCAGTCATTAGGAGCATTGTTCTCTAAAGGAAATCATCCATTTCAAGAGCCTGTGTGGTGCAAAATGCCTTCTAAATTTTCAACACAGTATAAATTCAGAGGCAGACTGGAAGATTCATTCTGCATAATTTCAAAGTAGAGAAATGCATTTATTTATTTATTTACTGAACTTTTTATTCAGTGATAAATCATGTTCACTTTATAACGATGCTACATTCATCTTGAGTGTTATGTAAAATTACTTAACTTTTTCCTGGAGTTCATTTTGATGAATGAATATAAATTAGCAACTTTTCATTATTTATTGGCAACAGAACTACATTCTCGACACGTTTAAACAAAGCACTTCACAGATATCACTGATCTCTTTTACAAACAGACTCTCAAGCAGACTCAAAAAGAACAACTGACTGATTGACTGACAGCCTCACTGCTTTCCCTTACACAGAATTTTAACAATTGCTCACAAAATATTCCATTATTAATTTTGTATAATTTCAATGTTACAATTAAAATTTAGAAAGTTTAAAGAGACTGATGTTACAGCCATATAAGGTATAAAATACAATATTTGAATCACAATCTTTTCTAGTAATATCTTTGTTTTCCATAAGAAAATCATTCTGAACTTTAATTACAATAATGTATTGTATGTATTATTTTAGTTACATAATTAATTACAATTTGGATTTGGTTCCTTACATGTGAGGTGGATGCTCGGGTAAGATACACCAAACAACACCTTATAATCAGGAGTTCATTTATTCACCTCTTCACACAAGTAAGGCTTACAGAGAACTGAATGGCGGAACAAGATAAAGATAATGTTTTGCTTAGTTCAAAGAAGATGCTCAGATCGATACTGGTGTCGATCTCATTGGTGCCACATAGCCACCCCCCCTCCCTCCCCCCCCCCCCCCCCCCTGCAGTACGGAGTGCTTCTGAGAGGCCAGGGGGGGTGGTGGGGGGGGGTGACTATGGCGTTGGCAGGGGAGGTTGGCAGGAGCCGGACCACAGTCAGCTCGACAGCGTTGTCGGGGAGCTGTGTGGGTAGTGTCGTGAAGGAAGGTCCGGCCACCGAACCTGGAAGTCGTTGAAGTGCGCCGGGCATCGTACTGGATGTGCTGGTCATGTGGCGACAGGTAGGCTGGCGGTTTGCGGGAGGAATGGAAGCGACGAAGATTATGTCGCCGGTGGGCGCGGCGAACACACGAAGCATGTCCAGGTCGACGTCGGGCGAGAGGGGAACACATTTCACCAGGTGGCAGGAAATGACGGAGACTGTGTCATGTGCAACGGATGAAGGGAAACACACAACAAACAGTGTGTCATCATGTTGTATTATAGAGATGTCATGGATTATGTCCGGGGGTACAGGCACAAACACCTCGAGCGAGGGCACATTCGAGATGGGGGGAGCGTGAGAAACCTTGGGCGAGGCAGGCGACGGGGGAGAGGTCGAAGGGACCAAAGAAGGGCCCAGCGATGAGGGCATGATCATACGTAAGCTCAACGTGGTGAGCATGTGATCTCTCGATGGAGTGCATGAGACCAGAGTAGAGGGCGAGGTCGGAGAAGAGCTCAACGATTGGAGCTGGAAGTCACTCGACTGAGTGAGTAAGTCCTATGTGTAGGGAGTGGTCAGAGCATAGTGAGCCACGCCAGTGAATGGCATAGTTGAGGCCTGAAGGAGCGTAGAAGTGGGCTCGACATGAGCAGGCTTAAGTCTGTTGAGAGTGACTGTATCAGCTTAATCTTTCATCTGGATGTCATAGGTGTTAGCTGAGCGCCGGAGGACTGGGTACGGGCTGGTATATGGGGGTTGGAGGGGAGCACCCACAGTGTCATCTCGGAGCATGACGTATTCGCAATTGTTCAGAGATTTCGAGACGTGAACCTTAGGGCGGTAATGGCTGGCAGGCGGAGGGATGTGGAGGTTGATGAAGTGGCGTCTGACGGGATCCACAAAGTCAGCCTGAGGGAGAGAAGTGGAAGGGCTCACAAGTTCGCCAGGGAGAACAATGTTCTGGCCGTATACGAACTCGGCTATTGTGCCTTTGAGGTCTTCCTTATAGATCACATGAATGCTAAGTAGCATTCTAAAGAGAGTTGTGGCATCGAAGAGCCATCTTGAAAGTGCAGTGCCAGGGCTCAACTAGTCCGTTACTTTCCGTGTGATGCTGTGGTATGGATGCGCCGGATGCCGCGAATGTTACAAATCTCGTTGAACAGGGCCAACTCAAATTGTCTTTCCTGGTCAGTCGTGATGATAGGTAGACATCCGAAACACGATACCCATGACTCGACAAAAACTCGAGCAACAGTTTCTGCCATGATGTTGGGGAGGGGGACAGCCTCGACCCAGCGAGTTGTTCGATCGACAGACGAGAGAACATAACGAAAGCTGTTAGAGGGGGGGAGAGGGCCGACAATGTCAATGTGAATATGCTGGAAACGCCCAGGAGGGATGGAAAAGGCGCCGAGGGGGGGTGAAATGTGCTTGTGTACTTTGCAGCATTGGCACATGACGCAGGAGCATGCCCATAGCTGGCAGTTCTTGTTGACATTTCTCCACACAAAGCTCTCCGCTACGAGACGGGTGGACGCACGAACAGCGGGGTGGGCTAAATTATGCAGTGCGTTGAAGACAGCTCGACAGAGTGTGGTTGGGATGAGGGGGCATAACGTGCCCGTACTGTTGTCACACCAGATCTCACCAGGAATGCCAGGGAAGGTGGTGCAGATGAAGTGTAGTGAAGAGGTAAAGTCTGAAATAAGGTTTTGCGTGTCCTCGTCGGTGGGTTGGAGGTTAGGCAGTTCAGAGAGGTCTAAACAACGAATGGACGGCGTCTACTTGTGAAAGGAAATGAGCAACTATATTGTCAGCACCCTCTATGTGTCTGACATTGGTGGTTAACTTAGATATGAAGTTCATGTATCTGAAACGGCCAGGAGGCGGGTCAGCTGGCGGGTTTGAAAAGGCCGCAGCCAGGGCTTTGTGGTCCGTTAAAACATAGAAAGGGCATCCCTCAACATTGGTCTTAAAATGATTGATTGCTTCATAGACTGCGAGCAACATCCTGTCAAGTGCGGAATATTCCCATTGGGCATTGGTGAGGTTGTGCGAGAAGAACTGCAGAGGCGAAGTTTGGCCGTTGACTGTCTGGCTAAGGCGAAGCTTGTGAAACGTGCCGTTGGTGACGATGGAAATGTTGCTGGCGGCACGGGAGGCAGTTTGTTTACAATGTGAGGTGGGCAAAGCAGGCGAGGCGAAGTCATGGTGTTCGGAACAACTCGGCTGATCCAACGGGAGCCGAGGTGGCGAAGTGTCCCAGAAGTCAACCTGACAAGATGGCTGCTGGTGCAAAGCAGTGGCACTGTGGTTGGGTGAGCTCGGTAGAGCTCGTGAGCCATTAGTAAGTCCAATGTCCGAGGCCGTGGCCTGTGGCAGCACAGTCGCGGGCGAAGCGCTAGGCGTGAGTGCACTGTTTGTGTTGGCAGTGGCGGTCACACGACGGCATGCAGGAGCCGAAGTTGCATAGTTTGAGGTGCTGTCTGTGAGGGGAGGGGTAGGATCTGTCAGTATGGAAACACATGACGCTTGTCGTGATGCGCACTCGTGTCTGGCCGACTGTCAAATGCTGCCGTGTTAGGGGGGTGTGGTCCTGTGGAACTGTCAGTACACGTTATGGTAGACTTGATAGTACAGTTGTGAGGGGTGGCAGGAGATAAGCACACGGAGGCTCGATTGCTGGGACTACAAGCAGATTCCACACACTTACTGACCATGCTCTATCCTTGCTGCAGTGTCTGTAATTCCTTTGCTGCGTCGGATAGCTGGAGCTGAGTTTCATGGAGCTGGAGGGAGAGCTCGAAGTTTTCCTTGCGTAGGCAAGCAACATTTTCAAGCTCGACAAGGCACTTGTGCGTTGTTTCTTGTAACATCATCGACAGAGCTGAGCATGTATGGATGAGATGAGCCCGGACTGATGAGTCACTGGGGGGTTTGCTCGACGGAGCACAGGGGAAGTGAGTTTTGGACGGATGATGAAACACGGTGTTTTGCACTAGATCCAGTGAAAGTTTGTGGTGTTGCAAGAAGTGAATGCCTCAATATTGCACACTAAAAAAGTCCATTCGAGTTTGCAGTTTGTGGAGAGTGAGATGACGTGGGAGGTTGAACCTGAGCATTGTAGGTTAGTAGAATTCACAGCTTGCAGTGAAGTATGACGAGGGCAGATGTTCAACACCACTAAGGACGTAGGCAGCAGCGAAACGTCGGCGCCTGTGTCCACTAGGAAAAAGTATCCTGACGAAATGTGTTTAATATAAAGTCATGCGTAATTATCCAATTGTTCCCAGATAGAATGAAGCACTGGGAGGTGCCTGTCATGTTGTGCACAGGGGGTTGCCCCCAGACATACCTGCGATTTGCATTTGGGAAGCAGCAGGGTGGTCTGCAGTTCCATGCCGCCTCACCAAACCGTGTATGGAAGTAACAGTATGGGTAGTGCAGCTGCATTTCCTGCAGAAAGTTCATTGCCAGAGGCAGTTGCCAAGGTTCGGAGGCCACAGCCGGTTCGGTTGCAGGAGGGGGCGTGACCAAGGGCAGAGCCGGTGACGTCCCAGCTGTTTGTATACTGCGTCCCGGAGCGAGCAGAACAGTCGGTACAGTGCGGCCCCGGCCAAGTCCGGCCTCAGGAGGAGGAGCCTGAACCTGAGACTTGCCAGGTAGGCAGTGGCTGGCGACATAGAGTAGTGATGCATCATGTAGTTTGTCAGCAATTGTCATTCATTGCTTGACAGGTTCGGGAGACCTCTGAGCCAGAGCAAAGCAGATGTGAGGAGATAGTTTATCTGACCAGATGGCAAGGAGAGCTGTGTCAGAGAGTAGATCATCACTGACCAGGGCCCGTAGCCGTCTCCAAAGCTGTGAAGGTTTGTCGTTGCCTAGTTGCTCAACGTGGAGTACTTGCCATATTGCCGTCTCAGTTGAGCGTGCAAGCCGACGTAGTACTGTCTTTTTGGCTAGAGTGTACCGGGTAACTGAGTCCGGGGCATCGACTAGGTCAGCAATCAAGTCCTCCTGGTCATGCAGGTGGGTGATAAGGCACAGAAATCTGGTTGATTCGTCGATTTTGAAATGGTCGAACACTTTGTCCAGAATTTTGAACCAGGTTGTTGCCCTGTCGGGATTGAATGGCGGCAGTGTCAGTAAGCATTGTAAAACGTTCGGAAGAACAGGGTGAGTTGAATTCATCAGGGCACTGCCTGAACGAGCTGTTGTTGCTGCAGTATTCCAGGAGAGTGTGTCTCCAGGGTATGTGGTGACGACGGTTGGTCAGGTGGCAGTGTGAAGGTGACGTGTTGTGGTTGAGCGTGAAGGCCAACGCATTTGAGACACCGTAATGTGTCAATTGCAGTTGCGGAAGTTTGCCACGTTGCGGATGTGTTCGGATTGACGTGTCACAGAAGACCGACATGTATGAGGCACCGAGATGTGCTGAGAATGGGAGCGGAAGCTCAACTGGAGCCGGCGCGGGAGCGACAGGTGACAAAAAAATCAAAGTTTGAAAACGCGTGCCAGTCCGCAGAAAACTCAACATGCGATCAGAGTCAGAGCCACCTGTGTTGCAGGGAAGCTGTGGAGGTGTGGGTTGTCCAGAAGCACAGTGAGGAAAATGATGTCGAATGTTGGGCAAAAAGTGTGAATGTTCACTGTTCATAGACACTTCACTCAAAACGGTGTGCGGATAAGGTGAATGTTGTGGCACAAAACACTGAGGCGTAGCAGTGGGACAGAGATGGAGGTCAGGCACAGATAACAAGCCATTGTTCTTGTTGCAGGCCAAGGTATTGATGCTGGAAGGCATGTGCTGATGCTGCACCAAGGCAGGTGCGGGCAAGGTCGGATGCTGAGGAAGTTGACCTGTGAACAAAGCAGTTCCGACCACGTGGCAGGAATCTGCGTGGTACTGCACGGATTATGGCATGGCAAACCGTTGTCCTGGTGGTGGTAGGTTATCCAACAAAGCATTTGCAGAAATTGGCATTGATCCCGCATTGCACGGAGATCTGTAAGAGGTAACTGCACTGTCGACGAGAGAGGGCACATGTGGCGGGAACAAAGGCATCTGATAGCTGGAGTCATGCACACTTCTAACCTCACTTATTGTTGCAGGCACGAAAACGTCCAGCAAAATTGCATAATCGACAAGTGAGAGGCATCATATTGCAGTCCTGGCGGGTGTACATCGCCTGCAACACGATGCATGTCGATCACAAAATCTGGTGTTAGGTGTTCGGCCAAAGCCATTGTTCGAATGTTGTGTTGATGTAATACATGCAAAAATAACCGACGCAGAGGCTGCGGACACAGTAAAACGGCGAAAACGGAAGACGTTACAACTCAGCGTCATCAGTGAGGTGGATCCAGAATGAGATTTTCACTCTGCAGCGGAGTGTGCGCTGATATGAAACTTCCTGGCAGATTAAAACTGTGTGCCCGACCGAGACTCGAACTCGGGACCTTTGCCTTTCGCGGGCAAGTGCTCTACCAACTGAGCTACCGAAGCACGACTCACGCCCGGTACTCACAGCTTTACTTCTGCCAGTACCTCGTCTCCTACCTTCCAAACTTTACAGAAGCTCTCCTGCGAACCTTGCAGAACTAGCACTCCTGAAAGAAAGGATATTGCGGAGACATGGCTTAGCCACAGCCTGGGGGATGTTTCCAGAATGAGATTTTCACTCTGCAGCGGAGTGTGCGCTGATATGAAACTTCCTGGCAGATTAAACCTGTGTGCCCGACCGAGACTCGAACTCGGGACCTTTGCCTTTCGCGGGCAAGTGCTCTACCAACTGAGCTACCGAAGCACGACTCACGCCCGGTACTCACAGCTTTACTTCTGCCAGTACCTCGTCTCCTACCTTCCAAACTTTACAGAAGCTCTCCTGCGAACCTTGCAGAACTAGCACTCCTGAAAGAAAGGATATTGCGGAGACATGGCTTAGCCACAGCCTGGGGGATGTTTCCAGAATGAGATTTTCACTCTGCAGCGGAGTGTGCGCTGATATGAAACTTCCTGGCAGATTAAAACTGTGTGCCCGACCGAGACTCGAACTCGGGACCTTTGCCTTTCGCGGGCAAGTGCTCTACCAACTGAGCTACCGAAGCACGACTCACGCCCGGTACTCACAGCTTTACTTCTGCCAGTACCTCGTCTCCTACCTTCCAAACTTTACAGAAGCTCTCCTGCGAACCTTGCAGAACTAGCACTCCTGAAAGAAAGGATATTGCGGAGACATGGCTTAGCCACAGCCTGGGGGATGTTTCCAGAATGAGATTTTCACTCTGCAGCGGAGTGTGCGCTGATATGAAACTTCCTGGCAGATTAAAACTGTGTGCCCGACCGAGACTCGAACTCGGGACCTTTGCCTTTCGCGGGCAAGTGCTCTACCAACTGAGCTACCGAAGCACGACTCACGCCCGGTACTCACAGCTTTACTTCTGCCAGTACCTCGTCTCCTACCTTCCAAACTTTACAGAAGCTCTCCTGCGAACCTTGCAGAACTAGCACTCCTGAAAGAAAGGATATTGCGGAGACATGGCTTAGCCACAGCCTGGGGGATGTTTCCAGAATGAGATTTTCACTCTGCAGCGGAGTGTGGCAGAAGTAAAGCTGTGAGTACCGGGCGTGAGTCGTGCTTCGGTAGCTCAGTTGGTAGAGCACTTGCCCGCGAAAGGCAAAGGTCCCGAGTTCGAGTCTCGGTCGGGCACACAGTTTTAATCTGCCAGGAAGTTTCATATCAGCGCACACTCCGCTGCAGAGTGAAAATCTCATTCTGGAAACATCCCCCAGGCTGTGGCTAAGCCATGTCTCCGCAATATCCTTTCTTTCAGGAGTGCTAGTTCTGCAAGGTTCGCAGGAGAGCTTCTGTAAAGTTTGGAAGGTAGGAGACGAGGTACTGGCAGAAGTAAAGCTGTGAGTACCGGGCGTGAGTCGTGCTTCGGTAGCTCAGTTGGTAGAGCACTTGCCCGCGAAAGGCAAAGGTCCCGAGTTCGAGTCTCGGTCGGGCACACAGTTTTAATCTGCCAGGAAGTTTCATATCAGCGCACACTCCGCTGCAGAGTGAAAATCTCATTCTGGAAACATCCCCCAGGCTGTGGCTAAGCCATGTCTCCGCAATATCCTTTCTTTCAGGAGTGCTAGTTCTGCAAGGTTCGCAGGAGAGCTTCTGTAAAGTTTGGAAGGTAGGAGACGAGGTACTGGCAGAAGTAAAGCTGTGAGTACCGGGCGTGAGTCGTGCTTCGGTAGCTCAGTTGGTAGAGCACTTGCCCGCGAAAGGCAAAGGTCCCGAGTTCGAGTCTCGGTCGGGCACACAGTTTTAATCTGCCAGGAAGTTTCATATCAGCGCACACTCCGCTGCAGAGTGAAAATCTCATTCTGGAAACATCCCCCAGGCTGTGGCTAAGCCATGTCTCCGCAATATCCTTTCTTTCAGGAGTGCTAGTTCTGCAAGGTTCGCAGGAGAGCTTCTGTAAAGTTTGGAAGGTAGGAGACGAGGTACTGGCAGAAGTAAAGCTGTGAGTACCGGGCGTGAGTCGTGCTTCGGTAGCTCAGTTGGTAGAGCACTTGCCCGCGAAAGGCAAAGGTCCCGAGTTCGAGTCTCGGTCGGGCACACAGTTTTAATCTGCCAGGAAGTTTCATATCAGCGCACACTCCGCTGCAGAGTGAAAATCTCATTCTGGAAACATCCCCCAGGCTGTGGCTAAGCCATGTCTCCGCAATATCCTTTCTTTCAGGAGTGCTAGTTCTGCAAGGTTCGCAGGAGAGCTTCTGTAAAGTTTGGAAGGTAGGAGACGAGGTACTGGCAGAAGTAAAGCTGTGAGTACCGGGCGTGAGTCGTGCTTCGGTAGCTCAGTTGGTAGAGCACTTGCCCGCGAAAGGCAAAGGTCCCGAGTTCGAGTCTCGGTCGGGCACACAGTTTTAATCTGCCAGGAAGTTTCATATCAGCGCACACTCCGCTGCAGAGTGAAAATCTCATTCTGGAAACATCCCCCAGGCTGTGGCTAAGCCATGTCTCCGCAATATCCTTTCTTTCAGGAGTGCTAGTTCTGCAAGGTTCGCAGGAGAGCTTCTGTAAAGTTTGGAAGGTAGGAGACGAGGTACTGGCAGAAGTAAAGCTGTGAGTACCGGGCGTGAGTCGTGCTTCGGTAGCTCAGTTGGTAGAGCACTTGCCCGCGAAAGGCAAAGGTCCCGAGTTCGAGTCTCGGTCGGGCACACAGTTTTAATCTGCCAGGAAGTTTCATATCAGCGCACACTCCGCTGCAGAGTGAAAATCTCATTCTGGAAACATCCCCCAGGCTGTGGCTAAGCCATGTCTCCGCAATATCCTTTCTTTCAGGAGTGCTAGTTCTGCAAGGTTCGCAGGAGAGCTTCTGTAAAGTTTGGAAGGTAGGAGACGAGGTACTGGCAGAAGTAAAGCTGTGAGTACCGGGCGTGAGTCGTGCTTCGGTAGCTCAGTTGGTAGAGCACTTGCCCGCGAAAGGCAAAGGTCCTGAGTTCGAGTCTCGGTCGGGCACACAGTTTTAATCTGCCAGGAAGTTTCAGTGAGGTGGATGCTCGGGTGAGATACACCAAACAACACCTTATAATGAGGAGTTCATTTATTCACCTCTTCACACAAGTAAGGCTTACAGAGAACTGGATGGCGGGACGACACAAAGATAATGTTTTGCTTAGTTCAAAGATAATGCTCAGATCGATACTTGTGTTGATCTCATCGGCGCCACACATGTATTGATAGCACAGAGCTTGTGCTTTATCCGATAAAATACATAGAACATGGCCTCAATTTCTGCAATTGGAAAACTGTGAGATGTAAAAAATTGGAGAGTTGATTAGAAATGTAATTACAAAGAATATCAATTACAGAGCAGGACATAAGAATAGATAACAAATGAAAATACATCACTTGCTAATAACTTTCAAGCTGTTTCTCAAGATAATGAGGTTCTTTTTTGTTAACTCGTTACTTGAGTGTAATTATGGTAATTAGAGGTGCCGGCCACCTATGCCAACACTTCCACAGCATTTTAATATTTTCCTTCAAATTTTTAACCCTTCAATTTCTTTATTATACCTTCAATCCAGCATTTGTACATAATTTGTTACTGACAACAATCTCTTGATAATGATGACAATATATGTAAGGGTAGGCTTCCGCGGCCGTTGTCTTCTTCAATAAAATTCTTCAGGGTATCAGACCGCATCGTCATAATTTAAAATGCGCCAACGTTTCGGCCAGCGTTGCAGCTAGCCTTCATCAGGGCCTTACGTTACCGTAAGGCCCTGATGAAGGCCAGCTGCAACGCTGGCCGAAATGTTGGCGCATTTTAAATTATGACGATGCGGTCTGATACCCTGAAGAATTTTATTGAAGATGACAATATATGTTCCTCAAGAACATTCCATATGCCTTCGCAATGAATATCAATTTTTTTATCAGATAGGACAGAATGATATATATAAAGACACACATACAAGGCCTTAGGAGGCACTGAATTGTCCGATAACTATCCGGATGCATATATATACATATATATATAAAAAGGTGGTATCAGATATTTCACACGAATTTTGGGGAAGGCTGTATCATTATACCCCCCCCCCCCCCCCCTCCCCCAGCCACTCTTACAAGTATTACTTGTATGAATGGCTGCTAAATACATAAACACAACTTTGAAAAAAAAAAAAAAAGAGTTTTCTTTTCTTAGCTGTCACTCCAGTCACTGGTTTACATTGCACATCTTAAGGAATTGGCAGCTCACAATCAACAGTTCTTTTGTGCTGTCCACCTTGTGTCTGCAACCCCTCTTTTTCTGGCAGTCTCTACACTGCAATAGCACAGTCCAGTATTAGTTTCACAGTTTTTTTTAATTTCCGCTTCCAAGTCAGGTAAGGATCTTATTCCTCTAGGTAGGTACAGGGATGAACTCATTACTCAAGGTACTCATGCAGGTTACAATTAAGGTCACATCAGGTATAAATATGTCAAAATCATTCACACGATATCCTATACTATTAGCATATTTACAAACAAAATCACACAAAGATGCGTCCTTCTGAGAGCATTTTCATCATCTCATTTTTTCTTGGTGATTAACACTTACTCCATACGATTTGACAAAAATTGGCTCGTGAGTATTTTGATTAAGTCTACATTCATAGTTTTTCACTTTACCAGGTTTCTCATTAAACACATCTTTGTACTCCCACAACAAACTACATAATAGATCTGTTCTTCATCTAGATTCCCAGCTTCTTTTAGTTTGGTGGCCACTAATTCAACATACTTGTCTTCATTGCATTCTTCTTCTTCACGCAACAAATCATCCTCAATCTGTCTAAAGTTCAAGTCACTAATACCATTTTTGCCTCCACAATTTCTCTTACTTGTCTGAATTTCATTTAGAGCTACATCAGAAGATTGCTTGCTGTCATGTCCCTCTTTTACATACTGTTTACTTTTCCCAGAACTGATCTCACTGTAAGTCTGCTGATTGGTTCTACCTTCCCAGTTGGAATGCAATTCTTCACAAATAATCTTGATGACTCTTTTTACTCTGTTGTTGTCACTACAACCCGTGTAAGTATCCCATAAAGTTTCTAGCATAGTATCTAAATCATAATATCTGTCCACATGTTCCTTATCTTATGGTACCTTCCCAGTTTTCATTGGCATAATCTGATTCTCATATTCTTCACAAATACTACTGACATCATGTTCTGCACCATTAACTAAATCTTCTTTAACCTCCATATACACCATGCCGTCTAATTCTTCTTCCCATTCATCATTACTACTGTCACTTTCACTATCAACATTGTCACACATGCAATCATCTCCAATACTGGACACTTCTACAACATCTTTACAATGATCAACAGAATTGTTTACAAGTACACTAGTAGAGGTATCACCACTTAAGTGCTTAACAGGGTTAGATTCTTCTTCCATTAATTTACTTAATCCAAACTCATCAAGATAACTATCAGAACCAACATTTCCTTCACCAATTTCTTCACCACACTGATTATACAACTTTGATGTAGTTTTGTCCTCTGACAGAAAAACCTCTTCAACATTCTTACAGATGTTAATACTTCTATCTTCCACACTTTCATTCATACTTTTCCACAAGTTACTGTCAAACTGTAATTTGCTAATCTGATGTGCTCTTCTTACATTAATTCTGTCATTTCCACTCCAATCTCTTTGATTACTCTGTCTTCTGTAATTATTTTCGATGTCTCTAGGCCGGTGGTGTTCAGCCTGATTTTGGTACACATTTCTTGCCCCAAACTGACAGGCTCCCAATGAGGCGTCTGTCAGTTTAAATTGCCTCATCCTGATTGGTGATTATCTAATTGTCTGTCACTATTCTCCCAAGGTCTCTCCCTGTTGTCATGTTCTCTGTTTCCATTCCCATTACTATGGTTGATCCATCTATTATCAATTCTATCACTTCTATTGTAACCACTAATATTATTCTGATTTTCATTATTACCCCTGCCTTGATTCCTGCTTTGATTACACCCTGCTGATGGTTGATTGCCAACTCTGCCATTATTTAACCTCTCATTTCTCTCAAAGGCTCTATCCAACTTATCTACATATCTTAAGAAATGATGTACAGAGTCGTCTGGGCCATAAATCAATTCCCACTGTACTCTTTTCAGTAATCTCCTTTTCAAGGTATCTATTTGTATTAGTTTGTCAAAAGGTCTGTCTAAGTGTACTAGTTTCCTCAATTGGCTTTCACAAAAACGCTTCAAGCTACTATCACCTTCCCTATCCATTCGACCATTTAAAAATTCACTCTTAATCCTAGCTTGCTCACATTCTGACCAAAACTTATTTAAAAACTTTCTTTAAAATTTATCATATGACATGGTGGAATTTACATTCTGATTGACCCATGAGATTGCTTCTCCATTCAAAAATCGCTTAACAAATTTAATTTTAACATTGTCTGCCATGTCATTATTAAAACTATCCTGACAATGCTGTAAAAAATCAACAGGTTGCAATTTCCCATCTCGTGGAAAGCATTTTAAAGGTATGCCACCCCATACACAATTAAAATTGCTAACAAAATTTCTTTGGGCTACATCCTCTTGTAATTCTACAACTTTCTTACTTAAATCTACAACATTATTTTTACATGAAGCTTTTTTTCCATTACACTTTAGATCTACATTACTTATTTGATTGGAAATGTCTGTAAGTTTTAGCTCAGAGTTCCATTTGTAAGCTTCTATTTTTTCTTCTAAGATTCTCCTAGTCTGAACAACCAGCACTTTAAGTTTAGAATTTTCTGTTTCTACATACTCATCTCATTTTTCGAATCTCTCCTTGTTTTTGGACAACTCTTGTGTGAAATTAGCTTCTAATACATCAACCCATTCCTGCACTGCTCCTACACGAGTATTGAATTCACCCTGCACTGTCTCAAAAGTAATTTTTAGTGCTGCCAAACCTTCCTGGATTTCCCTTATCTGATTAGTAATATCAGTAAATGTATTCTTTAATTCTGCCATTTGTTCACTTAATTGCTGACTCAACTGTAGACCCTGCTGACCAATATCTTGCCTAATATGTCCCATCTGTTCCTTTATTTCTTTCATATGCTGCATTAATAATATTAACAAATGATCTCCGCCTACTTTTCCCTGTGCAATTGGAGTACTTGTGGCAACATTTTCACTGGAACCCTTTCCACCAAAACCTTGATCTACACTTTGTTCACTGATACTTGATCCTAGGTCTGAAGTAACTGCCTATGCACATTTTATCAGCCATAGTAAAAAACTTTCACATAAACACTATTTAAGAAAATAAACTGTTATTCACCTGAATTCCTGCAGCGCAATCTGAGAATTTGGTCCATTATCATCAGGTAGTGATATTCAACAGATGATTTGCGATCTTCCCATAGCAGGTGATGATTTTTTTTCTTCAGTTTTACCATAGACTGTCATCACAAATAATTATCTGGAGAAGAGCTGTCGTCGTTCCTCTCTTCTACTAGATTTTTACATAGCCCGAAACAATCACTCATTAAACACAGTTCCAATTTCAATCATAAGATCCCAGCTCCTCCGCCAATTATAATGATGCTACATTCTTCTTGATCATTACTTAAAATTACTTAACTTTTTCCAGGAGTATATAAGTTTCCAACTTTTCATTATTTATTGACAACAGAACTGCATTCAAGACACATTTAAACAAAGCACTTCACAGACATCACTGTTCTCTTTCACAAGCAGACTCTCAAAAAGGCTCAACAACAACAACTGACTAACTGAATGACAGCCTCGCTGCCTTCCCTTATATAGAATTTTAACAATTGCTCACAAAATATCCATTATTAAGTTTGTATAATTTCAATGTTACAATTAAAATTTACAAAATGTAAAGAAACTGATGTTACAGCCAAATAAGGTATAAAATACAATATTTGAATAACAATCTTTTCTAGTAATATCTTTAGTTTTCCATAAGAAATTCATTCTGAACTATAATTGCAATAATGTCTCTCATATTACTTTAGTTACGTAATTAATTACAGTTTGTATTTGATTCCTTACATGTAATGGTAGAACAGAGCTTGTGCTTTATCCGATTAAATACAGAGAATGTACAAATGTTGTTGTTGTGGTCTTCAGTCCAGAGACTGGTTTGATGCATCTCTCCATGCTACTCTATCCTGTGCAAGCTTCTTCATCTCCCAGTACCTACTGCAGCCTACATCCTTCTGAATCTGCTTAGTGTATTCATCTCTTGGTCTCCCTCCACGATTTTTACCCTGCACACTGCCCTCCAATACTAAATTGGTGATCCTCCGATGCCTCAGAATATGCCCTACCAACCGGTCCCTTCTCCTAGTCAAGTTGTTCCACAAATTTCTCTTTCCTCCAATTCTATTCAATACCTCCTCATTAGTTATGTGATCTACCCATCTAATCTTCAGCATTCTTCTGTAGTACCACATTTCGAAAGCTTCTATTCTCTTCTTGTCCAAACTATTTGTCGTCCACGTTTCACTTTCATACATGGCTACATTCCATACAAATACTTTCAGAAATGACTTCCTGACATTTAAATCTATACTCAATGTTAACAAATTTCTCTTCTTCAGAAACGCTTTCCTTGCCATTGCCAGTCTACATTTTATATCCTCTCTACTTTGACCATCATCAGTTATTTTGCTCCCCAAATAGCAAAACTCATTTACTACTTTAAGCTTCTCATTTCCTAGTCTAATTCCCGCAGCATCACCTGATTTAATTCGACTACATTCCATTATCCTCATTTTGCTTTTGTTGATGTTCATCTTATATCCTCCTTTCAAGACACTGTCCATTCCGTTCAGCTGCTCTTCCAGGTCTTTTGCTGTCTCTGACAGGATTACAATGTCATTGACGAACCTCAAAGTTTTTATTTCTTCTCCATGGATTTTAATTTCTACTCCGAATTTTTCTTTTGTTTCCTTTACTGCTTGCTCAATATACAGATTGAATAACATCGGGGATAGGCTACAGTCCTGCCTCACTCCCTTCCCAACCACTGCTTCCCTTTCATGTCCCTTGACTCTTACAACTGATTTCTGGTTTCTGTACAAATTGTGAATAGCCTTTTGCTCCCTGTATTTTACCCCTGCTACCTTCAGAATTTGAAAGAGAGTATTCCAATCAACATTGTCAAAAGCTTCCTCTGAGTCTACAATGCTAGAAATGTAGGTTTGCCTTTCCTTAATCTTTCTTCTAAGATAAGTCGTGGGGTCAGTATTGCCTCACGTGTTCCAACATTTCTATGGAATCCAAACTGATCTTCCCCGAGGTTGGCTTCTATCAGTTTTTCCATTCATCTGTAAAGAATTTGTGTTAGTTTTGCAGCCTCACATATTAAACTGATAGTTTGGTAATTTTCAAATCTGTCAACACCAGCTTTCTTTGGGATTGGAATTATTATATTCTTCTTGAAGTCTGAGGGTATTTCGCCTGTCTCATACATCTTGCTTACTAGATGGTAGAGTTTTGTTAGGCCTGGCTCTCCCAAGGCAGTCAGTAGTTCTAATGGAATGTTGTCTACTCCCAGGGCCTTGTTTCGACTTAGGTCTTTCAGTGCTCTGTCAAACTCTTCATGCAGTATCATATCTCCTATTTCATCTTCATCTACATTCTCTTCCATTTTTATAATATTGTCCTCAAGAACATCGCCCTTGTATAGACACTCTATATACTCCTTCCACCTTTCTGCTTTCCTTCTTTGCTTAGAACTGGGTTTCCATCTGAGCTCTTGATATTCATGCAAGTGGTTCTCTTTTCTCCAAAGGTCTCTTTAATTTTCCTGTAGGCAGTATCTATCTTACCCCTAGTGATATGCACCTCTACATCCTTACACTTGTCCTCTAGCCATCCCTGCTTAGCCATTTTGCACTTACATACAAATAAGGCCTCAATTTCTGCAATTGGAAAACTGTGAGATGTAAACAATTGGAGAGTTACTTAGAAATGTAATTACAAAGAATATCAATTACAGAACAGGACATAAAAATAGATAACAAATTAAAATACCTCCCTTGCTAATAACTTTCAAGCCATTTGTCAAGATAATGAGGTTCTTTATGTTAACTTGTTACTTAATTGTGATTATGGTACTTAGAGGTACTGGCCACCTATGCCAACACTTCCACAGCATTTTAATATTTTCCTTCAAATTTTTATCCCTTCAATTTCTTTATTATACCTTCAATCCAGCATTTGTACGTAATTTTGTTAATGCCAACAATCTCTTGATAATGGTGACAATATCTATTTCTCTAGAACATTCCGTATACCTTCACAATGACTATCAAGTTTTTTATCAGATAGGACAGAATGATATATATAAAGACACACATACAAGGCCTTAGGAAGCACTGAATTGTCCGATAACTATCCGGATGCATATGAAAAGGTGGTGGTATCAGACATTTCATATGAATTTTGGGGAAGGCTGTATCGTTGTAACATGAGAAGATGGTAAAATTACAAAGAGACAGAACAGCTGGAAAGTACTAATTTTCAGGATGCAGAATTTCGAATACTGCTGATAGATGCATATTAAAGGGGTCGACCGAAGCGTCAGATCCTACCCATTGGCTTTGACCCGTGACGTAAGGCTGTTGTGGTGTGTGGCGTCACAACAGAGCAGAATTTAGTTTGTGAGAGTGGCGTGTTTGTAGGTATCGTTTTGATGTGATCGGTGGTGCTCTCTGGTGGTGTGTTTATGTGTTGTGTGTTAGGTGATGTTTTTGGTTTTTTTTTTTGTGTGTGTGTGTGTGTGTGTGTGTGTGTGTGTGTGTGTGTGTGTAAACCCTGTGTGTTTCTTTTCTCAAAAAATAGTGAAAAAATGAATATAATATTAGGACTCTATAAAATTGAGAATATCAAGTAGTTAATATTAATACAGAGACAAGTCAGATACATGTGTACACATATATTCAACAACATATCAAAGCACTTTAAATATCAGGTATACAATGTGATGAAGTTTGACACAAATTCAAGAACTTACTGTTGGGTAAATCTTTTAATCCATTGAACATATCTTTGCAGAAGCTGTTAAAATTAAAGTCTTAGGTTTTTTTACAAACTGAATTAGCACTGTAATTAGCCTTTAGCAATGTTAAGTCATTTCACTTAAATTAAATGTACCTCTTTGACTTTCTTCTACACCTCAATGGCTACTCTGAATGGAATCAATAGAATATGGCTGATGTAATGTAATGGTGCACAGCCCACCACACAGAACATCACAAGGGTTTACCAAGTAAGACTATGAAAAACTATGGTACTTAACTCAGGGTCTTGCTATCCAGTGTAGTGGTAAGAAACTTTATTTCTTCTCCACTGCTGCTCAGATATTCGGGATAAAAATTTCTTCTGTCATCTTGATCTGAACTGACTGTTTCAAGGTTAAGTAACACCATACCATAAGAGTCCACAGAGGGGTGGAGGGGGGGAGGGGGGGGGGGGAGTGGAGAAGAGGGGGCACTTGCTCCCTCTTGGAATTTCGGGTACGGCCCTTCATCCATTTTGGAAATCTCCTGAATTTCTATAAGTGACTGTCTGTGACTCTACTAAACTGCAGATTTAACGTGGCAAGCATGATGTGAAATATTGTGACTATAGCAGTGACTACTTCTCTTGGAATTTTTTTTGGTTTTCAAGTTGTTCATCAGAAATTGTGCTGGTTCCTTGACACAGTGGCAGTTTTGGCACTATTCTGCAGTCAAGATGGACACAAGCCTTTACAGAATCATACTGAAATAGTGCCACTGTATTAGACACAACTATGTAACAAAGTTTATAGCCAATTATACTTTCAAAGAAGAGACTATAATTTTGTTCTGTATCAAGTGATAAGTTAGTGTTCAGTGCCAGTGACAAGTACACATGACATTCCTGTGGCCACAGAGTGTCTTAAAGTTAAGTATTTCATTTTGTTCAAGTTATAATAAAGCGATCTAATATTCTGTGTGTGTTGTAGTATCACCTCAACCTCCTCAAGAAGTAAATTTCAGAAACCACCACAGTGCTGACAAGTGTTTTTTGTCTACCACTGATGTTTTCCTCATACAGACTTTTTCAAGCTTTGGAATGGGATCGAGCCAACACTTTGAAGCATGGATTTCAGTGCAACATCAGCTATCCCCAACTTGCTCAAGAAAGTCCCCTTCCTCTTGTTGCACATTACAATCTCATTGCCAGCTTACCATTTGTCTATAGACAATGAAAACTAGCTATGGTTTATGAACTCTATATTCAGTTTTATGTAGCAGAGCCATTATAGATGACTCCAAAGACCACAGCCATCTGTACTTAATCTATGAGTCCAAATGCTTCAGTTGAAACAGAGAATCCAATTTTATGTGCTGCAAGAGTGAGGAAAAAGTGTATGTTAAATTTCAAGATCAAAAAGGTGTCCTCTCCAGCAGTTGGGAACTTCTCAGCTTTATGGGGTATGACACAGTGCCACATGCAATCATAGAGCTATAAATTCAGCAAACCAGTTGATACAGCACAACAGTAATGTGACAACTTGAATGATTTGGTCTGATTTTATTTTGTGTTCCATAGGTCCAACTGTGTTAGGTTCCCGAGAATGTGGAACAAATCAGTTTTTTACAAATACAATATGATAATCTTATAGCATATACAGACATTTGAGTACATAATTATATAAAAATTTATACAGTAAGTTCTTTGAGCAGCAATAAAGATAAAGAAAATACATATTTTCTTAGAATCATTAATGTACTACAGAAAACAGATACAGAGCACACACAGATACAGAGCTCAAGTTAAATAACATTCTTAGTGGCATTATGTCAACTTGTATTATATAATATTAAAATTTTACAATTTATTTAGTTAAAAATTCATCTAGACTGTAAAAAGCTTTTTCTAGCAGAAACATTTTTATTACTTTCCTAAACTTACTCTTGTTATGAATCTCTGTATTTATTTCAGGAGGAAGAACATTGAAGAGTTTTGTTCCAGTGTAGTGGACACCCTTTTGCGCCAAGCTCAAATTTCTTTGCTCGCTGTGTATGTCATTCTTCCTCCATGTGTTATGCTCATGATAATTACTTTTTGGTTAAAGTACCTCTATATTTTTACAAACAAAACACATGAGAGAAAAATTATATTGGCATGTAGTTGTGCATTTTAAGTTTTCAAAAGCTATTTCTACAGGAGTCTCTTGGGCGCAATCCACATATAATTCTTAAAGCTCGCTTCTGTGCAATGAACACTTTCCTTGCTAATGGCTGGCTGCCCCAAAAAATAATGCCGTATTCAACAAGTGAGTGAAAATAGCCATAGTATGCCAATTTTGCAGTGTTAGGTTTGAGGGAATATAGAATAGTTGTAGGTAAACAACTAGAATTCTCCCAGATACATATTTATTCACACTACACTTAGCTTCTACACAGATACTAGTCCAGAGGCTAACTGCGGTTAGCGTCCAACATCCTGCCCAAAGCCCTCTCCTCAAAGATAGCACACTTACGCACAGAACAAATATCGATATTTATGGCGCTCTACGTCACATAGCCCCCCCCCCCCCCCCCAGTATGGAGCACGTCCCTGTGAATGGGGGGGTGAGAAGTCAGGAAGGTAACGCACAGTTCTTCTGTGTCAGGCGGAAGCGGTCGACTGGTAGGAGACCGGGGGGTGAAACCCGGTACGTCGACGGTGAAGTCAGCAAGCGACACCGGCGGCTGAAGACGACGTCCCGTCCTGGAGTGGAGGTGTAGCACTTCATCAGCCAGAAGGCAGAGAATCACCTTGCCAGAAGGCCTAACAAAGGCACACAAATTGCCACACTCAGCACTTCTGCTCAATTTAAGGCGGCGCACCACATAAGATTCTGCACTTCCTCCCTCAATATTGTCACACGCGAGTACCACACACACCATATCACCATCCACGACAACAGATAATTTATGTATGTCATCAGGGTGCACATGTGTTGTGAATTCTTGGATGGCACCTGTACGAGCAATGGTAGGGAGGCAGGGAGGTGTGGGAAAGCCATGGCAGGGGGAAGCATCTGCTAAGGGGGGGCTGGCAGGTGCACTGGACTGCGCAGGAGACAACCTCGGGCGATCAGCTGACAGACGAGGGAGCGTGACCGAAGGCAACGAGGAGCCAGTGTGGATTGAACAGCGTGACAAAGAGCTGTCACACGAAGATGGTAACACAATGGTAGAATCCGAGTGGTTGGCAGTTCGACTGCGAGGGCTGTGAGGCGTGAAGCCCCGAAAAGATTGGCCACTCGAATTAGATGAACGTGGCAAAGGAGCAGTGCTCGGCAGAGAAGCACACTGTGGAGAATCAGTACCCAAATGCATGGTGGGGGAAGATGGATGGCCGCTTGAAGCAGGAATGGGAGAAATAGGGGCAGAATCAGGTAGGTTCACCTGAGGCTCAATGAAAGCTGGTTTCACTCGGTTGAGCGAGACCGTGGTTACAGAGTCTTTTATGAGGAGATCCATGTTATTCTCAAAGCATTTGACAACCTTGTAAGGACCTGTGTAGGGCGACTGAAGTGGGGCTTTGACTGAGTCATCTCTGAGAAACACGTACTCACAAGAGTCTAGCGTGCGCAGTACGTACATGCACGGAGGTGTATGAGCAGCCGGAGGTGGCGGCTGAATTTTGCTGCAGTGCAAGCGCACCCGCTCGAGAAGTGAAGGGAGTTCAGAGGGCCGTGGAAGTGGGGTCGGAGTGACTAATTCTACAGGCAAAACCAGAGGTTGGCCATACACAAACTCGGCTACGGAACCCTTGAGGTCTTCCTTGAAAGTCGCACGAAGGCCAAGAAGCATGAAGGGCAGTGCCTCTGTCCATAGTGAGTCATGGCAACACAGGGCAGACTTTAAGGTGCGATGCCATTGCTCAACAAGCCCATTGCTTTGGGGGTAGTATGCAGAAGTATGAATTTTGACAATACCACACATTTTACATAAGTCAGAGAAAACTGAAGACTCGAATTGTCGCCCCTGGTCAGTGGTGAGGTAAACAGGTGAGCCAAATCTAGAGATCCACGAATCTAAGAATGCTCGACTTACTGTCTCAGAGGTAATGTTTGGAATAGGCACAGCCTCAGCGCATCGAGTCATCCTGTCAATAGCTGTAAACAAGTAACAGAAACCCTCGGAGGGGGGCAAAGGGCCTACGAGGTCGACATGAACATGGTGAAACCGGCCTGGCGGTTGGGCAAAACAGCCAAGGGGTGGAGAAGTGTGCCTGGAAACTTTGTTCTGTTGACCCACCATGCATGCCCTTGCCCAAGACTGACAGTCACGGCACATGTCTCTCCAGACAAACCGTTCAGTTACCAGACGGGTGGAAGCTTTGACACCGGGGTGTGCTAATGTGTGTAGTTTGTCAAAGACCAGTCATTGAAGGGGCTTAGGAATGAAAGGCCACAATGTACCAGTCGATTCGTCACACCACACTAAGTCAGATATGCCAGGGAAAGTAGAGCGTACCGGTTGGAGAGAGGGGCTGTGGTCTGAAATTAACTGCATGGTATCGGGGTCTGCCGATTGCAACCGAGGTAGGTCCGTTAAGTCAATTAAGGTTGTGACAGCACCAACACGCGAGAGAAAATCAGCGACCACATTGTCCGCTCCTCGGATGTAGCGAATGTCATTTGTAAATTGCAAGATGTAATCGATGTGACGCAAGCGTCGTGGGGGCGGATCAACCGCAGGATTTTTTATGGCAGGAACCAACGGCTTGTGATCAGTGAGCACATAGAAATCGCGTCAGTTCTGAAGTGTCTTATGGCCTCATAAACTGCAAGTAATTCTCTGTCGAATGCTGAGTATTTCTTCTGCGCGTTGTTTAGCTTTTTTGAGAAAAACTGCAGGGGGGTCGTAACATCATTGTATGTCTGACTCAGTACTGCGCCGATAGCATTGTCACTAGCGTCAGTAGTGATAAACATTGTGGCGTCCGCCTGTGGGTGAGCAATAGTGACAGCGGAGGCCAACAGCTGTTTGAGTTCATTAAATGCCTTGTCCATCTCTGGTGTCCATGGTACCTGGTGGGTGCCAGAAGTTTGTGGGCCAGCGAGAGCATCTGTGAGAGGAGCCTGCACCGCAGAAGCAGCTGGCAAATGTTTCCGGTAATAATTAACTGTTCCGATGAACCTGCGTAATTCCCTATAGGTCTGAGGGCATAGCATCTCAAGAACAGGCTTGATCTTGTCCTGTGGTGGTGTCAGACCGTCCGATGACACAACATAACTTAGGAATGTGACGGATGACTGGTGCAATTGAGTCTTCTTATTGTTCAGTTCAATACCAGCAGCTGCTAAAATATCTGTCACGACTTGAACACGCTCCTCACTCTGTTCCAAAGTAGAAGCAAAAACCAATATGTCGTCCATGTATACGAAACAAAAGTCTAGATGGGATAAAGTTTGATTGATGAAACGCTGCCACGTTTGGGGGGCGTTTTTCAACCCAAACGTCATAAATTTGTATTGGAACAGCCCGAAGGGAGTGGTTATGGCAGTCTTTTCAATATCCTCTGGAGCCATAGGAATCTGATGAAATGCATGCTTACAGTCCAAAACAGAGAAGTACTTTGCACCTGCGAGCGCATGATTGAAGTCTGCGATGTGTGGGACCGGATATTTATCAATGATGGTGCGGGCATTTAAATGCCTATAGTCTCTGACCATATGCCAAGTACCGTCTTTCTTTTGGTCAAACAGGATAGGACTAGCCCAGCAACCGGAAGAAGGTTCAATTATTCCCTTTTGTAACAGATCGTCCAATTGTTCTTTTGCAATTTTCATAAATTCCGGCTTGAGGCGGCGTGGGCGTTGCGATATGGGCGGCCCATCGGTTAGACGTAACCAACGAACTGTGCCACTAGTGACTACTGCAATACGTGGCGTGGCACGACAGTCAGATGTCCGTGAAGCGGAGCAGGCAGTGGCAGACGGGCCAAGCTGTGGCACTGAGGGCACGGAAGTACAGGTGTGCCACCTGCTCGTAGGCTGTGTAAAGGCTGCACACGTGTTAACATGGGTGAGGTTGGTACACTGGTTCTTGGTAGCGGGCCGTGCCGCTACGAGCGCTGTAGGCACGAGTGGGTGTGGCCAAACAGCAGATGGCCGTAGTTCATTGCCACGAGCTTGGCAAGTTAAACAGTCCATTCGGAACGCAAGGAGCATGAGCACTAGGGCATACCCTATCACTACAAAAGGGGATGCTGACACAGTTTACAGAGTTCACAACATTGTCGTTAACGTGCGCGAGCACGGGAACACCTGATTGGCATGGACTGGCCTTGTCTGTAGCCGACAAGTCATCTGCTTGTAGTGCCGTGAGGCGTTGTTGTGTGGAGGCCAACTCGTAGTGTATGTCGCGGAGATGCAGCAGCATTTCCGTACGTTCCATCCGCAACTTCGAAGACTTGGCGCACTCCACTAGCCACTTGTTTGTCCAAGATTGCAGCTCTAAGGATAGGTTTACACACCTCTTAGCACAGCACACATGTTTGGTGTTAGCTGAACTGTCACTCAGCGAAGCGAAAGGAATATGCTTGTTAAGAGGGGGGGGGGGGGGGGGGGGGTAAAACACAGTATTTTGCATAAAATCTAGTGACAACTGATAGTGCTTGAGGATATCAATTCCGAGAATAGGTTCTTCAATTGTTGACACTAGAAACGTCCACTCCAGCTTGCACTTGGGCGAAAGTTTCACCGTATACAAAGTGGATCCCAAACACTGTAGGGTAGACAAGTTCACTGCACGAAGTACTGTTTTGTGTGGTTGCACTTTATTGGTTGCTAGGCGAACCAGCAGCAAAGAGACGTCTACGCCAGTGTCTACCAGAAAACATACACCTGATCGTAAATCGCGAACATAGACTCGACCACACTTACTGTTATTGTCCAAAACGGAGTGCAACATGGGATGGTGCCCGTTGTTTACATCGCAGGAGGTGGCACCGTAGCCTACCTGCGGTTGGAGTTTGGGTAAGAACACGGTGACTGGCATTTGCGAGCTTCCTCCCCGAATCTCGCGTGGAAGAAACAGTAAGGTTGGGCGGGCCTGTGCTCCTGTGGGTAGTTGTTAGGTGATGGAGTATGTGCCCCGGAGTCTTCCACAGAGGCCGATGCACTGTCGTTGCGGGGAGTTGAAGGTGCAGGCAGGGCAGCTAGTTTAACAAACTTGTTATTAGCAGCACCAGACAAGGGCGTGGCGTCAGAAAGCGTCTTAGTGTGGTCACGTCCAGAATGCAGTGCATGGAGCTCACATTGCCTGGCGGAGCAGGTTTGAAGTCTGGTAATTTCAGCAGATTCGACACTGCAGTCACTGCGGAGGTGCGCCTATTACTTTGGACGGACGTAGAGCATGCCGAAGATTGCGAGTCCAAATTATTGGCATCCCGTAATGCGGGAATCGTGAAATTCACTTGACACCGGGGAGGGGGGGGGGGGGGCTGAGAAGCGACGGACGCTCGAACGGTGTGAGGATCGTCATAAAAATGTGCATTCTCATTGACGTGGTAGCTCAGAGAGAAGCCACAAGTGCTTAAGTACGCCGGTGAATGTCCGTTATGCACACGGTATTCACTCGACCGTGAGTGGTGGGGCTGGTTGTAGATGTCAGAGTAATTACTGTCCAGCACAGAATTGTTGACTTGATTAGAAGCAACACAAGGATCCCACACATGTCCACTAGGATGCACACTCGGTGTGATATTTGCTGTTTGGCGAGCATTGAACACCTGTTGACTAGCCGGCGCAGAAGAATACACACGTGGCGGGAACTGATTCGAGTTTGAATTTACTACTGGATTTTCCAAAGTAGCAAAACCTCGCTCGACGCCACGAACTGTATTGAATTGTGTGTTTGACACAGGAGTAGGAATGTTCCAACCAACAGTCTGTGGAGAACACGTGGGAAGGTCCAGGCTAACAAAGCCAGAGTCCACGACCGTTGGCGGTTGGAAGAAACTGGCGGCACTCGATGAATTCCACTGCATGTTCTGGCTGAAGGATTCCAAAGATTCTTGCGGCATGTCCACTACGACGGCAGGAGTGCTGGAGAGATGTTGCTGGAATCTGAGCAGTGCTGAATGCTGAAAGGCCATTGTCTGGAGCTGAACAAAGGCCCTCGCGATCGCGGAGAAACCCGACGCGGTAGGCGCGTAAATAACCTTCGGGCAGTAACTCAGACGTGTATTATACAAAAACGGAGTCACCAGTGAGGGAATATAGAATAGTTGTAGGTAAACAACTAGAATTCTCCCAGATACAGATTTATTCACACTTAGCTTCTACACAGATACAAGTCCAGAGGCTAACTGCCGTTAGTGTCCAATATCCTGCCCAAAGCCCTCTCCTCAAAGATAGCACACTTATGCACAGAACAAATATCGATATTTATGGCACTCTACGCCACAGGTTCAACACATGTAGTGACAACCTATAAAGCATATGTATCAGAGTTAAACCTCTTACAGAGATCTATAATATGTGAAGACCAGTTCATTTTCTTGTCAATGTGCATTCCAAGAAATTTTATTGTTTCCATTCTTTCTATCGCTGATTACCACATGTCACACTTATCTCTCTCTCCTTTTCTGTTATTGTACAGAACTGAATAAAGCTGGTCTTACTGGAATTTAATGGGAGACCATTCACCTTGAACCAATTAACCACATCTGAGAGTATGTGATTAATGAGTTCCTCAAGATAACTATCTGTTCTACTGCTCATAATGTAAATTTACACGGCAGGCTTGTACATGATGGTAGATCATTTATAAAAATCAGGAATAATAGTAGCTCAAGAATTGAGCCCTGAGGCACTCCACATGTGATGGAACTCGATTCACAATGTGAGGAAACGTCACATACTCCACCTGAGCTATTCAAGACAACTTTTTGTTTTCTGTCTTGGAGGTACGACTGTAACCAATTGCCTGCAACACCACTTATTCCTACTAATTTTGCTTTTTGCAAGAGAATCTGGTGATCAACAGAGTCAAACGCTTTGAGTATATCACAGAAGACACCAAATGCTAGCATTTTTTCATTAAGGGTTTCTAGGACTTCATTTGCAAGTGCATATTTTTATTTATTTATTTATTTTATTTGGTATGCATATTCCATAGATCCGTACATGCGAGTGATTTGCCTGGATGTGGAACGTGTCAATACAATTGTACAAATACAATTAATGCTACAGAATAGTAATATAATACAATGATATAGATATTATAAGTATCATTTTTTCTCATTTACAAGCTGTCATTTAACTAGGATAGCAATTCTCAATATAACATTATAACTATAACATTAACACTATAACATTAACATAATATTGTATCATCCATCTAATACTAAGAGACTAAATACATCTATTATTAAGGGAGGGCATTACTTCTGGAAAAGAATTCATCTAACGAGTACAGTGGATGGTCGAGCAGGTATTTTTTTAACATACCTTTGAACAGCATTTTATTTTCTCTTGTACATTTAATATAATTAGGCAATGCATTAAAAGTCTTTATAGCACCATACTTTACTCCCTTCTGTACAAGTGTTAAATTTTTTAGTTCAACATGTAGATCATCTTTACCTCTAGTATTGTAGTTATGGTATGAACAATTTGTTTCATACTGAGCGTAGTCTTTATTAACTACATTCATCAGAGAGTATATGTACTGACATGTTGTGGTCAGAATACCTAACTGTGTAAAAAGTTTTCTGCATGAGGTTCGTGGAGGAACCCCACACATGATTCTGACTGCTCTCTTCTGAGCAGTTAAGATTTTTTTTGAGGCTGGTGAATTACCCCAGAATATTATTCTGTAACTCATTAATGAGTGAAAGTACCCAAAGTAAGATGATTTTAAAATGTTGATGTCCCCAAAATGAGTAATTATTCTTAGAGCAAAAGTTGCTGTTGAAAGTCTTTTTAGAGTAAGGGACACATGCTGTTCCCAGTTGAGCCTACTGCCAATGTGAACCCCCAGGAATTTAGTGGATTGCATCTGTTCTAGTTCCTGGTTGTCAGGAGCAATTACTATATTTTCTAGAGTTTTGTTTTTTGTGTGGAACTGTATAAAATTAGTTTTTTTTAATATTAACTGAAAGAGAATTAATTGAAAACCAAGCTGTAACTTCTCTGAGTACATCATTAACATCAGTCTCCAGATCAGCAGTAGACTTACCATCTACAACAATGCTTGTATCATCAACAAACGTTGTGAATTCATAATTTTTACTAATGGACAGGGGTAAATCATTAACATACACTCCCGGAAATTGAAATAAGAACACCGTGAATTCATTGTCCCAGGAAGGAAAAACTTTATTGACACATTCCTGGGGTCAGATACATCACATGATCACACTGACAGAACCACAGGCACATAGACACAGGCAACAGAGCATGCACAATGTCGGAACTAGTACAGTGTATATCCACCTTTCGCAGCAATGCAGGCTGCTATTCTCCCATGGAGACGATCGTAGAGATGCTGGATGTAGTCCTGTGGAACGGCTTGCCATGCCATTTCCAACTGGCGCCTCAGTTGGACCAGCGTTCGTGCTGGACGTGCAGACCGCGTGAGACGACGCTTCATCCAGTCCCAAACATGCTCAATGGGGGACAGATCCGGAGATCTTGCTGGCCAGGGTAGTTGACTTACACCTTCTAGAGCACATTGGGTGGCACGGGATACATGCGGACGTGCCTTGTCCTGTTGGAACAGCAAGTTCCCTTGCCGGTCTAGGAATGGTAGAACGATGGGTTCGATGACGGTTTGGATGTACCGTGCACTATTCAGTGTCCCCTCGACAATCACCAGTGGTGTACGGCCAGTGTAGGAGATCGCTCCCCACACCATGATGCCGGGTGTTGGCCCTGTGTGCCTCAGTCGTATGCAGTCCTGATTGTGGCGCTCACCTGCACGGCGCCAAACACGCATACGACCATCATTGGCACCAAGGCAGAAGCGACTCTCATCGCTGAAGACGACACGTCTCCATTCGTTCCTCCATTCACGCCTGTCGCGACACCACTGGAGGCGGGCTGCACGATGTTGGGGCGTGAGCAGAAGACGGCCTAACGGTGTGCAGGACCGTAGCCCAGCTTCATGGAGACGGTTGCGAATGGTCCTCGCCGATACCCCAGGAGCAACAGTGTCCCTAATTTGCTGGGAAGTGGCGGTGCGGTCCCCTACGGCACTGCGTAGGATCCTACGGTCTTGGCGTGCATCCGTGCATCGCTGCGGTCCGGTCCCAGGTCGACAGGCACGTGCACCTTCCGCCGACCACTGGCGACAACATCGATGTACTGTGGAGACCTCACGCCCCACGTGTTGAGCAATTTGGCGGTACGTCCACCCGGCTTCCCGCATGCCCACTATACGCCCTCGCTCAAAGTCCGTCAACTGCACATACGGTTCACGTCCACGCTGTCACGGCATGCTACCAGTGTTAAAGACTGCGATGGAGCTCGGTATGCCACGGCAAACTGGCTGACACTGACGGCGGCGGTGCACAAATGCTGCGCAGCTAGCGCCATTCGACGGCCAACACCGCGGTTCCTGGTGTGTCCGCTGTGCCGTGCGTGTGATCATTGCTTGTACAGCCCTCTCGCAGTGTCCGGAGCAAGTATGGTGGGTCTGACACACCGGTGTTAATGTGTTCTTTTTTCCATTTCCAGGAGTGTATATTAAAAACAGCAAGGGTCCAAGGACAGATCCCTGGGGAACTCCATGCTGAATTTTGCCCCATTCAGAATCCACTAGATTATAAGATCCTTGTTGCAGCCATTTAGAACCACCTTTTGTTTCCTGTCTTCAAGATATGATTTTAGCCAGTTACCTATAGACCCTTTGATTCCGTAATGATAGGCCTTCTCCAAGAGTATCTTGTGGTTTACACAATCAAAGGCCTTGGAAATATCACAGAAGACACCAACTGGTGACATCTTACTATTAATAGACTCCAAGACATCATTTGTGAGTGAATATATGGCACGCTCTGTGGAAACCCCTTTTTGAAAACCAAACTGTCTGTGGTTAATAATATTAAGTTTATCAAGATGTGCCACAATCCTGTTATACACTGCCTTTTCAATAACCTTTGAAAATGTTGTTAAGAGAGAGACAGGATGATAATTTTTTACATCTGTAGCATCACCAGACTTGAAAAGAGGTCTCACAATGGCATATTTCATTCTCTCTGGAACAACTCCCTCATAAAGAGACGTGTTGCAAATGTGAGCAAGTACTACACTTACATCATTATTGCAGGCTTTCAACAGTTTATTAGAGATGTTATCTATACCTGAAGATCCTTTACTTTTCAATGAGTGAATTTTTTTTTTTTATTTCATTAACAGTTATGGGTGTTACATTTATATCATTAAAACATTGTGGGAGGTTAAGTTTCAGAATATCTAAAGCTTCCCTTAGGTCACCACTGCAACCTATTTGAGAGGTGACACTTAGAAAGTGGTTGTTAAATGTGTCTGCTATCTGTTTACTATCAATTATTTCCAAATTGTTAATTTTTAGGACAGCAGTTTTTTCATTGTCAGATGGTGCAGTACCTGTTTCCCTCTTTATTACATTCCAAATCGTTCTGATTTTATTGTTTGAACAGTTAATTTCAGATTGCATGCGCATACTTTTAAATTTTTTAATGACTTTAGTTAAGATTTTGCAGTATGTCCTATAATATTTCATCTGGAGGGGATTATTGGATTGTCTAGATATTATATACAGTTCTCTTTTTCTCTGGCATGATATTTTTATGCCCTTGGTGAGCCATGGTTTTTTTGCTTGATTGCCTATTCTGTAGTCTACAGACCTTTTTTGGAAAGACATATTCAAATATACCTGACAATTCATCAGTAAATAAATTATATTTTGTATTAACATCATTTGCAAGATAAACATACCTCCAGTCAGTCTCCTGAATGCATAATTGAATTTTTGGATATTTTCCTCATTCATGTTTCTAATGGTTTTCCACTGTGCACTAGCTTTGTTCTGATTTGTATTAAAGTTGTCAATTGTATTTGCCCATCATGATCAGAGAGACCATTTATGACTTTTTCAACTTTGATGCGATTAGTTTTACTCATATCTACAAAGATATTGTCTATTAGAGTGCTGGAAGTGGCAGTTGTTCTTCTGGGAAAACTGACATTGAGACAAGGTTGTAGGTATGCATTAAATTTGCAAACTCTGTCTTAGAAGATGAGCTTTCTAGGAAATCTATATTAAAATCTCCAGTCACTATAATGTCCCTATTTTTTCTTGTGAGATATAATAGCACAGAATCTAATTGTTTCATGAATACTTTCAAATTACCAGATGGAGCCCTGTATACTGCTACGATTACCAGTTTCTTGTTAGCTTCTACTATTTCTGTGACACATGCCTCAAAGCCTTTCTCTACACAATATTTCTCTACATCTATTGTATTAAAGGACAGGCTGTTTTTCACATAAATAACTGCCCACCTTTGCACATATGCTTTCTACAAAATGTGGTAGTTAAAACATAGCTTGGTATATTGAGCATTTCGATGCCAAAAGTGATATGGTGTTCTGTCAGACAGAGAATATGAGCACAATTTGCGCCTGTTGGTTCATCAATATTTACAATAAATTGGTCTAACTTACAGAGCAGGCTTTGAATATTTTGGTGAAAAATTTTGAGTTTATTTTTAATTACATGATTGGTTGTGGTGCTGCCACTGTTGAGACTGAGTTTTATTTCTTTTGACATGCCAGTATTACAGGAACAGTTTTCTGCAGGGAAGAGGGAGCTAGACTGCGTCTTCTGTTGAACGGCCCTTTTGAAAGCCAAATTGGCTCTTGCTGAGAACTCCATTCTTCATGAGATGATCAGTAATTCTTTTCTAGAATTGCGGAGAAAGCTGTCAGCAAAGAGATAGGTTGATAGTTAGTTGGTTCGGCTTTATCGCCCTTTTTGTACAGGGGTTTCACAGTGGCATACTGAAGTCTACTGGGAACAACACCTTCCTGAAGGGAAGAATTGAAAATATGACAGAGACTGTCCCTTATCCACACACAAGAATATTTCAATAAATTACTAGATATATTATCAACCCCTGCAGAGTTCTTACTTTTTAGAGACATGATGATTTTTTGAATTTCTTCTACAGTGACAGGATTAAGGTGCATTTCTGAAATTGTGTTTGAATATACTGCTTGACAAAGAGTTACAGCTTCATCAGCATTGGACTTGCAACCAAACTGTTGAGTTACTGATAGGAAGTATTTATTAATAATCTCAGCCACACTTTTGGGGTTATCTACTAGGATACCTCCATATCTGATTTTATTTACATCTTCTTTGTTTGTTGTATCTCTTCCTGTTTCTTTTTTTGCAATGCTCCAAATTGTTTTTATTTTATTATTAGAATTATCTATTTTCTTCTCATAATAAAGGGCTTTTGATTTCTGTATTAGTTTCTTTAAAATTTTACAGTATAATCTATAGTGTTCCCATTTTTTTACATCTTTACATAATCTTATTGCAGCATAAGTTTCCCTTTTGGTTTTTACATGACTGTTTTACACCTTTTGTAATCCAAGGCTTACTTACAGAATTTGAAGCACTGTTTCTGACCCATTTCTTCGGAAATATTTTTTCAAAAAGAGCACAGAATTCATTTATAAAACAGTTAAATTTAGTATTAACATTATCATGGCTATATACTAAAGACCAATCCATTTGCTGCAGCCTATGGTTGAAAGTTTATTTTGCATCTTCATTCATTACTCTCATGAATTTCCATTGAGGAAATTGTTTTTTGAACAGATTAACATTATATAGAGTGAGAATTTTTCCATCATGATCTGAAATCCCACTTACAACCTGTCTGACAGTATAATTCTGATGTCTACTTACATCTAAAAGAATGTTGTCTATCATAGTTTGGGACTCCTTTTAATTCTTGTTGGGAAGTTTATTACTGATATCAGATTATGTAAGGTCATCACAACCTCAAAGTCAATTTTATTCTTATTTTCTGGCATAAAGTTTATATTGAAATCACCTAAAACTACAATATCCTTTGCTTTTGAAAGTAACCCTGACAGCAGGAGTTCCATTAGATGTAGAAAAGTTTTTATGTCACCTGAAGGAGCCCTGTAGATAGTCAACACTATCGTTGTGTAGAATTTAGTTATTATTTCTGTTGCACATGCTTCAAATTGTTGTTCCACACAATATTTCTTAATATCTATAGCTTTGTATGCTACACTATCTTAACATAAATTGCTACTCCACCTTCGTCTTTACTTTCCCTACAGTAGTATGCTACTAAACTATAACTTACTATAGATGGCAAGGCACATTTACCAGTAATGTGGTTCTCAGTTAAGCACAAAATCTGAACATTATTTATACTGTCCTTGTCATTAATGTTAATAAGAAGTTGATTTGTTTTGTTTAAGAGGCCCCTTATATTTTGATGAAAGAAAGAGATGCCTTCCTGTTGCTTTTTCATTCTATTAGTGCTGTTACCTGACTGAGAATCCACTGGAGTCTGTCTTGAGACAGGATGGAGGAGACACTTGACACTGCCTACTGTTGTCCCTTCTTTTTCTTCAGGCCCACACATAAAAAATCGTTGAGATGAGAAGGAGGTGCAGCATTTCTTCTGCCCAAAAGCCTTCTATTTGTTGTTGCTGATGGTGATGCTGTTTCTGACACTTCAAATGTTGGTTCTGCCACTACTGCTGTGTTTTCTTGTGAACTTGGAGTCTTCTCGTTTTTCTTGTTTTCATCTAAAATAATACTTGAATGATGAGGAACTGTAGTTCTTTTGTTGTTGAAATCACTGTCCACTGTTCTTTCTGTTAACATTTCGTCTCTTTTTACATGCTTTGCTGTTGCTGATGATGGTTCCAATGCTTTTACCTTTTTTTGAAGTGTTTTCGTTATGGAGTCAGGTGATGGTGATGTAATTATCGTTTGGGTTTTGAATTTATTTTGTGGTTTTTTATTACCTTGGTTATCAGGTTTGCCAGATTTCCCTGTTAACACATGACCATCTTACAAGATCATAGCGATGCAGAATATTGACCATTATTACATTAGTGTGAGTGAGGTTTCTCAGACACAGTTTAAGATCGCACATTGCACTCGCTGTTTCATTTTTGTAGATGTCATTTGTGCCTCCCAGAAGTACAACGAAGTCTTTATCATGCAGATTTTTTGCCTCTGCACATGCAGTCATTTTTTTAATTTCACTAAGTAGGGCTCCCAGTTTCACTATACCACACAAATATATTTTAGTTGTTTCTTTTAGTTTACTCTCAAGTCCACGACCATGGCTGTCTGAAAACACAAACAGTTTGCTGTTATTGGAGTTCACAATGTGCAAATCATTTTGTATTGTTTTATTAAACACTTCAGCACAATTTTTGATTGGCACATTTACGTTGACCTCATTCAGATAAGGATTGAATTGGTTCAGTTATGCACTCTTAAAAGTCAATTATACCAGTCACTGTGCATGTGGTTTGCAATATTTCTTGGTTTAATTTAATAAGTTAAATGCCCTAGAATACAATTTATGTAACTAAGCCAAAAAATAAGACATTTTGTTCAATTTCACTTTTGTCAGACATCAGAAAATACCATGAAAGTGATGAAATAAAGCAATTAATGTCATCAGATATGTTCTTTATGCAGCTTAAGTGTCATAGATGACATGAAATCTAATAAGCCTTCTTTTTTCAAAGTTTATGGCTTGTTCCATAACTTTGAGGGTTTTCTCAATCATTCTGACATTTTGTTTTTTCAGATTTTTAATTTTAATACATTACTGAACCAAAAAGGTGGGATCAGTATCATACTGTCATATTATCCAAAGTACAAGGTCCTGTGGCAAAGGTGGTACCTCACAATGGTGGACAAGTAAACAGAGTCACTGCAACACAGCAACAAATGAGAGATGTCAGTGTAGACACGCTCTCAAGAGTTCCATACATCACTACTGTAGAATGCTCACTTACATGAGGGTGCACTGCCACTCAGCCTGCTCTGCAATCATCACAGAAGTGACACCACCATCTCACAACAGAGTCAGTAGTGCAAGAGCTGCCTTACACAGAGCTATGTAAAAAAGCTTATAGTCATTTCTACTTTGAAAGAAGAGACTATTATTTTGTTCTGTATCAAGTGATAAGTTAGTGTTCAGTGACAGTAACAAATACTCATGACATTCCTGTGGCCATGGCTTGTTTGAAAGTTAAGTATTTTATTTTGTTTGAGTTACAATAAAGTGATCTAATATTTTGTGTATGTCGTAGTATCACCTCAGCCTCACACCAGATGTGAAACTGAGAAACCACTACAGAGCCGTCAAGTGTTTTTTCTGTCTGGCACAATACATACATTAATAACAAAAAAGAAATACTTCACATATGCTGCTGAATATGTTTATTGTTCTGATATCAAAGCACTAAAAATACGAACTGGATAACCTTAACTTGTTTGAGGTACAATACGTTTTGAGTACTTGTCCTCATATTTAATTGCTGGGGCATGACACATTTTCCAGCCCATATAAATAGATACATCAAAATGGTAATTTAGTAATTTTGCCCACTCTTTGAAAAATTTCTGTGGATGTCCATGCACACATTCATGTGTTTCATTTAGACAGGCAATAGGGGTAGGTAAAAGCAAATGTAGAAACATTACTGTGTGATAAACCAGGATTTGATGAAACTTTGCTCAGTGAACAAAATATACAGTACCACCTAAATTTGGGCCATATTTAAATTCATTATCATTCAAAAATTATATACTCCATAAAGGTGGATGTTCAAATTTTTCCAGACATCAGTCATGAAGAAAAAGGACCGATTTCTAATTGCTGGCCTTACAGGTGGGGACTCACCCAGGATCATAGAGGTTTTTGACTGAAGCACTTACAGTTTTCTCATTGCAAATAAAAATTAAAAGAAAATATATATCTGTGACACTCATAATAAATTGCTCTGGCAATGCTTGGAGTTTTGATTGGACATCAAAAAAGAATTTTACTTTTAGACAGAACACAAGTAAATGAAAATCCAGAAACCACCACATGACCTTTGTATGAGACTGTGGAAGAAAAAATAAGACAATTGATCAAAATTTATCAAACCTAGCTTTCTTTGGGGTAAATTGCTTTATAATTGAAACAGCATTGACAACCTTACTTTTAAGGATCTCACTCCATCTGCCACCACCAGCAGCCATAATGGCAGTCAAAAGCCTAGATATGGCCTGAGGAAAGGACCAAAACTGGTTGCAAACAAATAAAAAACCTGAAAACGTAATCAAGACTGTTTTTATCTGATTTTGACTTTATAATTGAGTTAAAATGAGTGAAAGTAAAGAAGCAGGAACTGAAGCTGCAGGAGGTCTTAAACATGAGTCAAGATACTTTTGGCAATTCAACTAAAATGGAAGAGAATAGGAAACCAGATTTAAATGAATTATGGAGAAGTGTGTTAGGACAAATGGGAGAATTAGGTACAAAGTTAGGAAACATAGAATCTACACTGAAATCTAACAGTACTAATTTAGAAACCCAATAAAGTCTAGTAGTGATGCTTTAGAAACAGAACTATGAATGAAGGAAAACAGGGATAATTAGGTTTCAAAACTGGAAAAAATTGAATCTAGATTAGGAGGAATAGAATCCAACATAAAAGCTACTAACAAACAAATTAGCAGTATATTGACAGAAACAAAATTTTCCTTGCATTCCAGTTGTATTGTAGAAGAAATCACTTCTAAAGTCAGGCCAGTTGTCAATGAAGATATTTAACTGAAACAGTCATCAACCTTGTTGTGGTACAGGAAACTTGTGTGGAACTACCTTTACCATACATTATACATTGAAAATATTTGAAGGGAAATCAGCACCTATAGCTTTATGGTGATAGACAACCACAAAAACAAAACCTTAACCACAGAAGATTACTGTGAGACTTTTGGTTTATGAATGTTTTAAAAAACTTGCAATATGAACAAATGAATGTGATGGTAAAGATACTTGCAACATGTGCTAGTGTAGATTTGCAGACTCTGCAAAGATAAGAGAGCTTAGATTGTGTTATAGACAACAGACATTAAAAATAGCAATCAGGGAGAATTAAAGTAGTGATATAGATGACCAGTGTCCTCAGTGGATCACAAATACTGTTTGTAATATGGGCTTAGCTAATCCAAGACCACAATGTTTTTGCAGTATTTCTTCAAAAATTTCAAATTTCTGCATTGCATGCATTCCTTTTCTCATCATTATATCTTTTTTTTGGAATTAACTATCACTATCAACCAAACATCTTCTTTTTAATAGTTTAATAATCATTGAAGTAGTTACGTAGTAGCCAAATAATCTCACAGCAACCATTAAATGTACTGTACTGAAAATGTGATTGAGAAACTGAAAGGAAAATAAGCCTTTTAATGCTTACATTGCAAATATGAACATCTTCATGCCTATTATTGATTGTAATTCACTTTTGATCTGGATTATGCAAACTGCAATATGTTGTGTTCCTTCACAACTGTCTAGAACACATTGAAGGTAAATGTGGATATTTTGGGAACTTATGTGCATTTAGAAAAGAAATTTGGATTTTTACATAAGGAGAAGTCAAATATTTTACTGTTAATTGTAACTATAGTCAGCTGATATTAGCAACACAAAAATATTTAGTATCTTGGTATATGAAAAAGAATGGTTAAGAAAAATGAAAATGTAAGATTTTTGCAACTTACGTCAGCTCCATTACTGTTGTGGTGCCATTACAAGAGAAAGAAATAGTGGATAATGGTGTCTTTCAGACAAATGCAAACCAAAGGTTACAACAAGGAACATGAAAAATCAGTTACAATGCAAAATGTATTTCTTGGTTCAAAACGAATGTTATATTGGTACGTATAGAGTATATGGATTATATTCAGAGCAATTTTTTTTTCATTTGAGGTATATTTACGGAAATACATAAAACTTATCGAGGATGTTTATGAGCTTTATATTGATGTCTCTGATTCATGATGACGATGTTCAGGAAATGACATAGGGACCTGAGGAGGATTACCGGGTTGATTGCACCAATAATCACACCCATTTAGCAATAGTTTGTTTATTAACCTTAACACATACAAGGATCACAAAGAACTGAACTGAACATGGCGGAACAGCCAAAGATAATGCTTAGAGCCCAAAGATGAATGCATATCAATGTTGGTGTCGATTTCATCGGTGCCACATAGCCCCCGCCCCCATCCCCCCCTGCAGTAGGGAGTACTCTTGAGAGGCTGGGGGGGAGGGGACTAGGGTGACTATGGCATCGGCAGGGGTGGTCCATGGGAGCCAGACCACGGTCAGCTTGACAGTGTTGTCGGGGAGCTGTGTGGGTAGATGTCGTGAAGGAAGGTTCAGCCACACTGAAACGAACCGGTCGTCATACAGGGCGCACTGGTCGTGCAGTGACAGGTAGGCCAGTGGTTTGCAGGTGGAACGGAGCGACAACGACGATGTCTTCAGTGGGCATGGTGAACACACGAAGCATGTCCAGGTTGACATTGGGCAGGAGGGGAACACATTTCATCAGGTGGCAGGGAATGGCGGAGGTTGTGTCATGAGCACTGGATGAAGAGAAACACACGATGAACAGTGTATAATCGCGCAGTATTATTGAGATGTCGTGGATTATGTCCGGGGGAACAGGCACAAACCATAAACACCTCGAGCAAGGGCATGTTCAAGACTGGGGGGGTTAGAAACCTCAACAGGGTGAGGCAGGCGACGGTGGAGAGGTCGAAGGGACCGGTGAACGCCCCAGCGGCAAGTACGTGATCGTAGTTAAGCTCGACGTGGAGAGCATTTGGTCACTCAACGGAGTGCTTGAGACCAGAGTAGAGGGTGAGGTCAGAGGTGAGCTCGATGATTGGAGCTGGAAGTCACTCGACGGAGTGTGTAAGTCCAACGTGGAGGGAGTGGTTAGAGTGTTGTGAGCCACGACAGTCAGTGGTGTGGTCGTGGCCTGAAGGGGGGTAGAAGAAGGCTCGATATGAGCAGGCTTAAGTCTGTTGAGAGAGACTGTAACAGCTGAATCTTTCATCTGGATGTCATGGGTGTTGGCTGAGCGCCGGAGAACTCGGTACGGGCTGGTATATGGAGGTTGGAGGGGAGCACGGACAGTGTCATCTTGGAGCATGACTTACTCGCAATTGTCCAGAGATTTTGGGACATGAACCTTAGGGCGGGAATGGCTGTTGGGCAGAGGGATGTGGAGGTTGATGAAGTGGGGTCTGATGCGGTCCACGAAGGAAGGTAAGTCAGACTGAGGGAGAGAAGCGGAAGGGCTCACAAGTTCGCCAGGGAGAAAAATGTTCTGGACGTATACAAAATCGGCTATTATGTCTTTGAGGTCTTCCTTATAAATCACACGAATGCCGAGTAGCACAAGGGGAAGGGCCTCTGTCCATAGACAGTCGTGGCATTGAAGAGCCACCTTGAAAGTGCGGTGCCAGCCCTCGACTATCCCGTTACTTTGCGGGTGATATGCTGTGGTACGGATGCGCCAGATGCCGCAAATGTTACAAATCCCATTGAAGAGGGCCGACTCAAATTGTCTGCCCTGGTCAGACATGATGATAGCTGGACATCCGAAACGCAATACCCATGACTCGACAAAAGCTCGAGCAACAGTTTCTACCATAATACTGGGGAGGGGGACAGCCTCGACCCAGTGAGTTGTTCGGTCGATAGGCAAGAGAACATAACAAAATCCGTTAGAGGGGGAGAGAGGGCTGACAATGTCAATATGAATATGCTGGAAACGCCCAGGAGGGATCGAAAAGGCACCGAGGGGGGGGGTGAAGTGTGCTTGCGTACTTTGCAGCGTTGGCACACAACGCAGGAGTGTGCCCATTGCTGGCAGTCCTTGTTGACATTACTCCACACAAAGCGCTCTGCTACGAGGTGGGTGGATGCACGAACACTGGGGTAGGCTAAATTATGCAATGCGTTGAAGACAGCTCGACGGAGCATGGTTTGGATAAGAGGGCGTAACGTGCCCGGACTGTCGTCACACCAGATCTCACAATAAATGCCAGGGAAGGTGGTGCGGACGAATTGTAGTGAAGAAGTAGAGTCTGAAATCAGGTTTTGTGTTTCCTTGTCAGTGGGTTGGAGGTTAGGCAGTTCAGAGAGGTCTAACAGTGAATGGACAGCGTCGACTTGTGAAAGGAAATGAGCAACTATATTGTCAGCACCCTTTATGTGTCTGACATCTTGCATTGATGTCTGCACTAAATTTTGAGCTTCCGTGAAACTTAGCCAGTCTTGGGGATTTTGTGTTCTTCTGAATCTGGCATGCTTTTTTTGTTGCTTCTGCAACAGTGTTGTGACGTGTTTTGTGTACCATGATGGATCAGTCCCCTCTCTTATTAACTTATGCTGTATGAACCTATCTATTGCTATTGATACTGTATCTTTGAATTGAGCCATATCTGTTCTACACTTACATAATTAGCTTGGAAGGAATGGGGACTCTCTCTCAGGAAGGCATCAAGCGAATTTTTATGTTTTAAATAGATATATTTTGTGTTTATTTTTAGTGGTTTTGGTTGATATGGTTGTATGAACCAAGTGAAAGTGTAGTCAGCAAAAAACAGTTAAAAGTGATATTTTGCAGTTGATTTTGGCGAAATTAGAGGAAATGCAGACAGACAACAATAGCAAATTTAGTGCAGACAATGATCAGTTAACAGAAATATGAATTGAAAACAATAGTAAAATGGACAAGGTACAATACCAAATAGAAGAACGTAGTAGTCAGGTTTTGGATCTAAAAAATTAGTTGTCAGAGGGATTAAAAAGTGTGAATAAAAATGCTGATGTCTTAGAAAATAAATTTATTGTTTTGGAAAATGACTTAGTTGTCCAATCTGCACAACAAACGAAGAATGTTGATGACATCAGAGTTGCACAGAAGGCCGCAGCAGAAAAAATGGAATGGAACTTTAGTAGTTTAGATCAAAAAATTTTAAATGTTGAAAACAGTATGCTAATTAATGTAAATGTTTTAGATCAAAAAATTTCAGCAGTTCAGGCAAGCTGTATTCACAAAAATCTGTGGTCCAACATTCCTATCAAAAGTTTTCCATCAGACAATTTACATCTAGGGGATTTTCAGAACCAATGTAGAGATAGTTTTGTGTCAGGCATGAGTGACGATCAAAAAATTAAATTTGTTGAAAGCTGCCTTGAAGACGAAGCTCTGTCTTGGGTAAATCTAAGTTTAAGTCAGTGGGAGATCTATCGAAGTTTTGAAAAAAGTTTTTTAATTAAATTTTCTCAGAAGCTGAACAGGGGAGAATTAAAAGTGGTCCTAATTACAGGAATAGGGACAATGCTCTGAAAGAGTTTTATAAGAATCTACTTAAGAAACTAACACACCTAGACAGACTATGTGACAAAATGACTTTGATTGATGCACTCAAAAGGAGATTGCCAGCAAGATTGCAGTGAGATTTAGTGCATGGGCCTGACGATTGTCTTGAACAATTTTTACGATATGTTGACAAACTAGATACGGCAGCAGAAAGAAGCATGTACCATAATAATCAAAATGATTGAGATCATAATTGTAATAACTATAGAAACAGAGAAAGTGGTAACCACTATCAGGGTCAAAATGGTAATAGAAACAGAAATTTTGAACATCAGCAGAATAGGAATAATGGGGATAACCATGGGCAATTTAACAGGAGAAACAATCACAGAGGATAACTACTCAGGAAACAGCAGTCCGCCTCAATGAAGGTCCACAGTTTTTGGGCAGGAAACACAAGTATAAGACCCCCAACTTACACCTGCAATTAGACAATAAAAACGGTGTTAATAATATGGCACAGGTATCTGAAGTTGAAAAGACGGAATACCAGATTTCTCACTTTTGTTTTGATAAAAAATTTTGGGATACTATGTTTAATTACAGTGATGCAGGTACTAATTGCAAACCAAAATATGAGGGTAATGAGAATTTTGATGTAGTGTGTAATTATCATTTCTTCTCTTGGTCAGAAAACAGTGTTATCGATGTATGTAAAACAGGTGATGACCGTATTAGATCTGAATTAGGTGGTATTTTTGATGCAGATATGATTGAGAGCTGTGAAATAACTGAGGTTGGTAAGTCTGAGACCGGTAGCTTATTGCAAATGAATGTAGGTGAGGTGTGTGACTGTGACGGTGATGAGACTTGTGTTATTGATGATGTTATTGATGAAGTAATTTTGGAAGAATATGATGATGATGATAATGATGATGATGATCAATATCAGGTATTTGTGGAGTTTAAGAATAATGAAGTTTCAGAGTTACTTGTGAATACAGGTAAGGTAAGTGATGTTTGTGATGATGTAAATGAGAGTCTTGGAATACCAGTCCAGTCAAAGCAGTTTTTCATTAATGTCATGCAGAGTAATGCTCCAAACAGTAAAGGTGAGTTGTCTGTAAGCCTACAGAATAAAGGTGAAAACTTTTTGAAATTTGTTTGGAACCAGATTGATGATAACGTAGATAAATGTGCATTCTGGAATAAGTTAATTGTGGTCAGTCTAAATTTGTATCCAAATTGGTGGAATAAAGAGAAAGAAAATCTATGTAATATATTTTGTGTTCCTTCTGTAATAACTGATGTTAGTTGTGGTATGGAATCCATTCAGTGTGTTCAATCTTCACCTGATGGCATGACTAACCAAGATAATGCTATGATACCAGTCAAGTTGATAAAACCCTGCAAAAAGAGTGTGGATGTAGAATTTGATGAAATAGAAAGTGATCTTTTACATGAAGTGTCTAATAACAGAGATGATGATTCAGATTTTGGATGTCCTAAGATTAAGATTAAGATTGATCGGTGGGAAGGGAATGGTTGACTGATACAGGTAGCCTGATTTGTGGTATATCTGAACAATTTAGAGTCAAGATCAAGTGTAGTAAAAATTTTGTGGAAATGTCCATTGCACAGGTAAAGATAAGAGTAGCTACTTTCCAGTGGTTGCCCTAAAGACGTTCAACACACTGCCTCAAGAAGTGCAATCCCTGCCACTCGGAACATTCAGAAGGAGAGTAGCACAGGACCTGAAAGAACACCCATTGTACTTGTTGTTACTCGCTGACCTTTCAAAGTGCTGCCGCACACTTACGCGCGTCCTCTACATGCAGCGCTGTCTGCCAGCCATGCAGCAGCAGCGCCACCTAAGTGGCCAGCCAGCGGCCGCTAGACTTGGACTCAGTTATGATTTGACTGTTAAAGTGTACACACGTCTTACTCTGTTCACTTGATCTGTGACTTTCATGTATTGCATCTTCCTTGAAATATATTTGTTCAACTTGAAGTTATTACAATTGGCAACAAGGTAGTGATTTTTCTTTTCCATCGTTGACCCACATGTTTCCATGGCTACTTTAGAGAAACTATTGCAAGGTCTCATAGAACAGCAAACACTTCTCACCAATGCGATTTGTGATTTCGTCATGGCATCTCTCGTCATTGTCTCTACCTACTTTTCCTCCTTACAATGAAGTGGCGGAAGACTGGTCTGATTACGAAAAACGTCTTCGACAGCACTTCTTGGCATTTCATGTCGTGGATGAACAAACATGTAAGTCTCTGCTCCTTTCATGGATTTCACCTCAAATGTATCAGTTGTTGTCACAATTGGCTCCTTTGAAAGATCCTGCATCTTTGTCCTTTGCTGAAATGTGCTCACTTCTGTCCATCTATTTTCAAAAGCAAACGCATGTGGTAGCCTCTTGTGCTGCCTTTTATCATTGTCAAAACCAACCGAATCAATCCTATCATGCTTGGGCTGCTGAACTTCATGGCCTCAGTAGAAAGTGTCAATTTGTTACTGAAGTTCACAAAGAATCCTATGCCGATTCCATGGTACGGGATGCTATTATCTGATCGGCGCCCAACAAAGAAGTTAGGCAAGTGCCCCTCAGTTGGCAACTCTGACTCTAAATGAAGTCCTATCCATCGCTGAGTCTTTTGAAATTTCTCGCTACGCTGGAGCACAAATAGAGGCATGGGGCAACGTCAGGGAAATACAACCTCTGTGCGATGTTGACGAAGCGTGTGGCATGTCCCCACTGGCCAACGTGGCCACAGCATGCTCCCAAGCACAGCCTCGGCCTAACCATAAACAAACCTCTAAGAAACTGCAGCAAAACCCACGGCAACCTCCATCATGTCGGCGGTGTTTTACGAAACATTCACAAGAAGATTGTCCACAAAGTTGGGCTGTGCGTCACAAATCCAAAAAAAAAAGTATTATGTGTCATTTGTTTGCAAATCTGACCGCATACATGATGTTCATGAACATGACACTGATTCTGATTCTGTGTTGTCTGTCAATTGTACTTCTTCCCTTTCAGGGAAGTTATTCCTCACTGTCCAAACACTTGGTCGAGATGTTCGCATGCAGGTAGATGCTGGTTCTGCTGCCACTATCATCAATTCTCAGACATATTTTCAGTTGGATTCTCCAATACTGTCACCTGTCACTAGACAATTATGGACATACAATAAACAGACAATTTGATGCTGAGGTATCTTACAAATCTGTCATTCGCACTGTTCCCATATTTGTAGTCAACCATAGTAACGCGGAGAATGTTTTTGGTTTCGATGCCTTTCGCATTTTTGGGTTCTCCATAGATGACTCTGTCAATATCATCTCTGATGCTATTCCTTATGCCCAATTGGATTTCTTGTCGGCGACATTTTTGTCCCTTTTTTCTCCTGGGTTAGGCCGTGCAAATGACTTTGAAGCTCACACCATGCTCAAACCCACTGCTTGGCCTATCAGGCTCGGCCCATTCCTGTGGGCCTTCGTTATCAGGTCAAATGGGAGCTGGATCGTCTCCCTGCTTCAGGGGTCTTGCTTCCTGTCACTTGCAGTGATTGGTCCTCTCCTGTCGTTGTTGTTGCTAAGCCAAATGGTGATATTCGTCTCTGTGGCAATTTCAAAGCCACTGTAAATGCTCAATACCTTATCGACACTTACCCTATGCCTCGACCTGAAGAATTGTTCACTAAACTTGCTGGAGGCCAGTATTTTTCTAAACATGACCTGTCAGAAGCTTATCATCAACTTTCTCTCGACGCTGCTTCCTGGCAGTTTCTGGTCCTTAACATGCCTTTCGGCCTCTATCAGTACCAACGATTGCCATTCAGGGTTGCCAGCACCCCTGCTCTCTTTCAGCGATTCTTGGAACAATTATTGCTCATTGTCCCTGGGTGTATAAATTACCAGGATGACATTGTTGTCACTGGCTCCACCATTGACGAACATCTTCAAAATCTCCGCACACTTTTTCATGTCTTACAGACTGGAGGTCTTAAGTGTAATCTTCAGAAATCAAAATTTTTTCAGGCATCTATCACGTACTTGGGGTTTCAACTCTCTCGGGATGGTATTCGTCTGCTTCAGCAAACTGTCGCTGCGATCGATACCCTTCCTTGCCCTACATCTGTTAAGGAACTGCAGGCCTTCGTGGGGAATATAGCATACTAACACAAGTTTTTACCGTCTGCTGCTTCGGTGGCTCAGCCGTTACATCGCCTGTTGCATAAAAATATGCCTTTTCACTGGTCTGCGTCATGTGATGTGGCTTTCCAGAAATTGAAGACTATGCTGAAACAGGCCCCGTGCCTGGCTACTTATTGACCTGGCCAACATCTTGTTCTTGCCATGGACACCTCTCAATATGGGGTCAGTGCAGTCCTTGTGCACCGTTTTTCTGACGGTTCTGAACAACCCATTGCTTATGCCTCCAAAACGCTCACGGATGCCCAACAAAAGCATTCTCAAATTGAAAAAGAAGCTTTGGCCATTATTTATGCTCTTCATAAGTTTGGTGTTTCTCTATGGATCCAAATTTCATCTTGTTACAGATCACAAACCACTTGTTTCCTTGTTTCATCCATCAACGTCACTTCCCGACAAGGCTGCACACCGCCTCCAGCGTTGGGCTCTTACCTTGTCTCGTTTCAATTATGAGATTCATTTCCAGCCGACGGCTCAACATGCAAATGCTGATGCACTGCCTCACCTTCACATGGGTCCTGATCTGGCATTCGATAGGGACGAACTTTTGTGTTTCCACCTGGATGTTGCCGAACAGCGGGTTGTGGACGGGTTCCCCATCACCGGGAACCGGCTGGCAGCTGCTACGGGTTCTGACCCTACCCTCTCCCGGGTCTTACGCTGTATTCAGAAGGGTTGGCCAAATCATCCGTCCGCTAAGACTTCTGATCCATTGCGGAACTACTACACTTTGCATTACCGCCTCATGGCTAGGGTTGGTGTTATCCTCCTTTTCACCGAAAATGCTTCACCGCGTGTTGTGGCACCTGCATCTTTGCGTGCTTCGGTCTTGCACCTCCTTCACTAAGGGCACTGGGGTGTCTCTCACACAAAATCTCTGGCTCGCTGTCATGTGTACTGGCCCGGCATCGACTCTGAAATCGCACACATGGTCGCTACATGCGGCCCTTGTGCGTCACAGGCCGCCGCCCCAAAGTCATTTTTGTCACTGTGGCCTTCGCCTGAGAAGCCCTGGGAGCATATTCATGCTGACTTCACGGGACCTTTTTAGGTACTTTTTGGCTTCTCGTTGTTGACGCCTACTCTAACATTCTTTTCATTGTCCGTTGAACGTCGCCTACCACTGCCTCAACCACCAATGCTCTAGCTCGCATTTTCTCTTTGGAAGGCCTTCCCTCTACTCTTGTTACTGATAATGGTCCGCAATTTGCCTCTTCCAATTTTGCACGTTTTTGTGCCCGTCACGGCGTCATGCATGTCACGGCCCCTCCATTCCATCCACAGTCAAACGGTGAGGCTGAACGACTGGTCCACACATTTATGGCTCAGGTGAGGAAACTCCTGACTTCTTCTGCTGATGATGCGCTTCTCCAATTTCTGGCTTCTTACCATTTCACCCCCATGGGCGACCACAGCCCGGTTGAGCTCTTACATGGCCAACAGCCCCACACGCTACTTCATCTTCTGTGGCCTCCCACCTCACGACCGCGGGTGCCTTCGCTTGGCCGGCTCACCGCCGACGACCTTGTATGGGTACGAGGATATGGCAGGCAGCCAAAATGGAGTCCTGGCCGCATCTTACGACACCATGGCCAACACCTGTATGAAATCCAGACGGACATGGGTGTTGCATTGCATCATTCGGACCAGCTTCGGCTTCATGTGCCGGCAACACCTGTTTCGGATGCCGCTACACCACCTTTGACTCTACCTGACGCTCGAGATACTGGAATCTCTCATTACTCACAACGCAATCCTCTCACCATCATATCGGTGCCCGCACAAGAACTGACGCCACCAGGAGACGTGCCAATGCAGGAACCAGATGACCACCATCTGTCGGAGCAACTCTACTTGCCTCCTTCTCCTACAGACGCGGACACATCACCCATGTCTCCTGTTATAACAACTGGACTTGCCGCAACGGGCAGATTCGACCCCCACATCTCCTGTCATCTTGACCTATTATCATCGGGGACACTTCCATCCATACGGAAAGCCTCCTCCTCGAGACTTTACAGCCAGTTAAACAACACCTATGGACGTTAGCCATCTACAGGCCACCTCTATCAAGACCTGTGCAAAAAATTCAAAGGGGGGAAAAGTGTTGTGACTCGCTGAGCTTTGAAAGTGCCGCTGCACAGTTACGCACGTCCTCTATATGTGGCGCTGCCTGCCAGCCATGCAGCAGCAGCACCACCTAAGCGGCCAGCCAGCCAGGCGGCCGCTAGACTTGGAGTCAGTTATGATTTGACTGTTAAAGTGTACACACATCTCACTCTGTTTACTTGACCTGTGACTTTCATGTATTGCATCTTCCTTGAAATATATTTGTTCAACTTGAAGTTATTACAATACTCCATTCGTGAATTCTTTAATAGTGGCCAGAGTGAATGGACAAACAAATATTGTTTCTATTAAGTATAAATGTCTAAATTTTGTGAATATTTTTTTTAAAATGTATATATGTAATTAATCTTGATGCAGTCTGTCCAGTCATGACTGGTAAATGACACAGATCTAGTAATAAAGTAATAAGCAAAGCAAGTATGTAAAATGTCAGGTACTGTTAACTTTTAGTACAGAGGATAAGACATATGAACATGGATGCATAATGATACCTAGTCTAGGAGAAAATATTCACTGTGTTTGTAGAGTCATAAAACTATATAATTGTGTTTTTTATCATGAATTTAGTATGTTACATGATGTGATTTCTAAAGTTTTGTCTTATCTATTGACTGAGTTAAAATTTATGATACACTATATAATTATGTTCTGTAATAGATTTGTGCTTTAGAATTTGATAAATATGTGCCATGAGGCTAAATGAGTATATCTTATGCCACATGAAGCTTATTAAACTAATGAAGAGACTGGAAAATTTAATGTTGATGTGTGAGGGTAGGGTTACGATGGCCACCGATAATGCACTCAGTGACCACAGCTGTCCCATCCACATTGGTCTGGTATTTATCACAGACTGGCACATCAACGGTGATGTGGCGACTACACTTCCATGACCCATCCCCCTCCATAGACGCCTCGGACGACCCACCATACAATGCGTATTCATGCCCCCACTACGTGATACCAGTTGTTGCTGCCATGATGGTCAACTATGTCATCACATCCACTACACCTGGTCACTTACATGGGCATTACACCATGATGACATCAGGCAACTTCCCCACTGTATACGTTGGTTTACTCAATCAAGATACTGCTGCTCACAATTGTCCGCCATCATTGATAAATATCAGAATGCAACTGCCATTGTTTCATCTAGATGACCGTCAAATGTGCTTTACAATTGTGGACAAGATTTTTGTTGTGAACAACATGAGGCAAGATAGTGACAAATCCTTAAACCTGATCTGGCATTTATATTAGTATTATGTGCTTGTCAGTGACATTATTGCCCCACCACCAACTCACAACAAGTACAGTGCTAATGACTTTTGCCACCTTCCACTGTGCCTCCTCCAGAAGTTCATTACAATGAATGGCGCTGACATGTTCCCACTGCACACGATGCCTGCAGCCATGCTACACCCAAGTCCGTCCAGCTTCGCATGAATGCTGCCAACAGTGACATCACAGCTGCTGCTCAGCAACCAGACCTCCAAGTGGGCAGCATAAACAGTAACACACAGCATTGTGTCACTCATATAGTGTGTGATATCTGCCACCATGCTACACCCTAGTCCATCTGATCCTGCCCTATTGCTGCTAACAGTGATGTAATGGCCACTGCCCAGCAACTGGACCTTCATACTGTCAACACAAACAGTAACATGCCAGGAAACCATGCCCCCCATGCTGCCACACTCACTGGGGAGGAGTCTGTGGACATCGTAACCCACAATAACACCCCAGGCGTCCATGCTTCCTATGCTGTCGACATCGAGTGTGACTGTCTATTGACTTGGCTCTTCTCTACCTGCCTTCTCTCTTCACACCACTGTTGAACTGCATGCTCCAGGTCATGCTCAGGAACACACAAACAATGCCCATGACTTTACCGTTACTTCCATGCTGTCACAATCAACTGACATATCTATGGACTTTGATGTGACACCATGTTCTGATGCACAGATAGCAGTCACGCATTCACCATTGCTTCTTCTTAAGATTGACAATGGGCTGATTCTCTTCATATTTTGATGCCCCGGATCTCTTCTACACCATCACCAAGCCACCTTAAATGGACTTACTCCATGAGGGACATTGTCAAACTCTGAAATTGATATCCTGGCATATCTTTTGCATATCTTTGGTTTTCCAGGAGTCACTGTTCTTTCACCACGTTTTTAACATGTGTGTACTATATTTGTGTACTGAATAAAGTGATTTAGATAATAAGTTTTTGGGATTCATTCTACTCATAAACTTAGAATGTTGTGGAAGGTTCTAGTAAAAGTTATCATGGTTTATATTACTATTGGCTGGCACCTTTTGTATCAGACTTGGTCAGGCTCATGCAGATTCATTCAGACACATTTTGTTGTTGAAAGGGTTAACATCGAGTAAAGCTCTTTGGAGATGGTGGTTTTGAGAAAGACAATAAAACTGATGTCAAGTCTTTACTTTCAGTCCAAGTTTGTGTTTTTATGTGATACTTAACAGTGATCGCGATTGTGGACTGGTTTATGTACAGTATAATGAAAATAAAACCATACATTGAGAAAACATTTATTAATGCTTCTTGCCTGTCGCAATAACAACACACGACCTGATCACCAGAATTAATGTGATGCAAACTCTTAGATGAACGGACGCCATCTTGAAGTTAAGTAAACTTTTTTAGCGTTTTGTGTGACGTCACCTTCCTTAAACATGGAATAACATTGCTTGTTTAATGGTTTACATTATTTTGCAATGTAGATGTGAAGAAAATGCTTTGATTTCTGATTGATATATTATGGGAGTGCATTACAACTGATGTCTATTTTTGGATTTATAGCTGAGTCAGCAACAACAGTTTTGCCTACAATATTTTAATGACTAAACTAGTCATTTTCTTCAGAAGCAGAGGAAAAAAATAGATCAGTCAATCAAAACATTGCGTGCAAAAATAAAATAATCAAATTAGTTGCATCCTAAAAACGTGTCATGAGTCATTTGGGTGAGTCTTATTGTACACATGTAAAGACATGGGTGACACCATTATGACATGCATATGCTGTATGAAAGATGACAGAGACCACATATCAACTTTCGTGATCATTTGAAACGCTAAACCGCAGTAGCCATATTTTCATATGAACTAAAGGGTGGCTCATTATATCCTTAATTGGTATATTCACTGCAATGCTGGAAGCTACTGATATGCTTATTTTCTTTGAAAATGTGACCCTGCCAACTTTTGGAAAAAAAGAAGCCACAATATGCTTTGTAAATGGTAAATTTGGGGGCTAATTAATGATGTCACAGTGGCTCAGTCAGTTAATCAAAGTAATGCAGTGACAGAATATCTATGTTCAACGCTACTACACGTTAATTTTTTTAACTGTGATAATTGCCTCCAAGTAGCAGCATCAGCGTGGTATGCCTCCAAGTAGCAGTATGCAGTGTGCTATGGAGTCCGCATTTAACTCAACAGAAGTAGGAAATTACCTTCAGAAATGATTCAATTGTCAAAATTAAAGACTGAAATGTCTAAAGCAAAAGCCTATCCTCCATATTGTCAACCAACTACAAATATTATTGAAGAACTGCATCACTGTGTCTGAAGTCATTCTGGTACTGTTAGTTTACTAGTACCGGTAGGAATTTTGAATCTGACCTCCAAACACACTTTCGAGATTTTCAGTCTTGCCAGTCTGCCTTATTTGCTGTGAGACATCAGGGAAGCCATTACTCACATCTAGTGCTAAATTTAACTACGTATTTACTCGAATCTAAGCCACACTTTTTTTCCAGTTTTTGTAATCCAAAAAACCACCTGCGGCTTAGAATCGAGTGCAAAGCAAGCGGAAGTTCTGAAAAATATTGATAGGTGCCGCCACAACTAACTTCTGCCGTCAAATATATGTAGCGCTACACAAGTATGCTTTGTGGGCACAAAGATAAATACTGGCGCCAAAACCTCTGCATCAGTAAATAAATTTTAAAAAAGGTAGAAGACGAGCTTTTTTTTTTTCTCCAGCCTGAGTTTCGACCACTGCATTTTCATACATTATCCAACGAAGTAAATACAAATTCCGTATTGTTCATCTTAGAATGTAGCAGAATTTCAATGTACTACGAAAATCCGACTGGCAAGACTGTTAGGGATGTTTGTCAATATGGCCAACTCTACGTTCCGAGTTTTATTCCTACCTGTGAGAAGAGATGGTTAGATGGTTGCTAATAGGAACCTGATGAAACGTGAATCACATGCAGTATTCTCTTCACCATAAGAATAATACGAATATAAACATTTTGCCATGTATTCTTTTGTGTTTTCTGCTATCTCATTTAAATCCTGTCTGCCTAATAAACTACGAAACTAGAGTGAGACAACAGCAAACGCGGAAGAATATACATATCGTGTCATGTTTATATTCGTATTATTCTTATGCCTAATAGTGATACAGTCAGAAATGAAGCACGGCAACTGACTAGATTTTAAATGTAAGATGACTAATTTCTGTGCAGAATTTGATGTACTAAAGAAGTGGCCGCAAAGATTTTCAAACGGAGAAAAATTTTCGCTAAACACTCGTTCAGAACATGTTCTATCATACGCAGTCTATTATTTGGTTCTTGTTGATCATTATCAAAGAAAGCAGCAGTGTAAGTAACAACAAATAGCAGTCTCTTGCCATTGTTTCGCTAATGAGACGATTCCTTTTTTTTTTAAGCGGCGGTAGCGGACACAAAAGCAAGTCATGCCGCGAGCGGCGACAGGCCGTAAACACGCACTATCAAAATGCGACAAACAATGCATGACACAGTACAGTAATGCATTTTCATCTTAGAGTGACGTAAACACCTATAACAAAGAAAACGGCACTTATCAGATCAAAGCAAAATAAGCAATCGATTCAAACCAGATGAAGCACGTGAAAAAGGAAGGGTACCCGTATAAATACGGACGGAGCGCCTGACGCATAGCAATGGCTACCTGGTAAAGCTTAACTGCTAAGCTTACGACTCGAACCAAACTACTGTAGCTGTATCGTCTTTCATTCGACCTAAATTGTGTCTCATATTACAATGGAACAACTTTGTTTCGATTTGGAGGTGCGGCCTAAAACTTTTCTCTCCCCTTCAATTTCGAGCCTCAAATTTCAGGTGCGGCTTAGATTCGGGAATTTTTTTTTTCCTTTATTTCGAGTCTCATTTTTCAGGTGCGGCTTTGATTCGAGTGCGGCTTAGATTCGAGTAAATACGGTACTCATTAAGTTTCTGTGTATGTGATAGGTGCAGTATTTTTGCTGAAAATATTTAACCAAGAGCTTTTTTCTCAAATAGCAGTTTGAAGTAACTGTACTGTGCTGACAATATTTGCAAATGGTTCTTTATATCAGTAAAATGCGAAGATTTTCTAATATTACTCATTTGACACTCAACATATTTTAAAATTTACACAGTACTTTCATTGCAGTTACCAAATGATGTTGAACACTGGACTGAATAATCCTATTTTCAAGAAAATTGGGCTGAAGATATTAAAATACCTGAAAAAAATCTATGACCTGTTATGCCCTTCTACATCTATGTTTCATGTGTCAGGACAGATTACTTTTCTTAAACACATTGTCATTAGTCATGCCTTAAGCTTTTAGGATTGTGATGAATAATGTTAACAAAACTGTGCATTTTACGGATATGATATATGTAACTGGTCAACAATATTGAAAATATCTTTCAGAACTAGACATTTTTGTCTAACTTTAACAACTGAATTATTTCTGAAGGCAATTTCCTACTTGCTTCAAGTTTAATATGGACTCCATTCCATGCTGCTACTTGCCTGCGATTTTCACACTAAAAAAAAAGGACAGGACTTCTTTTGTTTTACTATATAACATCATTTAACCAACTGTGCCACTGTGACATTGACATATGAATTCCCATTTTTACCATTTACAAAGCTTATTGTGCACTCCTTTTTCCCCCAAAAGTTTGCAGGTTCAAATTTTCAAAAAAAGTAAACACATCAGTAGCTTCTCATGACTATTTTATACCATTAAAATAAAAGAATGATCAACAATTATTTTATAAATTGCAATGAATACATGAATTGAGGATATAATGAGCTACTCCTTTAATTCATGTGCAAAAATGGCTATCACAGTTTAGTGGCTCGAATGACCACAAAAGTCAATACATGATCTCTGTCATCTTGGATAAAGTGCATACACATCATAATAATATCACATATGACACTACCAGCATGCAATACGACTCACTCTGAGTCAGTCACACCAAGAAGACTTTGCAAATATCAAGATCATTATTCTGAAGAGCACTAACATGTTTACCTGAGCAAACCCAAAAAGTATCACAATAGGAACAACAAAATATTTAAGCTAAAATTTCCATTTACATTGTTAGTTATCAAAAATTCAAATATAATTCAGACATATAATTAAAGAAAGGACCTACTGGTGATAACATAGAAATGTATGGGGAAAAAGATCAAGGAAAAACTTGTGATTATCAAATGTGAGGTGAATCATACCATAACTGTATGAGCAAACATGACTATTTTATACCATTAAAATGAAATAATGATCAAAATTTATTTTATAAATGGTGTTAGAATTTCTTCTAACAATACAGAGTCTAAATTCCATAAATATCAGTCATAATTTTTAAAACAACAAAAATTTCTCAGTCCCAATTGCTTTATTTTTACAGTTCTACTTTATTTATTTATTTATTGTATTTTTTTTGCATGGAGACACCAACTGGTGTCTTTTGCAAACGTCATAGCATTCTTTTACAAGTTTAGTACAGTCATATATACATATGTGATTACATATATATGATACAAATGTACCATTGTACCTAATAAGGCACAATATTGGGTGTTACATCGTACCTATTACAAATATTCAGATTTTACACAACTATATATATATATATATATACAATAATTTATTTTAGTTTAATATTAATATTCACTTAAAGAATATAAGCACTTGTCAATCAAGAAATATTTCAGTTTCACTTTGAATAAGTTCCCTTTGTGGCACCTTATAGAGCTCGGTAATCTGTTGTACCATATTTGACCACTAATGCATGGACTATGGTCTGAATACTACAGCATTGTCACTATTATGTCAATAATGTTGAGATATAAAAAATACTATTTCTCTAAAAATGTACAAGACAGTTGTTTTCTGAAAAGGACACTGCAGGATATGAGAGTACATTTAGCAGCATGACAATAAAGAAATGGTAACATTCAGTCAAAAGGATTCAAACACAGGACCATTCAAAATCACACAGTAGTTACTGTGTTGCCTATGAGAAATGGGAATATTTACAAAGAAGACCACTCACCAAAAAGCTGAAGAGTTGAGTTGTTGATAGGCACACACAAAAGAAAGACGACTTGCTAGCTTGGAAAGTTATTCTGTAATGAGCTAGAGTAAAATGCACAACCACACATACATGCATACACACGTCTATGCCCCTACATGGTACCAGTAAGACTGACACTGTCAATGCAATTTTGTGGCAGGGAACTGGCTGAGGTAAAAAACATCATTTGGTGAGGTGGGTAGATGGAGGGGGAGGTTGGAAGCAGTCAGAAGGAATGGATGTGAGTGGCTAGTTGCTCAGAGCAAGGCTGTAGGTTAGACAGATAGGAATGTGCAAGGAGCAGGTGGCAGTATTTGAGCGGCCATGATTGTCGCAGCCAGTGGGAAGAATCATGGGGATATGAATTGGGAGAGAGTGATAGGATGGAGGAAGGGGAAACAGTTGGATGGAGTGTCCTGGGACAGAGGGTTACCTCAGATTGCGACCAGGACAATTGGGATGGAGTGATACAATGGAGGAAGGGGAAACAGTTGGATGGAGTGTCCTGGGACAGTGGGTTACCTCAGATTGCGGCCAGGACAATTGAGAGGGAGTGATAGGATGGAGGAAGGGGAAACAATTGGATGGAGCGTCCTGGGGCAGTGGGTTACCTCAGATTGCGACCAGGACAATTGGGAGCGAGTGATAGGATAGAGGAAGGGAAAACTGTTGGATGGAATGTCCTGGGACAGTGGGTTACCTCAGATTGCGACCTGGACAGTTGGGAGGCAGTGATAGGATAGAGGGAGGTGAAACTGTTGGATGGAGTGTCCTGGGAGAGTGGGTTACCTCAGATTGCAATCTGGACAATTGGGAGGAGCGATAGGGTGGAGGAAGGGAAACAGCTTGTGTCTGTGTATGTGCGGATGGATATGTGTATGTGTGTGAGTTATACCTGTCCTTTTTTCCCTCTATCCTGATGAAACAACCGTTGGTTGTGAAAGCTTGAATTTCGTGTGTATGTTTGTCTTTGTTTGTGTGCCTATCAACATGCCAGCGCTTTCGTTTGGTAAGTCACATCATCACATCATCTTTGTTATCATCTTTGTTTTATATATATATATATATATATATATATATATATATATATATATATATATATATATATATATATAGGGAAACATTCCACGTGGGAAAAATATATCTAAAAACACAGATGATGTGACTTACCAAACGAAAGTGCTGGCAGGTCGATAGACACACAAACAAACACAAACATATACACAAAATTCAAGCTTTCACAACCAATGGTTGCTTCATCAGAAAAGAGGGAAGGAGAGAGAAAGACAAAAGGATGTGTGTTTTAAGGGAGAGGGTAAGAAGTCATTCCAATCCCGGGAGCGGAAAGACTTACCTTAGGGGGAAAAAGGACAGGTATACACTCGCACACACACACACACACACACACACACACACACACATATCCATCTGCACATAGAGCCACAGGCAGATATACTTCGGTGAAGTATGACTGGATCCACCTTTTAATTCTATAATTAACTAATTTAAGAAAAAGAACATCAGAGGCTTCACTAAAGTCAAGATATATATCACATACATGTTGCTTATCATCCACTTCTGCTAGTATTACTTTTAACAAAATGTAAAAGTTGCTGACTAGGTTGAAATTCTAGCTCTCAGTTCATCCTTCGAGGCATGTATCCGCATTTGTTTGTTTAAAAAGACTGTCACTCTTCTAAGGAACATTTTTCCATAATTTTGCAGAAATATGACAAGACTAATACTGGCTTGTAATTTGCAATTTCACATTTGGCATTCTTTTGTAGTGAGGTACTTTTGCAGCTTTTAATCTATTACAGAATACATCACTTTCCAATGAAGGGTTTGTAATGGTTCCACAGTAAAATTTGTTATTATTTTGATGAAAGAATTTGCTATTGCAACAGCACTCACTGAATATTTACTATGCAATGCCCTTCTGAGTTCAAATATTGCCTCCTTTGTTGCTGTATACGTAAATATCATCTTTATATGAATGACCTTTGTCTCACTGTACTCTCTATGGTCTGGCTGCTTGTATGATGCATGTTTCTCAAGTGCTGTGCTGTGTTTGAGATATAACAGTTGTACGCACTAGCCACTTGTCACTAGCCACTTGTCTGGGTCAGTTAGTTTATTTGTTTTAAAATTAGTTCTCTCCAAGTTGCTTTGGTTTTATTCCTGGAATTAGATATTATTTTGTTGTTTTCATTTTCTAGTGTCTTTGCTTTAAAAATAGTTTGTATTAGCATTAATTTGGGTTTAATGAAATAAGTAGGAAATTATGATCAGTACTTTGAGTGGAGTATACACACTTCTTCTGCTAGTGCCTATCCATTATGGATGATAGTGACCATCACAGCTGTGCCACATTTGATTATTTGAAAAATTCCTCACTCGCACGTGAAGTCCATGTCCTTAAGTTTCCGAGCCAACATGTTCTTCTTCATTTTTTTTCACTTGGTATCTTTCCTTAAATATTATTCTGCAGCACTTGATACCTGTTTCCATTCCTCATTAGATGGCTGAGACATTGTAGTTTTCTGCATTTTACTGTGTTTAGTACTTCTTTCTTCATTTTGTTGTGAATGCTATTGTTAGTAGTTTTATCCATCAATGGTACTCTTAGCATTCTCCTGTAAAGCAACATCTCAAGTGTCTCAGCTCATTTGCCCATTGCCTCGGCCAAAGTCCGTGTGTCAGCTCCACAGAAAAGGATGACAAATATTTAGCAATGTTACAGTCTTAATTTTATTTAGATTGAGAAGTGATAGCTCTTGAACACATCAGTCATTTTACAAAATGTAACACAAGCTTTTGCAATACGCATGTGGGTGTTGGAGAAAACAATTCCTTTATTCCCACATACATTTAGCAATAAATTAACACTACACACATGAATGAATTGTGTAGACATGAGCAGCACGGAATAACTAACTAAAGCTAAGTCAAAGAATAATTATATCACTGCACATAAATTAACACTTCACGGAATGTTTATGAAGTACTGTACACTTGTAGGGATCGATTGTCAGAAATAGGTCACTACATGACTCCCCCCTCTAATGTTAACGATACCGCAGATTGAATTTCACACGCCGTCCAGCTCTTGTAACTACTTCTTTCTTGAAACCGGGCGGTGCGTCACGTGTGTCAGTGGTTGTGTCAGGGAGTGGCGTAGTAGTCCTCAACGTCGGTCTTGGTGTTGCAGTGACTGGTGTTCGCTGAGGGTTGTGGTGTTCATGGGGTATAGGAACACATCTTGTAGCTTCTCCTGTCTTCTCTGGTTTGTGTTCAGTGGTAGCTGTGGTGTCTGTTGCGTCCAGAAATGCAGGCTTGATACGGTCCACTGCAACTGTGGTGGGTGTACCGTTAATCATTATGCGGAAAGTATTGGTATCCCTACTGACTACCAGATATGGTCCGTCATATGGTGGCTGCAGTGGTTTACGCACAGTATCATTGCGTAAGAATACATGCGTGCACTTGTCTAGCTCCGCAAAAACGAACGAGTGTCTTCCAAGCTGGTTTCTGGGCATTGTTGGTCTCAATTGGCGTATATGCTCTCTTAATCTTGTGGCGAATTCTGAGGCTGTGATTGTATCATCTGCCATGCTGTGCAGAAATTCTCCAGATAGGCGTAACGTTTGTCCATACACCAGTTCCGCTACTGTTGCTTTCAGATCACTTTTGAATGACGTTCGTAGACCCAAAAGTACGATAGGTAGTGTCTCTGTCCAATTCGGTGTTGCGTGACATCTCAGTGCTGCCTTTAACTGTCGATGAAGACGCTCAACCATGCCATTTGATGCGGGGTGGTATGCCGTGGTGCGTATGCGTTTCGTACCTAATAACGTAGCCAATGCTTTGAAAACGTAGGCTTCAAATTGTCGTCCTTGATCAGTTTTAATTCTCAGTGGAACTCCAAACCGAGCAATCCAACCACGAAAAAATGTTTGAACTATAGTTTCTGCACTGATGTCCTTCATTGGAAATGCCTCAGGCCACCTAGTAAATCTGTCAATCACCGTGAGGCAATAACTGTAGCCTTCCAATGTCGAGAGTGGGTCGATGATGTCAACATGCACATGGTCAAAACGCTGATTTGGTGGAAGAAATGTGCCTACTGGTGCCCTGACGTGCTGTGTGATTTTATTCCTCTGGCACGCCAAGCATTGCTTCACAAATGCTTTACAGTCTGTGTGCATACATGGCCATACAAATTTTTGTTTGACCAATCTGAGTGTGGCTCTTACTCCTGGGTGTGACAGATTGTGCATTGATGCAATTGCCTGTGTTCTGAATTCCTGTGGCACAAATGGACGTATCTTTCCTCTTGCTACGTCACAGTACAACTCAATGCTTGCTTCAGGAAATGTCACGAGCTATAACTTCAATCCTTTCTCTTGTTGCAATAGATCACGCAACTCACTGTCACATTGTTGCGCATGCGCGAGGGCGTCGTAATCAATGGCCTTTGTCACTGCTTCCACCTGTGCGATGTCATCTGCTACTGTAGACACTGCTTCTATGCGAGAAAGTGCATCAGCTGGAACATTTAGCTTCCCTTCCACATACACAATGCTGCTCGTGAACTGGCTGATATGATCTAAGTGTCGCAGCTGCCTGGGCAATGCTTTCTCTGGCTTTACCTTAAAGGTATAGGTAAGCGGTTTATGATCTGTGTAAATCGTGAACTGTCGCCCTTCTAATGCTTGTCTGAATTGTTTTACTGTCGCATAAGCTGCGTACAGCTCACGGTCATACGTTGCCCAACGTTGCTGAGATGGTGACAACTTGTGACTATAAAATGCAATGGGCTGCCATAACTGATCAATTTGTTGCTGAAGTACGGCACCAATGGCAGTGGACGAAGCATCAACCATGAGAGCGAGTGGAGCACGCGCGACCGGGTGTGCTAATTGTGCGGCCTCTGCTATAGCTTTTTTTATAGCGTGAAACGCAGTGTCCGCCTCGATAGTCCAATGCACACTGTGGTTAGGTTTAGGTGCGCCTTTAAGTAGTTCATTCAATGGTGCAGTTATCAGTGCATGATTGCGAATGAAGCGTTGGTAGAAATTCACTACTCCAATGAATCGTCGTAATTCTCTGACTGTGAGAGGGCGGGGGTATTTGTTTATGGCCTCTACTTTACTATGTAGCGGTCGAATACCCTGTGCATTCACCAAATATCCTAGAAAGTGGACCTCTTTCTCACCAAAAACACACTTGGAAGGATTAATTACTAGTCCATGTGTTCGTAGGCGGTCAAACACTTGTGCCAAATGCTGTAAGTGCTCCTCTTCCGATGCAGACATCACCAATAAATCATCTAGGCCTATATACACATAGCAAAAATCTAAATCTCTTGTAACCTCATCCATAAAACGTTGGAAGGTCTGGGCGGCATTACATAGTCCGAATGGCATTCGGGTTAATTCAAATAGACCGAATGGTGTTGTCACCGCTGTTTTAGGAATGTCTTCTGCAGCTATAGGGATCTGATAGTAAGTTCGAACTAGATCAATGGTAGAAAATATAGTCTTACCGTGAACATTTGCAGAAAAGTCTTCTATATGTGGAACTGGGTACCGGTCTGGAATGGTCCTTGCATTGGGTTGGCGATAGTCACCGCAGGGGCGCCATCCATTCTTCTTTTTAGGCACGATGTGAATTGGGGATGCCCAACTGCTACTAGATACTCTGCAGATATCTTGTGACAGCATGCTACGAAATTCCTGCTTTACCACTTTCAGCTTTTCGGCCGTTAAACGTCTAGGCCGAGCGTGAGTTGGCGGCCCTAGCGTGGTCGAAATGTGGTGAACGGTTGTATGCTTGACTGGTGGGAGAGTAGGCGATTGCTGTGTGATCTCGGGGTATCCTTTCAGTAATCGTATATGTGGTGTGTCGCCTGTGACTGTGCGTACCTCTAGTGGTGTGATACAACGGACTTTTCCTGTTGTATGCAGACTAGTAGTCAAATCTATCAGTCGCTGGCGTCGCAGATCTGGCAGTAAGTCGTAGAAGGACAAAAAATCTGCTCCGATAATAGGCTGTGATATATCTGCCACTGTAAATTACCATTCAAACACACGGCGTAGCCCCAAATTAAGGAATAATGTTACTCGACCGTATGTTCTAATTTTGGAGTCATTGGCGGCGTATAGATAACAGTCATCGCAGCTCCGGCGTGATAGGCGGTTTGCTGGATATACGGACACTTCTGCGCCTGTATCGACGAGAAACTGTAGTTTTGTTTCGCGGTCTGTCACAAAAAGTCGGCGAGTGTTTGCACTGGAAGTTATCGCTGCTACGGTGTCTGCTTCGTGTTTCCACTTGCAAGGTGGCGTACACTTTCGTGCATCATTACCAAATGTCTTGTGGTACCAGCATAAGTTCTGTAGTGATGGTGATCGATTGCGACTTCGTGACCGTCGGCGGCGTGGCCGTTGGCGGTTGTGCGTTGTTTGTAATGCAGCTACCAGTGCGGTCAACTCTGCCAGTTGTGATTGTAGGGAGACGTTAATGTTTAGACACTTGATGTGGGATACATTTCAGTTAACCTGTCGGCCGTTTGTGCTAGTGCGTTTAAGTCGCCTGCACATACCGTGAGAATTTTTTGAGTATCTGACGGCAACCGAGACAACCATATATTTCGTAGCACATCATCAGTTACAGTGTTACTTGCCAGTGTGCGCAAACGTCGTATGAGTTGTGATGGAGTGCGATCTCCGAGTTCTTCAGTGCGCAGTAGCTTCTCTAGTCGTTTTGCCTCTGATTGTGACAAACGCGTTATTAATGCGTTTTTAATGGATGCATACCGATCGGTATCCGGTGGTGCGGCTAGGATATCTTGTACTTCTGCTGCCAGATCTTCTGTAAGTGCTGCAACCACATAGCTGTACTTAGTTTCGTCCGTCGATATTTGTGCGAGGACGAACTGGCTTTCTAACTGGGCAAACCACAATAGAGGATTATGCAACCAGAATGGTGGAGGTTTTATCGTCACCCTGTTAATTGCACTGCTGGCTTCAGGTTGAACTGAGATTGGCGAATCGGTCATTATCGTGCTGAAACGAGCGCGACGCGGCTGGCGCGGAAGTTACAAACGTGAACGTTGCGGAACTTCGTTAAACGCTGAAGCCGACGCGGATGTTACGTAGTTCGCCGAGTGTCACCGAATGTGGGTGTTGGAGAAAACAATTCCTTTATTCCCACATACATTTAGCACTAACTTAACACTACACACATGAATGAATTGTGTAGACATGAACAGCACGGAATAACTAACTAAAGCTAAGTCAAAGAATAACTATATCACTGCACGTAAATTAACACTTCACGGAATGTTTATGAAGCACTGTACACTTGTAGGGATCGATTGTCAGAAATAGGTCACTACACGCACTTTAACTTTTTGCGAGTGATCCCACTGGTTGTTAAGATCAGTTCCCTAATCTGTCTATTTGTTTAATCGTTCGATAAGTTCACCATAACATTAATGTTTAGATAACGCCCACTGTATTATCATATTTGGGATACAAGATGGTAAAGACTGTTTACGCTGTTGGCAATTATTACTGAAGTATCAGGGTAGCAGATATTGTTCATTATCTGTTGATTCAAGGTAACTTCATCTTCAAAATTTTCAAGAGCTTCTTTGAAGGCATATTCCAAATTAACGGTAAATATCAGTCACAATAAAATACAGCCCCGTCTCACTTCTTGGCGTATCTTTGATGTGTCAGATTTCTAATTTTGTGCTCTCAGGGCAACACATTTGTTCTAATGTAGATTTAGTTATGATCTCGGAGTCTTTGTCACCAGTCCCACAATTTTTAATGGCTTTGCCATCTTGTACTGTTGTAAACTATAAAAAGCCTTATCATAATAAAACAGGCACAGATGTCAAAATTCATGTCTCTACACCTCTAGAATAAGATTTTAATGCATAACAGAGCCTCTCGAGCATTGGCAGCATTTCTGAAACCATTTGTTCACAAACATGTGATAACTTTCCCTGTTAGTGCAGGGATTGTACCAGTAACAGAGACAATGTGCTGATGTGACAGTATTGCTTTATTCTCATAACATGACATACAGCACATCTACAAAGTACTAGGTTGTAAACCAAACTGACTTCTCTGGAGTCAACCCAGATATTTTACTCAGATGTGTGTGTCCTCTGGTCAGAGGCATTACTTGTGCTGTTGTCCCCACAGAGTCCTCCCCCACCCCCTTTAGTGTAAAGCACTGGGGAAAGTGATGGTAAATGGCCATGGTTGAGCAGGCGGGTTGTCAAAGTTAAGGCAAACTAACATATAACTGATCCTGAAAAAGTAGTCATCGACCATACTATCCATCCCCTTTATGTGTACAACGTCGATAGAGAACTGATCGATCAGATATAAGTGCCTCAAATATCACAGTGAACAATCCTTATTGGAGTTTTTGATCGCCTTCCCCAATGGGTAGTGGTCAGTAAATATTTTAAATTTTCATCCTTCAGCATTTGCCTTGAAACATCTAATGGCTTCATAAACTGCCAACAGCTCCTGGTCGAAAGTTGACCATTTGAGTTGAGCCATAATCAACTTTTCTGAAAAGAATTTCAGTGGATAATGTTTTCTGCCAATAATCTACTGCAATACAACACCAATCGCCACATCACTCACCTCAGCTGTTAGGGTTAATGGGGCACCCTCTACCGAATGTGCTAGTGTAATCCCCAGTTGTAAGCTGAATTTGATCTTCTCAAATGCTTTTTGCATATAATCTGTCATTTAAGCACTCACTTCCCATGTTATTCTTTCTCACCAGATCATGTCTCAAAGGAGCATGTAATTGTGCTGCTAGTGGCAAATGTCTCCTACAAAAATTTATAGTCCCTAGGAATTGGTGCAGATCTTGAAAGCATGTGGGTTTATGCATATAACAGATTGTTTTGAATCATTCATTTGTGGGTTTAATCTGAGTGCTGCTTACTGAATGAACCAGGAATGTTACTTCATTTTCTGTAAGTCGGCGCATCTTCTCGCTGGTTATGGTGCCATGTTTCTGAGGAGTATCGAATATTAATGACAAGTGTCCTTCATGCTCTTCAGCAGTTTTTGGATATCAACCAGTTAGCAAAAACAAAATGAAAAACTTCTTAATAATGAGTCAATAAATTGCTGCAAAGTCAATACAGCATTTTTAAGCCAATAAGGCATGTGTTAAAATTCATACAAACTAAAGGTGGTGATGACTGCTATTTTTTGTATGTCTTTAGAAGCCATTGGTATTTGGTGGTAGGCTGAACTGATGTCAGCCAGGAATCTGCGGCCTGCACTCTATCCCACACGAAAATTCTGGGGTACATAGACTAATAAAGCATAAGGCTATTTTGGTCCGAGAATGAAAACAAGGTCCTAGCAGGCTGTATTCTTTTTATTATCTGTCCAATCGGCCAGTTTCAACCTTGAGTCATTTTCAAGCATGTATCTTAAGTTTCCAGCTTCATTTTACATTGTAAGCTTAAGATTCATGCTTGCAAATGACCCAAGATTGAAATAGGTCGATTGCATAGATAATAAAAAGAATACAGCCCAGTTGCTCCATGTTTTCATTTTCAAAACAATTTGAGGCTGTGAATTCCCACAAAAATAAAATTATTTTGGTCAAGTGTATTTTATAGCCTGCTGACAACATCCCTTACGCTGTCCCATGCTCCTATAGAAGGCTGTTGTTGCTGCTCTTCGAAATTGCAAAGTGAAATACATTTGCATACCATTGCATCAAACTCTCATGATACCAACATATTTGTCATGAAGGTAAGTTCACAGCAAGCGCTATGTTGTGACTTCACAGTGCAGTGAACGACCTCGGCGCGACATCCTGTATTTGTAAAGGTACGTTTACACTGGGATACATGTATCGCGACATGTATGAGCGACATGTCAATTTGACACCTCATACAAAAATTCACGGAACTTGTATGCAGACCCTCGAGCTCATACATGTCGCGTATACATTTTGTATATCGCTTTTTGGCCATATACGCGGGATGTATGAGCGACATTTGAAGAACTCGCGCATGCGCAGTACTATCGTTTCCTGTCGTCTTGTCACCTGCCGTTTATTTTGACGATTAGCGCATGCGTAGTACCAGGCTCTTTGGCGGCTGTTTGAGTTTTGGAGGTGGCGACTGTCGTTTGTTGTGTAGGTATTTGTGTATTGTGTCATGTGTTGTGCCCGCATGTAATACTTTAAAATTTGCCATGACTTCTTGGTCAAAACAAAATACACTGCATTTTATAGAGGCAGTGTGCAGGCATCCCTGTATATGGGATGTGAAACTAGGAGACTATAAGAACACTCAGAAAAGGTACGACGAGTGGGAGGAAATTGCTAAGGCATTTAACATGTCAAGGAAGGAATGTGAGGACAAGTGGCATAATTTAAAAAGCCAATATAGTCGCGAGTTAGCGAAAAGGAAGAGCAGCTTAGGAACTGGAAGTGCTACAAGCAATGTGGGCCACTCTACATGGTATGTTTTTGAAAGTATGCAGTTAATAAGAGACAATTACAAACCACTCTCTCATAGGAGCACACATGAAGTGGTACCAGTAAGTAAATTTGTTGTATTATTTTATTAATCATATATTTGGCAACATTTTTTTCGTGCTAACGCTTTACATAATGTGAATATTTACAATTATTTACAATTTCACTGAAAAACATGATTCTCCATACTGCTATAGTTTGAAGTCCTGAATACTGCAGAAGAATAGAGCATATTCCTTTACATCATCATTTAACAATGGTGTGGAACTTATTTTCCACACTGCCATGGGATGGAGCCCTGAATACTGCAGAAGTATTCAGCATATTCTCTTCTGTTGTCATTCAGCAATGAAGTTCTTCAGCCAGTTCTGGGCAGTGGCTCCAGCACAGTAGGGGTGTCCCTCCAGGACCCAGGTATTACGTTGCCATCATCTCCCTATCTGTCGCATGTTCCTGCTGGACAATACCTTTGAGATTTTATGATTTGGAGAAAATTATGTAAATAGACACAGGCTAGTGCCACCACTGTAGCCTTTTCCGGACTGAGAAACATTTGCTACCTCAGCACTCTGTAAACAGCACTTATAATCCCAAATACATTTTCTATTACTCTTCTTGCTCTGCATGCTCTACAGTTAAAAATATGTTGCCAACTATTTTTTTCATGCAGACCTGGAAATGGTTTCACAATATTTTCCTCAAGGCCAAAGGCTTCGTCAGCGACGAAAACATATGGAACAGGCTTGCTCCTACCAGGAAGAGGAGTTGATGGTGGTATATTTAGAGTTTTGGTTTCTAGCATTTTGTAAAATGTGGTGTCTTTAAGGACACCACCATCTGAAATCCTCCCCTGTGTGCCAGCATCAGCGTAAACTATTCTATAATTAGCATCAGCAATTGCTAGCAAAAAAATGCTGAAGCGCTCTTTATAATTAAAATAAACTGTTCCACTGTTGGGTGGTGCCACAATGTCAATGTGCCTAACATCTATAGCTCCCAAACATCTGGGGAAATTCCATTTTTCTTCATATTCTTTGGCAATTTTCAGCCATTTCTCTTCAGTAGCAGGAAGCTGGAAAGAAAATTGTTACTTCTTTAATTTAATTTATGCATGGACACTCAAAAAATTCTCAATACATTAAGATACTTTGATTATAATGTATGTATAACATATAGCTCACTTTGCCTTAGAAATGTGTTATGTATTTTAAAGGTCATGGAAGCCCCAGCCACAGAAGGAGATGGTGAAGGAGAAGGAAGCATTAGTTCCCTTTTCGATGTAACAGAAATGGAGGAGGTGACATTTGCCACGCTCCCACAAGATATTGTGGAAGTGGAAACCACTCCAGTCATCTCTGTGCCTCCACATGAAAGTGGATCTGCAACCGTGTCACCCTGTACCACTCCAAGTCAGAGTGGAAGTGGTAGATCAAGTGCACTAAAGAGAGCCAGGAGAGACCTGGATGAAGACCGAGAAGGTCTTTTACAGACTTTAAGAAAAGTTGGCGGCAATTTAGCAGGCAGAAAAAGGGACCAGTTTACCCCCTTGGGTGGCTTGGTCGCCAATAAGCAAGATTTCTTTATGAAAATGGCCATACTAGAATTATGGCAAGACTTGAGCACGGAATACACAGATGTTTGCAGGAGGCAAACGATGAACTAATAGACGCAAATGCAACATAATTTATGGATTCTTTAAAAACATGTATAAATGTTGAAATAGGCATGTCATGTGCTGTCAAGTACTACTTAATAAAACTAAATACAAATTAATGTTGTTGGATACCTTTACTGTGCAGAAAGTGTCCTCAGAAATTGTGATATTTTATTACTGAGTGAAGCATGTCAGTCGTTCCGAATAACTAAAAGCTAACCCATTTCAGCAAAATTTGAGAAATTTGTGGTGCAAAATGTATGTGCCGTTAAAATTTTAGTTCGTATTCCAGCAGCCTCACATGGATATGTTGGCAACATCAACGACGCGGAAGAAAATTTGTGCTGCTGTTCCTGGTTGACAGTAACTTGTATGTACCCTCGTCCGCTCGTTAAAAGTAATTGCCCTCGTAAAACGAAGCTTTCATGACAAAACATTTGCATTGTCGCGCGATTGCTAATGCCAACGTCTCACACACGATTGTCGGCACTAGCATCCGTTGTCAACATTATCATGCGAGGCCGTCGGAATAATAGCAAAAAATTGATATACGTGCCAGATACATGAAAAAATTATATAATGTATTACATACTCTGATATATGTATAAAACTTTTACCTTCACTTCTTGGGATAAAACTTGCACAATGGCCTCGCAAACACGAGGAATAATGCATATGGCACTTTTTGATATTCTATGCAGATACATTAACGTCGAAACGTGGCCAAAAGACGGAGTGTTACTGCCAACTGATCCTCTGGTGGAATCGCTTCCCGAAAGTTTGTGTTGGTTTTGGACACAAGAGGAGCCACAAGAGATAACAAACCGCGGAAATCCTCCATAATCATCCTAACATAATTTCTAAAATATGCGCCATTCTCTAGCGTTAATTCCTGAACGAGCATTGCGTAAGCTCCGTGAATAGCGTGTTTGCGAAGAAACTCTCTCTGCCACCATCTACGCTTCTTCCGCCTTTTCTTCCTATCATCTTCCAAGAGAGCAAGTGTACCAGCACATAAAAATGTGAAATTTTCCAAATTGTTGTCGGAAGCCATCGCACAGTGATACAAATCAATCAGTGTAAATGCACGCTCATACATGTATGAGGTTGATACTTGTCAACTCGTACAAGTCGCAATACATGTCGCAAAGTCGCATATACAAGTATCTCATACATGTGCCGATAGAAATCGCAGTGTAAACCCACCTTAAGAGGTTGATTGCTTCCACGACTGCTCAGTTAACTGTCATTATGTGTCATAGCTGTAGATCCCATAAAGCATAATGCCTCACTTCGCCAGACTTGGGCTAGTTCGTAAGTGTTTGTGTTTCAGTGGGACACCCTTCTTGCTGTAAAAACATGGCTGACTGTATAACATGGGGAAAATGTTTGATGCACTAAGCCATTTTATTATGTAGCTGATGTAATGCTTGTATTCTGTTCGCTAACTTCTATCTTCTAAAGGTTCCTGTCCCCTTGAAATAAGTCTGGCCTGTAGCGAAAGTGGAAGTTTTAGTATCCACACTCTCCATGGGGTGTCATCAGAAAAGTTTTCTGATGATATAACTTGCAAAATTTGCCGCCATAGTTAAGAAGCCATTCAAGACGTTTCGTGTTTGACGTTCAGGTGTCTTTGACAAACGTAGCAATAAGGCCTTTTTTGTCATATCAAACTCGTTTGATGCAGGTGTAGAGGCACTAATATGAACAGTGAAGTGAGAATATTCTGCCAAATTGTTCAGCACTGCTATTAACTTATGAGTACCGTCTGTTATTCTGTAACTTTTTAGAATTAATTTGAGGCTGGTTGGGCTGTAATGCTGGTAATTTAGAAATGTTTCCTGAAGTCAGTAGCTTGTCGCCAAACACTCATTGGAAGGGTACCACGTTGCCAGGTTCGGATGGCGGAAGTTCTTGGCACGCCAATGGCACAGTAATTGACCAGTGCACACCTCACTTGGTTCAGCAGTTATAACCAGCACAGCAGTAAAATCAGAGCAACATCACATGGTTCGAAACGTCAAATGGTATGCTCCATTGTGAGTGGAAATGTTAAGTTATGTTCTGGCATGACGTAATCCAGCTCGGTTGAATATTATGATGAAACAGCCTGATGTTGAAAGTGTTCAATAGATGATATATTGCAGAAAGTCTGATGGTTTGTGGCATAATTTGACATGTTTTCTCCCACACTGCATGACAACTGCTGTTGGCTTGTCCACTAAAACCTCCATAGTCTTTGTAGTTTGTAAGTACATACCCCTGGCTTCTCCAATTTTCTTTTTCTTGTGCTGATCCAATAAGAATGGTGGGAAATTCTCCATGTGAGACTGCGTCCTGAGTCGTAACTTCAACTATTTGCTGGTGCTCTAAGTTATTCATTGCAGCTCAATGGTTGGTGTTCTGCATTTGTTGTTGAGAAGTATCTCCTTACTTGGGGTCACCACTGCACCATAGTTACTGACGTCTTAGTGGAACAAAATAATAATGGTCGAAGACATTGTTTAATGAGAAATAACTACTTCGTTGAATATTGCTTAACACAACAAAATATATGTAGAAACACACTGCATATCAGCGCATACTGAACTCCTTTCTACTGAAGAGCCTACACTTCTCAGCCTTCTGCATGGGATAGTTTTTCTCTTCACTCTACCGATTCTGATTGGTTTGATTATGTTCAACTTTTGATGTTATTGTTCTTGGCGTTGCTACAAAGTACCTTCTCCATTCTGTGCATCAGATTATTGGTTCATCCATCTTTAGAGGTAATTTCTTACATCAGTTTATCTGCTCATCTGCCCTACTGAGAAATTGTTGGTGTCTGATAAAAAAGGACTCTTATTCTGGGAGTCATTTAGTTCTCTTCATCCATTAGCTGCTTGAATATAATAGTCTGTAATGCAAATGGTGCTTTCTCTCCAAATCCTTAAATGTGGCTCTCAACATGTCATATTTATCATTTGGATCATTACATTTGCAAGCATCATTATCTCTTCACAAGAGCAAAAATATTTATGGGAACAGGATACAAGTATCGGTATATGGAATAAACTGTCCCCATTAACATCTACACATACATATATTTCGATAATGATCATACATGTGCACACAGTACAAGGTATAAGAACAGACTGAATTAACATGCCAGTTCGGATGAGTGATCTGAGTCCCAAAGATTATGTTGTTCATGGTCGTTATGACCTATTAATGCCACACAACCCCCCCTCCCCCTCTGCAGTATGGAGTACCGCAGGTGAGTCATGAGGGAAGACCATGTGGGCATTGACGCTGTTGGAGGTCGTACGAGACGGTAGACACACAACCAGGTCCTCCACCTCGACCAGGGTGGGGTGCAGAGGCAGAGCGATGGGAGGCAGGTCCACCTCAAAGTCGTTGAGCCAGCAAGGACAATACGACGGCCAGCCCGAGAACAGGCGGGCAGAACGGCAGATGGCAGGTGTAGGTGTGGCAAACTCGGATGCTAATCGAGTCGTCCGGCGAGATCAAGGCGCGGATTGTCATTAGGTCGCAGTCACAAGGGAGGGTGAGCTATGCCCAACACTGACATTTAACTGGTCGTAAGGGTGGCGAGGCCATGGTGTCTGTCAGTAAGACGAGAACTCGGTCGTCAAGAGTGACGATTGAAGATTGAAATGTCGTCCATGTGGTGTGGGGGTACGTTGCAGATCAGGGTGACTATGGAAGAGGGTGTCTCTGTAGTCAATGAGGTAGCACCGAAATCCGCACACGGGGTGGAGGTTGACATGTCTGAGAAACCCGCAAAAGGCGATGGGAAGGCGTCGGGTGAACAAATCGGCTTGGTGGCCCGAGGGGAAACACTGTCGGACTCCACAGCAGGAGGGAGACTGGCGGGAGAGTCGTTAAGAGAATAAGACTGAGCCATCGGACGGGTGTTGGGGTCCACAAATGCTGGTTTGAGTTGGTGTAATGAAACAGTTTGCAGTCTGTCTGTGACGATGATATCGAAAGTTGTATCGCCCTGCCGGAGGACTTTAAAGGGGCCGAGATAAGGTGGTTGCAGAGGTTGTCAGACCGAATCGTCTCTCAGCATTACATGGGAGCAAGTGTTGAGAGCAGTTGGCACTTAAGTGTCTGGTGGGGAGTGGCTGATAGGTGGGTGCAGGCATGCCTGTTTGAAGTGAGTGTGCATGCAACTTATGAAATCTGGGGAGGGGGGAAATCTTTGGATACCTAGGGCTGAATCAGCTCCCCTGGTAGGATGGGGTTCTCCCCGAAAACGAATTCTGAGATAGTTCCCTGTAAGTCGGGCTTGAAAGTTAAATGGAGGCTGAGCAGCACCCATGGAAGTGCTTTGCACCAGAGGCAGTCATGGCACCTGAGGGCCATTTTTAGAGTGCGGTGCCACCATTCCACTAACCTGTTGCTTTGTGGTGGTGGGCTGTGGCGTGAATTTTCTTTACACCACAGACGTTACATAAAATAGTGAACAGGGAAGACTCAAACTGCCGACCCTGGTCGGTGGCGATGGTGGTCGGACAACCGAATCTAGCAAACCATGAAAAGATAAAACCCTTGGCCACGGTCTCGGCGGTGATGTTAGGTAAGGAAACTGCCTCTACCCAGCGGGACATGCGGTCGATTGTGGATAGAATGTATCTGTGGCCCTCCGATGGTGGAAGAGGACCAATAAGATCGATTATGTACATGATGAAATTGTCCTGGGGGATGTCGAACTTGCCCAGTGGTGGGGTGGTATGGCGGCCGATTTTGTTGCATTGGCAGGGGACACAGCTGTCTGCCCAGGTCTGACAGTCCCGTTTTATATTTTTCCAAACAAAACACTTGGAGACAAGCCTTATAGTGGCGCGGACAGCAGGGTGAGCGAGATTATGCAGAACATCGAAGGCCTGCCGGCGCAGAGGGGGAGGGGGGGGGGGGGAGTAACGGACGTAAGGTACTGGCAGAAGAGTCGCACCACATATCATCCACAACACAGGGGAATTTAGCTTTAGTAAACACAAGGGATGTTCGAGGGTCCATGAGCAGAGCTTGAGATTCCTCGTCGGAGGCTTGTAGGGCGGCCAGGTGGAAAAGTCAATGATGTGTGAAATAGCATTGATCCACGAGAAAAAATCTGCAGTGATGCTGGCCATGCTTTTGATGTAGCGAACGTCAGTTGTGAATTGGGAGACTAGATAAAAAGTGGCGGAAACGCCGAGGGGGTGGTTCTTCAGGGGGTTGCAGATGTTGTGACAGTGCCACGACATTTAACAGTGCCACCACGACAGTACGCGCAAACGGCGATAGAGGCACTCCGCAACTCGGCTGAGCACGGGAGCGCCACCTAGCTACGAACAGCGCTGGCCGCATGTCACGGCACGGCAGTCGATGAAGAGATACTGAGTTGTTATCATGTAACGAGCTATTGTTTCTAAGTGAGTGTGTTTGATAATCCATGCAATTATTGGTGATTAAAGGTTATAACAGCAGAAGCGTCTGCGTGTGGTTTGTGATCTGTGAGGATTAAGAACGAGTAACTCTGCACATCAGGGCGAAGTGTTTGATGGACTCGTAGACTGCAAGGATTTCTCTATCAAAAGCAGAGTATTTATTCTGAGCTGTTGATAGTTTTTTAGAGAAGATATGAAGAGGGGAAAAAGTGTCTGCCTTGCATTGCTGTAGTACACTCCCACTGCGATGTCACTGGCGTCCGTAGTGATGGACAACTCGGCCGAGGGGTCGGGGTGGGCGAGTGTCACGGCATGAGCTAAAGAAGTCTTTAATGCATTGAAAGCCTCCAGCATAGGTGCAGTCCAGCGAAAGGGTTTGAGTCCTGAAGTCTGTTTATCTGACAGCGAGTCTGTCATTGGGGCCTGCACAGTGTCGACAGAAGGCAGGTGGCGACGGTAGTAATTTACTGTACCCAAGAAACGTCAGAGTTATTTGTAAATAGCCGGGGGGCATCAGTGAAGTGATGGTCTGCACGCGAGATTTGGGAAGCTGTATTCTGTCGGTGGAGACAGCGTAACTGATGAAAGTGACGGAAGGCTGACGCAACTGGATCTTGTCTTTGTTGACCTCAACACCATTGGAGAACAAGGTCTGGAGGACCATGGATAAATGATTTTCATGTTCCTCAGCTGAGATGCTGAAACTGAGTACGTCGTCCAGATATGCGAAGCAAAACTCGAACTGTCGTAAGAGGGAGTCAATGAAACGTTGCCACATTTGTGTCGCGTTTTTAGGCCGAATGGCATGAAGTTGCAGTGGAACAAACAAAGCGGCGTAATAATAGGTGTTTTAGGGATGTATTCCGGCACAACAGGAATCTGGTGGAAGGTACGTTTACAGTCAATAACACTGAAAATTGTAGCGCCCGATAACATATGAGTGAAATCATTTATGTTAGGCATGGGGTAATTGTTCATGACGTACGAGTGTTCAAACATCTGTAATCGCCGCACATTCGGAAAGAACCATCATGTTTGAGGACGAAGTGAATCGGTGAAGACCAGTTGCTGTCTGATGGTTGCAGGGTACCTGCCTCCAAAAGTTCCTTAATTTGCTGCCGGGCAAAGCGCATCTTCAAATAGGGTTGAGGCGCCTAACCATGTGCCTAATAGGAGGGCTGGCAGTGGTAAATATCTTGTGTGTTGTTCCATCAGTGACGGAAGAAATCGAGAACTGCACACCAGACTGATCATTGTCCTGATGTGAAATTTTAGGACGAGTTGGGCGCGACAGGGCATCTGAAAGTCACATGCCTAGTACATGAGCATGGCGTGCACTTGTTTGGAGAGGGCGGCTGCGCGCGCAATTTGGAGCGGGTCGGAATGCCCGGCAACTGTCTGCTGTCAACCTTGCACTTGGTAACTGGAGCAGGCGAGAGCGGTGTTGGAGTCACGCATGGGACAGCGATGGCTGCTGAGTCATGTGGCTGGCACGCAAGAGAGGGGGAATGTTTATCAACACATGAGGTAGCTGCCTGCTCAGGGGGCATGGTCGTATTGCACGCACTACTGTCATTAGAATCACTGTTTGAAACGCATGGCACTGAACGTAGCGAATGTGTTGGGGGTGCGAAGTCTACCAGATGCAAATCGTCACTCGCAGTTAATGTTTTTGGACTAATCTGATCAGTGTCTGAGCTGATGTCTGCTGGAGAAGCTCAATTAGGTGGTGGAACCGTGGACTGCAGTTTCAACAGTGAGGTACAAGCTGCGATGAGCGTGTTGTAAATGTGTGCTATGAGTTGTTTGAGCTCTTCATTTTCCCAGCAGAGTTGTGTTGCCGAGCCGTATTCTGACAGTAGGATAGTGACACAGGTCACAATAATGCCTGCGAGGGCAGAGCACTCGCGTACTAACTCACATGTCGCGAGAGAAACAGGATGTGGAACATAAGTGCAGGAGCACCGTATCTGAGCGTTAGTGGGATGGTGTAGCTCTGAGCCCTGTACTACATGCAGAGAGAGTTTGTAATGGGACAAAAAATCCATACCGAAAATTAGTTCATTGATGTCAGCAATGTACACTCCTGGAAATGGAAAAAAGAACACATTGACACCGGTGTGTCAGACCCACCATACTTGCTCCGGACACTGCGAGAGGGCTGTACAAGCAATGATCACACGCACGGCACAGTGGACACACCAGGAACCGCGGTGTTGGCCGTCGAATGGCGCTAGCTGCGCAGCATTTGTGCACCGCCGCCGTCAGTGTCAGCCAGTTTGCCGTGGCATACGGAGCTCCATCGGAGTCTTTAACACTGGTAGCATGCCGCGACAGCGTGGACGTGAACCGTATGTGCAGTTGACGGACTTTGAGCGAGGGCGTATAGTGGGCATGCGGGAGGCTGGGTGGACGTACCGCCGAATTGCTCAACACGTGGGGCGTGAGATCTCCACAGTACATCGATGTTGTCGCCAGTGGTCGGCGGAAGGTGCACGTGCCCGTCGACCTGGGACCGGACTGCAGCGACGCACGGATGCACGCCAAGACCGTAGGATCCTACGCAGTGCCGTAGGGGACCGCACCGCCACTTCCCAGCAAATTAGGGACACTGTTGCTCCTGGGGTATCGGCAAGGACCATTCGCAACCGTCTCCATGAAGCTGGGCTACGGTCCCGCACACCGTTAGGCCGTCTTCCGCTCACGCCCCAACATCGTGCAGCCCGCCTCCAGTGGTGTCGCGACAGGCGTGAATGGAGGGACGAATGGAGACGTGTCGTCTTCAGCGATGAGAGTCGCTTCTGCCTTGGTGCCAATGATGGTCGTATGCGTGTTTGGCGCCGTGCAGGTGAGCGCCACAATCAGGACTGCATACAACCGAGGCACACAGGGCCAACACCCGGCATCATGGTGTGGGGAGCGATCTCCTACACTGGCCGTACACCACTGGTGATCGTCGAGGGGACACTGAATAGTGCACGGTACATCCAAACCGTCATCGAACCCATCGTTCTACCATTCCTAGACCGGCAAGGGAACTTGCTGTTCCAACAGGACAATGCACGTCCGCATGTATCCCGTGCCACCCAACGTGCTCTAGAAGGTGTAAGTCAACTACCCTGGCCAGCAAGATCTCCGGATCTGTCCCCCATTGAGCATGTTTGGGACTGGATGAAGCGTCGTCTCACGCGGTCTGCACGTCCAGCACGAATGCTGGTCCAACTGAGGCGCCAGGTGGAAATGGCATGGCAAGCCGTTCCACAGGACTACATCCAGCATCTCTACGATCGTCTCCATGGGAGAATAGCAGCCTGCATTGCTGCGAAAGGTGGATATACTCTGTACTAGTGCCAACATTGTGCATGCTCTGTTGCCTGTGTCTATGTGCCTGTGGTTCTGTCAGTGTGATCATGTGATGTATCTGACCCCAGGAATGTGTCAATAAAGTTTCCCCTTCCTGGGACAATGAATTCACGGTGTTCTTATTTCAATTTCCAGGAGTGTAGATAGTCCACGGAAAATACAGAGGAGATAGGTGCACCGTAACTTTGACAGAGCCTGAGGTTTGTAATGTTGATGCATTGACAGCTTGTAAAAGTGATCTCGTCAGTGAAAAGACGAGGGGCGCCATTGATGTAGGTATGATGGACACGTCAGCACCAGTATCGACTAGGAAAACAAGCCATGACAAAATGTCAGTCACGTACAAACGACCGCTCAGCCAGGCGGACAAGTGGACGAAGTGCAATGTATGAGTACGCCTCTGAGATTCCCTGCAGGACTCAGCGTCTTTAAGGTCCTGCGGTCAGCTTGGGTGCTGGCAAGGTAACTAGCACTTTTTAGCATTATCGCCGAAAATCTTGTGGTACCAGCAATACAGATGAGCCAGATGTGGTGGTAGTGGTGACTGCGGCAGCAAAGGAGGTTTGTCCTCATCGATTTGTTCTGGTGTGTATACCGGCACTGCCAGGCAATGTAGAAGGCGCAGAGGTGGAGCAAGACCTGCCTCTGCCAGCAGACACCGGGTAAACAGGAGCAGTTGTGCCAACCAGCGGTGAGTGGTGAGCTGGCTGGCGTTGTCGTAGCAGTGCATACAGCTGGTCTGCGATGTGAAGTCGAGAGCCGATTGACTCAAAGGAGTGCAGTAGCAGGTGGATCTGTAGGTCAGTAGGCAGCTTGGCAGACCACACCGCCCAAAGTGTGTCGTCCGGAATGGTATGTTCACTCACAAGTAACCGAAGGCAGCGTCAGAGTTGTGATGGGGTTCGGTCCCCCAGGTGTTCCTCGTACAAGATCTTGAGTATTAATTCTTGTGGTGAGCAGGCAAGGCGTTCTATGATCGTCTTCTTTGCAAACTCGTATTTCAGTGGAGGCGGTCACAAGAGGAGTAGATCGCAAACTAAGTCTGAATGATCATGGAGGTGCGTGATGAGGCACAGGAATTTAGAGTTGTCATCGGTCACATGATGCAACTCGAAAAGATGGTCGACAAGCGCAAACCATGACACTGGGTTGTCCTCATATAAGGGTGGCAGCTTTGGCAGACGACCTGGGGGAGGGGATGAAGGCAGCTTTGGTGTCTCTTGGAAAACTGGCTGGTCTGTGACTGGAGAGGCTATTCAGCAGGCTGGCACGGTAGGCGCGGGTGTGTTTCTGGCAAAAACATCCACAGCAACAGTGGGTTTCGTTGTGCTTGATGTGTCACAAAAAAATGACGTGGCTGACGTCATCAGTACCATGGGAATGACCAGTTGCATGGTAGGCGTTGGGGTCCCATAAACTCGGCCAAAGGCTACGGGTGCTGATTTGAATTGACCCACCCTGGAAATAAGCCGGTAGGCCAGCGCAGCAGACACAGGCGGTGCTGTGGGAGAGGTGAGCGGCTAAGTGGCCGAAACAGTGGCCCCCTGCAAGTGCGGGGGGGGGGGGGGGGAGGGGGAGGGGGGTAATTTTGGGCAGGGGTTGTGGGTCAGTAACTCGTATGACCAAAGTTTAAGTTCTTCTTAAATGAGCATGGAGAATTGTGCACACTAAAATGTTCTTGAATAAATTACAGTGAAATGAATAACCCTAGCTGGATACAGGCGTTGATATAATTCAACGGGGACAGTTGAAAACAGGTGCCCCGACCGTGACTCGAACCTGGGTTCTCCTGCTTACATGGCAGATGCTCTATCCATCTGAGCCACCGAGGACACAGAGAATAGTGTGACTGCAGGGACTTATCTCTGGTGCATCTCCTGTAAGACCCACATTTCCAACTTATTTTCCCGCACTACTCTGTGTCCTTGGTGGGTCAGATGGATAGAGCATCTGCCATGTAAGCAGGAGATCCGGGGTTCGAGCCCCAGTTGGGGCACACGTTTTCAGCTGTCCCCATTGACTTATATCAAGCCCTGTATGCAGCTAGGGGTATTGATTCTATTGAAATTTCATTCTAACGAGCTGCATGGTCACCGATGATATCTTTTCTTTTGGACATGTCCAAAAGAGCAGATACCATCTTCATATAGATATGTTCTTGATTAGTTTGCTAATGTGGCAAAACCAGGTGCTTATGCAATAATGGCGATGCTGCACGCAACACGACAGTAACTGCTGTTGTGGCCTGTTGAGAGTCAAAGTACATGTATGAATGTAGATCGCTTTGAGTATTATAGGATCAATTGGTAGATATACAGTTCTGAATATTATTCACTTCACACTTCACATGTTGGCGAGCACAGTCCGGCGACACAAAACCCAATTCCATTGTTTGTGGTAGTGGTGTAGCACTCGACCATTGTAGAGTGACAAAGTTTGAAGTTAACGTGGCTGGAGATCGCAAATAACTGTGAATTAATATAGAAACGGTTGTTGGCGAAGGAATGAAGAAGTCCGGCGATCGTTGTTGGGCTTCCAAATCTTCAAACACAGCAGTGGGTGAGGTGGCCATGGCGGCATGCGCATAAACTGTTCGTTTAGAACACCCAGCTCGGAACTCACGGAAGATGTAGAAACTTTGGGGTCACCAGTATGGGAACAGGATATGAGTATCGGTATATGGAATAAACTGTCCCCATTAATATCTGCACATGTATATATTTCGATAGTGATCACACACGTGCACACAGTACTGTAGGGAAGCAGCCTACTCACGCTGTAGTAAATTCACATCAGTTTCCATTGTGTGCCAGCCAGTCTGCTGTAACTAGCTCTGACGTCATAAATGTTGCGCAATACCTTAAAAATCAAGCAAATGAACTAAAACTTTTCTAGCATGTCAGAAATAATATTAAATTAATGTGTGTTAAATATCAGTTCGATAACTTCAGCCATTTCCGAGATTTGGACGTTTTTCTGGAAAAATCATTGGCGCAACAGAAAAGAGCTAGAGACTTCAAAATTTATATTTAGATTCATCTTTCATAATGATTTAATAAAAACAGTACTTTGGATTTCACAAATTAAGATTTTAGTGGAAATTCATGATTTTCTGGTTTTCGTCTCAAAACTGAAGGAAGCAAGATAGATTAAGTAGGCTAGTAAATAAGGCTAGGATGTTTAGATTTAAATAGGTTGGAGGTCCGCTATGATTATGAAGATGTGTAAAGTTTCTTTTTAATACCTATAAAATTATAGCGATAGCGGATCTCAACAGGGCCAGTTCAGAGCTCATCTAGTGCGTGCAGGGCAATTAAATTAATTCTCTCGCCTAAAGTATTTAACTTAGCCACGTCAAAATTTTATTATCAATACTTACCTGTGTGCTGAATGCACGTTTAAATTAAGAGATTCTTCGGCCATCAGCCAAAGAAGCTATAAATTATTATGTAACTTGAAGTGGTGCGTTACTAGCCCAGCGGCTAGTCGGGAGAGCGGATTTAATCAGGCGATACCTCAGCCGTCCGCACCGCGGCTTTATATATAAGAACACTGCGTGAGGAAGGAAGGCCCCAGTTCTCTCCAGACGCTGAATGACACGCCATCTGTGTCGGTAGTCGCGTCGCATCAGTGTATCTGCTACAAACAGCCTCGGGTGCCGTATTAAGTTACTAGAGATACGCGGAACTATGAAAACATTATATGTGAAGTGTTAATTCTGGAATGATTTTCATTATCTAGCTTCAGTTTGCGTATTGTCGTATTTTTCACGTGCCGTCGCGGGACAGACATTCTACCAAGAATTTAGCGTGGCGTTTGATGAAATACTCTCATCAAATTATGGCGAGCATTCTTTTTAACATTTGATTCGGACATTTATAGTTGCATCAGCGCATTAGACTCTGAACTGTTCTGTTAGTTAGGTTGTAGGGATACTTGTGGTTTTTATTAGTGAATTTCAGAATATACTAAACTATTTTCGAAAACCGTTTTTGATTAGAAATCCCGGACAATCTCCTAATTCCTCAGAGCTATAAGCTGCAGCTATAAGAACATTCTCAGGTAAAGTGGGCACTAGGATATCTATTTACTGGCTCCAAGTTTTATTAAATCACTTTCTGGGGGTCACGGAGTAAATAGAGAGCCAGTGTTGAGAACGGCAAAAGACAGCAATAACAACATTCTAAAAGCTAGAAACTGATTCAATATGCAAGCATATATCCAGCAATCAGATTTTTAGATTAATTATTGTTACAAACTTATACATCCGCCGCCCCACATATGGTGCATCGGCCAGGAACTCAACTAAGTGAAAGTGATTTTTAACTTTTCGGATTCGCGAGTGAAATGCGACACGCAACTGAGTATAGAACAGTGAATGTGTTACGTGAGCATATGGACGACGCAATTGGATTAACAACGCATCTGGATTGACGGAGCTGGCACTGAGTCTAGCGGTGCTGCCGGCATCGCGAGAAGCCAGTCTCGCCGCACCGCAGTCGTCCCCTGGAGCAGCCGGCGCAGAGCCTGCAATTGCGGGCCACGCAAACACACAACAGCCGTCGGAGAGCCGTCTGCAGTTCAACGTGCCACGTCGCATCAGGAATCCTGGTACGCCGCGCCGGCAACGCCATACGTCGTGCAGAAGGAACTAAGTTAAGTGAAAAGCTGTTAAAAATTTTACTAACCTGCACTAAAAGACTGTCGGCGATGGAACCGCCAAAAGAAACTCAGTTTAAACTTATATCAGAACCTATGTCTGTTGAGGGAACTGTAAATTCAGACAACGGTTCAAGTGTAAACATGCATGAAAATAGTAATGTTAAAGTGAAAAATGAAGTATTGTCTCCTGACAATTGTGTGTGAAGGGGCAATGATTCAATAATAGAGACCCCTGTAGTAAAGCGGAAAGTAGAAATGGTAAATTTATTGGATGATAGTTTCTCTGATGAATTAAAAATGAAACATTCATCAAAGATGGTAGAGTTTAAGAAGGAGAAGTTAGATATGACTAATCAATCAGAAGTTTCATTTAGTTTTGATGATTCTGGTGTTGGAGCTAGTTTTATGTCACCTGAGTGTGATAAAAAACCCGCCAGTGAGCAACCCAAAGATGCTGGGGCTGTTGATCTAAATGTTATATTACAAGCAATAGCTGCCAGTAATGCAAAAATGTCAGCCAGTAATGCACAAATGACAGCTGAATTAAAGTCTGAAATGGTGGCCAGTCAAACAAATTTTAATAAACGGTTTGAGGCAATGGACAATAAATTAGAATCCAATAAAGCTGAATTAGAAAATTCTTTCAAGGCTAATTGCAATAAGTTGAAAGAGGATCTGGACAGTTTGAATTATAAAATTGATTACAACCATGAGGATATTAAGAAAAAGGTTGCTCAACAGTTTTCTGAAATGTATAAAACAGTTAAATCCGAAGTTGCTGAGGTTCGCAAAGACTTTCAAATGGAAGATGCGAAGCTGGAGCACAAGTTAACAGAAAAGATCGAAGCGGAATCTGAACTGTGCTCAGATAGATTTAAAGATGTCAATATAAAAGTAAACATATGTCAAGCAGAAGTAAAAGCAATCAAAACTGACACTACTCATATTGTGCAAAGAGTAGATAATGTTGAAATGAAAGTAGAAAATATAAGTACTAACATTGCTAACATTGAGAGTAAAGTAGCTTCAGTAACTTCTGGTAATGGTAGTATACAACAAGTTGTAGCTGCAAACGCCGCTTTTATCGGGTGTCGGCAGTTCTTGCGGTTCGATCCAGATAAAAATATCCACCCGCTAGATTTCTGGAACGATTTTGAAGATGTGATTCCACCAACTTGGTCTGAGCGAGAGAAAATCTCATTTATTAGAAGCCATTTAGCAGGTGACGCCATGCGTTGGTCAGCTGATGTTATGTTGAAATGTAAAACATTAGCGGAATTTAAAACAGCTTTTATTAATGAATATTGGTCTAGCAATAAGCAAAATGAAGTGTTGAGAGAATTTTGGAGTGGAAAACGCTTCAATGCAGGCAAGGAATCTATTAAAGAGTTTGCTAGGTCATGGATTTCACGTTTGTCACATTTGGCGGAAAAGCTGAAACCAGAAATGATTATACTAGGTCTGGAAGCCAAACTGCCATGGTACTGGCAAACTAGAATTATATCAGCCCCTAGAGACAATCTGGATCGTTTCATTGAATATTTGGAACGTGTAGAACGTGTTGCTGCCAATGAGGAGCAAGCACGTAATAACCGTAATGCCAATAATAATAATAGTAATTTTAGGAACGAGCAAAATGGCAATGTAAACATCAGAACAGTAGGTGTTCGTCATCCTAAGAGAGATAGGAATTGGGGAAATAATTATCAGAACCAACAATGGCGTCCAAGGGATAATAATTTTGTTCCAAACAGAAATATGCATGTAAACAACAGTACGGAAAGTAAGGCTATGCCAGCTAACTATAATGAAAATAAAGGAAACAGTAGTAGACCTAGGCAGGAAAACTAGTTCCCGTCTATGAGGACACTGGCGCTCACCAGGCGGTTACTTTTCCTAAGCCAGTAGTTAAGGGAATTGGTAAGACAGATCAGAATACTCAAACTGAACAGATGGATGAAATGTCGGTAGCACCTAAGGATACAACAGAAATATTAGATCACTCACAGTATTTGATAGATACCGTGTTAGAGACGCTTTCTAAGTGGGAAGAGAAAGAGAAGGCGCAGCAGTGTAACAGTAGGGATGAGCTACAAAATACTGAATTGTCAGGTGAAGAAGCAGAAGAAATTCATGCTTATATTTACGATGAGGATGATGTGTTCTTATCTAAAGTGCCTGTGCAGGATGTTGATAATGTACTAATAGATTTAGAACAGGAGATAAGTGGGAATGTAGAGGGTAGGCAGTTTGGGGTCGATGAACCCAGTAGCTGTGACCAGTTGTCACTTGAGAAGGAAACCGACGATAATGGTGAAAGTGGTTTAGCTGTAACTAATGTTATGCCCGGTCTGGAGGCGCAGAATCGCTCAGACTACAGTAATTTGGGTCATGTTCAGCAAACTAAATGTAATGAAGTCGTGCGGTGTTTCGATTTAAAATTAATAGACCGACTGGAAAAGGCAGCTGAAAATGTAATTCAGGAAACCCCTACACACTGTGACCTAAATGTAATGAAGACAGATGTTGATCACTTTAGTTGGAGACAAATCCAAAAGGAACTACTAGATGAATCTGAGGAACCACCTGTACAACCTAGAATAAGCCACCCTATAATAATAGTGAATATGTTGGGTATCAATGTACGTTGTCTCTTAGACAGTGGAAGTGAGGTGAGTGCAATATCTCAGTCCTTCTTTGATGCATTACCTGGTAAAGACAAGCTTACAGTAATGAGGGTATCAGGACTAAGAATAATTGGTGCTACTGGCAAGGTTTCAAAAACGGTAAAGCAAGAAGCTTTACTACCCTTTAACATTAATGGTAATTTAATTGATCATCCATGTTTAATTGTAAACAATCTCAGTATTGAGGTTTTAATTGGCATAGATTTCTTGTCAAAATATCAGAGTGTTGTTGACTTTGAAAGAGACCAGTTAAAAATGGTCTTGCCAATAACCGGAGTAATTATAGTACCTTTTAGTGATAAACATGTAGTAACTGATCATGAAACTTGGGAGCTGCCTATTCGAGTTCTGAAAAATAGGAAGTATTGGGACGAAGGTGTTAATCTTAGTAACAGTAAGCTGAACACAGAAGAAGAAGAAGAAGCAATTATGTTAGACAAGATAGAAGCTAAATTGCAGGAAATCGGTAGGATTTCAGGCAATCAAAAGGAAGAACTGAGACAGGTTCTAAAAAGGCATCATAAAGTATTTTCAGATCGACCTGGCAGATTCATAGGTAGCCACTGAATGCTGTAGGGAGGAGGTTGTTCTTTAACCTCTACACAGTGTGGCAGCTGTGCAGTCCCAGCTGTGTGAGATCTTCTTTCCCATTTCAGGTCTCACTCAATCTTCATCTTTCCTATCCCCAAAAAAAAAAAAAAAAAAAAAAAAAAAAAAAAAAAAATTTCGACCTCTACTTTCCAACACAAAATTTTCCAGTATAATTATCACGTCAATATTAAACCAATGAATGCTGTAGGGAGGAGGTTGTTCTGTAACCTCTACACAGTGTGGCAGCTGTGCAGTCCCAGCTGTGTGAGATCTTCTTTCCTTTTCAGCTCTCACTCACTCTTCATCTTTTCTATCCACTTAAAATTTCTAACTCTTCTTTACAGCATTAAACTAATGAACGCTGTAGGGAGGAGGTTGTTCTGTAACCTCTACACAGTGTGGCAGCTGTGCAGTCCCAGCTGTGTGAGATCTTCTTTCCCTTTCAGGTCTCACTCATTCTTCCTCTTTCCTGTCCACAAAAATTTCGACCTCTTCTTTCATACATTAAATTTTCCGGTATGGTTATCAATACAACATTAAGCTAATGAATGCTGTAGGGAGGAGGTTGTTCTTTAACCTCTACACAGTGTGGCAGCTGTGCAGTCCCAGCTGTGTGAGATCTTCTTTCCCTTTCAGGTCTCACTCATTCTTCATCTTTCCTATCCACAAAAATTTCGACCTCTTCTTTCCAGACATGAAAATTTTCTGTCATGGCTATCCAGCCATGAGTTATGTAACCATTCTATCTACCGATTAGTGAAGAAAAATACCTAATGTGACAAACCTAATAGTGACAAACAATAGAGAAGTATGACGTAATTAAGATACAAATGTATTTGAGTAACAATTATGTATAGTACCCTGGTAATATAGTAAGTACAAAGTGTTGTTTTATTGGAAATGGTCCACCAACAGTAATTTAAAAAGATATATGAATTCATGTACAAGCAGGATCTGAAGTGGTAGTGAAACCTAGTGTATGCATTAGAGCTAACTAAGAAATAGTAAAAGAGATTGCTTAGTGTTAGGAAAAATATGCAGATAAGTTGTAAGATTAAACTCACCTGGTGTAGCAAGGAAAAGCAGTGTAATGGAATTGGGCAGTGTTTGTGGTTGAGACGTGAAGGACACGTCCCTGAAGTATTTATAAGGTTGGAGCTGGCCATTATTTTAGTGTAGTGTGTGACTGGATACACCTAAACGTATTGAGGTTATGAGTTGGAGGCGTGAATGCGACCATAGGTACCCTTATGTTAGATGAGACAGAGCAGCTCATGGTGTCCTATAGGTTTAAGGAATTTAGCATTACGCTCGTCCATAATTACTTGATGCACTTTAGTGGTAGGTCTGAGAGAGACTACCTGAGGTTTCAGCGTCCGATCGAGTGGAAATGGATTGCCACGTGAGCAAACTAATCAGCTGCAATACACTATGAATATGAGGTAAATGTGGTTTCCTATGCTTTAAATATTAATAGAGTGAGTGTTAAATAAGTACATACACTAGCAAAATGAATAAATAACATACTGACAGGCGTAAAACATTATTTTAGCTCAGCATAAATACACTTCTAAGTAAGTAAGTACCTAATTGCAGATGTGGGACTGACAACAGCAGAGGACCAATTAGTGGATTTAGTAGTCAACTAAACGTAGGGTGTTTTGAACACTCAAAACTGTACTATTGCCAAAAGTTACTCACATGTACAAAGAAGCTGAGAAAACAACCACTAATCATACTCATACTATCTCTAAGAATAAAGTAATCAAAGATGAGTCAGTTAAGTGCTTAAAATGCAAATGTATCAAGGATGTACCGAGCATTGGTTCAGTGTTCCGGCCCAGAAATAATAAATTCAGATTAAATATGATTTATGATTATATGCCTTGAGCATAAATTTTCTCAAGTACGTCATTGACGGCGTTTTGAGCCACTTGTTTAACGATTTTATGACAATTAAGTAACCACGAGAGTAGAATTGAAAAAAAAATTCTGTTAACTTTGTTCCAGTAACATTTTGAAGGATAAAATGTATATATCCCCATTTCATTGTGACCCACCCTTAGATATTAAGTGAACAGAGTCTGAGGCACTCTTTTTGTTTGTTCTACAGGACAAACCAGATAATGGCAGCCTGGTAGCTGCGTGAAAGCGTGGAGTGACTTGGACACAACTCACAGTGACCCCTCCCCTTTCCCCCATGTAATTTAGAGTGATCGAGAAGGACGCACACCATAGCAACTTCCCCTCCTCTACCCTTGTGAATGGAAGTGTAGGACGCCAGCCAAAGCGGCTACAACCACGTGTGTAAAAATTATTTGTGAACTTTTCTTTCAGGTTTAGAAAAGACTGCTAAGAGATAATCATCTGTTTATGTGTCATGTTATTTTCTTTGAATTTGTGTATGTAAAAATGTATTTAATGTAGTTAAGATTTTTATAATTTTTCAAATTGTATGTGTTTGTTTGTCTAAGGCAATATGTATGTCAAAATATTTCGTTGACTTTGCTTAAAATTTTGAGTAATGACATTGTTTAAAAAGGCAGTGAACATGCCTACAATTTAAATAATTAATGTAGGTAATAAGTTTTCTTTAATGTTTCTACAGGTTTATATTTCAATTTTGAATTTTCATAGGGAGTTAAACTGTACTCTTGCTTCCTTTTTTGTAATTAAATTTTTTTTTCATTCATTAACATTCATAAACAAAAAATTTAAGTAGAGGGTGATGTAGGGAAGCAGCCTACTCACGCTGTAGTAAATTCACATCAGTTTCCATTGTGTGCCAGCCAGTCTGCTGTAACTAGCTCTGACGTCATAAATGTTGCGCAATACCTTAAAAATCAAGCAAATGAACTAAAACTTTTCTAGCATGTCGGAAATAATATTAAATTAATGTGTGTTAAATATCAGTTCGATAACTTCAGCCATTTCCGAGATTTGGACGTTTTTCTGGAAAAATCATTGGCGCAACAGAAAAGAGCTAGAGACTTCAAAATTTATATTTAGATTCATCTTTCATAATGATTTAATAAAAACAGTACTTTGGATTTCACAAATTAAGATTTTAGTGGAAATTCATGATTTTCTGGTTTTCGTCTCAAAACTGAAGGAAGCAAGATAGATTAAGTAGGCTAGTAAATAAGGCTAGGATGTTTAGATTTAAATAGGTTGGAGATCCGCTATGATTATGAAGATGTGTAAAGTTTCTTTGTAATACCTATAAAATTATAGCGATAGTGGATCTCAACAGGGCCAGTTCAGAGCTCATCTAGTGCGTGCAGGGCAATTAAATTAATTCTCTCGCCTAAAGTATTTAACTTAGCCACGTCAAAATTTTATTATCAATACTTACCTGCGTGCTGAATGCACGTTTAAATTAAGAGATTCTTCGGCCATCAGCCAAAGAAGTTATAAATTATTATGTAACTTGAAGTGGTGCGTTACTAGCCCAGCGGCTAGTCGGGAGAGCGGATTTAATCAGGCGATACCTCAGCCGTCCGCACCGCGGCTTTATATATAAGAACACTGCGTGAGGAAGGAAGGCCCCAGTTCTCTCCAGACGCTGAATGACACGCCATCTGTGTCGGTAGTCGCGTCGCATCAGTGTATCTGCTACAAACAGCCTCGGGTGCCGTATTAAGTTACTAGAGATACGCGGAACTATGAAAACATTATATGTGAAGTGTTAATTCTGGAATGATTTTCATTATCTAGCTTCAGTTTGCGTATTGTCGTATTTTTCACGTGCCGTCGCGGGACAGACATTCTACCAAGAATTTAGCGTGGCGTTTGATGAAATACTCTCATCAAATTATGGCGAGCATTCTTTTTAACATTTGATTCGGACATTTATAGTTGCATCAGCGCATTAGGCTCTGAACTGTTCTGTTAGTTAGGTTGTAGGGATACTTGTGGTTTTTATTAGTGAATTTCAGAATATACTAAACTATTTTCGAAAACCGTTTTTGATTAGAAATCCCGGACAATCTCCTAATTCCTCAGAGCTATAAGCTGCAGCTATAAGAACATTCTCAGGTAAAGTGGGCACTAGGATATCTATTTACTGGCTCCAAGTTTTATTAAATCACTTTCTGGGGGTCACGGAGTAAATAGAGAGCCAGTGTTGAGAACGGCAAAAGACAGCAATAACAACATTCTAAAAGCTAGAAACTGATTCAATATGCAAGCATATATCCAGCAATCAGATTTTTAGATTAATTATTGTTACAAACTTATACATCCGCCGCCCCACAGTACAATGCACAAGGACAGACTGAATTAACATGTCGGCTCGGATCAGAGATCTACAACTTCATTATTATGATTCCCTACAGAGGTTTTTATACCACAGAGTTTAGAGTGACCTGCACCACTCACTGCAAGAATATGGGGACAGTAATTACTTAAAGATTTGTTTACGACTTATGTGTTATACAAATATTTGTGTGTATTTATGGAAATATGGTCAACATCTACTACTACATCTATACTGTACAAGCCACCACAAAGTGTATGGCAGAAGTTTCATCACATTTCATTCATGTATGAATTATCATTTGAATGCCTCTGTGTGTGCAGTAATTATTCTAATTTTACCCACATGGTCTCTATGTGAGCGATACATACGGGATTGTAGTATATTCCTAGAGTCATCATTCAAAGCAGTTCTTGAAACTTTGTTAATAGACTTTCTTCAGACAGTTAACATATATCTTCAAGAGTCTTCCAGTTCAGTTCCTTCAGTATTCCTGTGACACTCTCCACAGATCAGACAAACCTGTGACCATTAGTGCTGCCCTTCTCTGTATATGTTCAATATCCCCTGTTATTCCTATTTGGTGTGGGTCCCATGCACTTCAGTAATAGTCTAGAATTGGTCCCACGAGTGATCTGTAAGTAATCTTTATTGTAGACTGATTGCACTTCGCCAGTATTCTACCAATAAATCGAAGTCTCTGCTTTACCCATGATTGATCCTATGAGATCATTCCATTTCATATCCCTACCAAGTGTTTCATCCTGGTATTTGTATGAGTTGGCCAATTCAACAGTGACTCATTGATATTATACTCATAGAATACTAATTTTGTCCATAATGTGATGTACACAATCTTACATTTGTGAATATTTAAAGCAAGTTACCAATCTTTGCACCATTTTGAAATCTTACCAATATCTGACTGAATATTTATGGACCTTCTTTCAGACAGTACTTCATTATGGATAATTGCATGATCTGCAAAAAGTATGAGGTTACTATTATCTGCCAGGTTATTAATATACAACATGAACATCAAGGGTCCCAACACACTTCCCTGGGTGTGTGCGTGGTTGGTGGTTATGGGTACTCAATGGTGAGGTTATCAGCCCCCTGCTTCCCTGAGGCACATCTGAAGTTACTTCTGCATCTGATGATGACTCTCCATGCAAGATAGCATGCTGCATCCTCCCTGCCGTAACTTGGGGTGAATTGGTACAAAAAGTGAAATTTTTACTGAAAATTAACATCAAAATATTGTACTATAATTTTGAAATTTTAAATACAGCATCTCTAGTCCTTCCTACATCAATGTGTTACATGAATGAAAATGCTGTACCATAGCCCTGCTTCAAATTTTGATCTGTATTGTGTTCCAAATCACCCCAAGTCTTGGGGTGATTTGGAACGCTGCATATTCTGAACAGTAGTTGCATTTGAAACATGTGGTGAGGTGAATTGGAACATATGAAACACATCTAACAAGCATTTTACTAAGAAAACTGCATTTATACTACCTCAACTTTGTATTAATTATTGCCAATTAATATTTTTTATGTTAGCTACCAGATTTATTAAGCATTAAATCTCTGAGCTTACAAATGGTTTTCTAAGACAATGATGTTACAAAAAACAAAAAATATCATTCATTAGGTACATAATACAACACTTTACATTACATGATGTCAATGCCTTCAAGAGTTTTAAATATCATTCTACCTCGTCTGAAATCAGTTCCTTGCACCTTCACCACAACTTGTGCTTTTGACACCACACACATGTATACAACATCAGGAAAAAAAGTATTCTTGTTTCTCACAAATTTTCTTCCTCATGAAATGAACTTGAATGTCGTTATGCAGCTCCATAGCCTCAATCCTTGTTACACATAATTTTGAATCGTTAGTCTCTGTAACAGGAAACTTAACCAAGACAAAATCGTTTTTAGCCAGTGCCATTGGAGATGCCTCAGAAGGTCCAGGTCCATATTCCTCTTCAGTTGTTGTCTCAGATATTATAGTTTCTTGCTCCAAAACTTTGGGATCATCAGCTACCTTCTCCTTGCTGTCCTCTCCAATATCGTCTGAAATCTCTGTCTGTGACATGACACTTTTCCCAGGGAGAACTTCCAGTTTTCTACCACGAGCTATTTTGGGTTGGAAATTAACAGATCCATAACGAACATCTTTCAAGTGTTCCACAAAGGCTTCAGACCATACCTGCATTGGGTCACCTGTTTCATTTTCCAAACTACTAACAGGTAAAAGAGAGAAAACTTTTCCTGGATTGATAGGTATGATACCAGAAAGCCGAAATCCTGCAATAACATTGTCTCGAATTTTCTCACCCATATAGTGAAATGTCGGCTTCAATCTCTTAGGGAAGTCGCTTTTTGGAAGAACGCACCTATTACCTTTCTTCCAATCAGTCAAAGCTTTTCGCCAAGCTATCTTCATTGGGCGAAAAAATGCCATGTCTAGAGGCTGACAGATGTGTGTTGCATTTGGCGGGAGCAACACAAACTTAATATTCTCCTTCTCACATTGGGAGACTACAAACAAGAAAATGTGGCTTGAGAGATTGTCTCCTATCAGAACTTTGACGCCCTCAAACCTTTTAAGACACGGCAAAGCTATTGTCTGAAACCAATCTTCAAATATACTGTGGTCAAACCATCCACTTTGGTTTCTGTTGTAGGCTGTACCATTCACTCCACCTTCAGTCCAGGTTGGATACACATGAGTGGTCTTGTAAACTACATAAGGTGGCAGAAGATGTCCATCTCCTGCAGCAGCTATCATTACACATGTGCTTGTTTTGGATGAGTCTATGATTCTATGAGGATGTTTACATACCCTCTTGACCAACACTCTGATAGCACCAGGAACATCGGAGAAGTTGGTCTCACCGTAGTTGACTATGTGGCTAGGTGGAACACCTCTCACAATCTCCTCCAAATTTTCGAAATAGCTTGCTATGACATCTCTGTTCACTTGAGCTCTAGCTCTCTTTACATTTTCGCTCAAACGGACAGAAGATTGTGGTGACATGAAAGCAGATTTTTCACCCACTCATATCCAGGCCTATTGTCTTCAAACCTCTTTTCCACTCTTCTCCTTCGGTCCAAGTAGCTCTTTACAATGTCCCTTATCTCACTTGTCGTTAATGGCTGATCCCATTCTGCACATTTAAATAATCCACTGACTAATGTCTTCTCTCCTTCTAAACTCAAAACAGTTTGTCCACCTATTTTCAAAGGATTTTTGTTATTTAATTTCCTTGAAAGTGTACTAGGTTGTATACCACATTTTTTGGATGCATTCCTGAGTGATAATTTACGTGCCTTGACATCACTGACAGCTTTCTGCTGGCTTGTCTCGCTGCATTTTTGATACCCAGCTGACCCAATCTTCTTTTTGTATACCCATGGCATGTTCCAATTCACCCTGAAAAAGTACGATTTTCTACATTTATGCCTGCAGCTCATGAATAACATAACCAAACCTAACCTAACTTTTCAAAAATCACACTGATAGTTGTCCTACACATCCGAATCCCAGAGAACTGTATTACTATTGCCAGAGTAGCTGTGCAACAGTTTGTTTCCAGAGTTTTAGAAAAAAGGTAAAGTTTACACTTACATATTTTATTTTTTAAAAAAATCACATACCTCTTTGACACATACAATTTTTATATCACTAGAACAACTAATATCTGTGGAGTGTGGTGACTCTAGAGGGTGGCTTCCATTAGTTACATCAAAGTATCAATCCACAGCAAAGATGATTTGTGGAAATGGATACCGTATTCCATTTCACCCCTGTAGTTCCAAATCATCCCTAGTGACGGTACCAAAAAGTCCTCAATCCAGTCACAAATTTCATTTGATACTCCATATGATCGAACTTCTGACAATAAACGTAGATGTGGCACTGAGTCAAATGGTACTCGGAAATCAAGAAATACTGCATTTACCTGCTTGGCTTGATCTAAAGCTTTCAGTATGTCATGTGAGAAAAGTGTGAGCTGGGCTTCCCATGATCGATGTTTTCGGAATCCACGCTGGTTGGCATTGACAAGGTCGTTGTGTTTGACCACAGAATATGTTCTAGGATTCTACGACAAAGGTTATTTGATGATAAATTTTGTGGATCACTTCTACTAACCTTCCTATAGACAGGTGTTACCTGTGCTGCTTTCCGAGAACTAGGTATGTTTTTCTTGTTAAGGGATCTACGATAGACTATCGTTAGTAAAGCGACTAACTCAGTATAGAATCTGACAAGGATTCCATAAGACCCTGGCGCTTTGTGTAATTTTAACGATTCCAGCTGTTTCTCAACACAACTGAGACTGGTACTTACTTCATTCATCTTTTTTCACTGGTATGGAGATTAAGTTGGTGTAATTTTTCTGGATTTTCCTTTCTAAAGGAACATTTGAAAATAGAGTTAAGCATTTCAGCTTTTGCTTTGCTACCCTCAATTTCATTTCCTGTCTCATTCACAAGAGGCAGGACACTAACTTTCGTTCACTAACAGCCTTTACATACGACCAGAATTTCATGGCCTTTGTCTAATATCATTTGACAGTCTCTGCTGCCCTAGTCACTGAAGGCATTAGGCATTGCTCTTTTGACAGTCAAAAGCGTTTCATTCAGCATCTCTCTGTCTATAGCCATATGCTTTGTTTTATACCTGTTACGCAGTAATCTCGCCAGCGGCCTTGCCACAATGGTAACACCAGTTCTCATCAGATTACCGACATTAAGTGCTGTCGGGCTTGTCTAGCACTTGGATAGGTCACCATCTGGGTCTCCCGAGTATTTATCTGATGAACAAATCACTGACTTTAAGAATTTACTTCGTATTGTATGTAGTAAAATACAGTTATTTTGAATTTAATGGAAAACCATATCAGCAATTAGATGGCCTTGCAATGGGGAACCCCTTAGCAGGAATCCTTGAAGATGTATTCATTAATTCTTTAGAAGTAAAATTTTTCAGAAATATTACAGTGTCCACTGTACCATCAAGTGGGGATACTTTGACTGCAGGTCTTACTTTGTAGTTCTCCAAATCGTCGCTAGATGGTAGCACAAATCCCATAATCAAAGAACATACGTGTGCAGTCATAAATGGCAGACACTGAATGTTACATTTCGCAAATTTTTTTCTTCTGTCTAAATTTACCAATATTAAGAATATCAGTGGTGATTTGCAGTCTTTGTGTATTGTAGTAAGTACTAACATATTTATTGACAATGTTTATATAATTGACTCATGAAAAAAATAAGCATTTTGTTGAGGACTGCATGTTCATTAAGCTATGTTGGGTTACTTTGGCTAGTGGTCAAAGTATCCCCACTAAACAAAAATAGCGATTTTAATGGCTTTTCTTCCGTTTTACAGTATTTTTTGCTCTTACTCCCTTCAGCAAGAATACATAACAGTGCTATTCCAGAAAATATCTAGTCAGCTTTAAATGAGGTTAAAAAAGTTACATTGTCAATCACTGCAGCTGCTAAGAAATACAATATAGCGAAAGGAACATTAAGTAATAGGTTTCACAACAGGCATGAAAAAAAAGGTTGGCAAGCCCAATGTATTTTCTTATGAAGAGGAGATAGCTTTGGTGCATCATGCTGTTGTTGTTAGTGAATGGGGTTTCCCTTTTGACAGCCTTGATTTACGACATCTTGCTAAGTCTTATTTAGATATGCAGGGAAGACCAGTTAAATTATTTGGCAGGATTAATTTGCCAGGAATTGATTGGGTACGTTCATTTCTTAACAGACATAAAAATGGTCTTACATTTAGGAACTGCCAGAACATCAGGAGTGAAAAAGCAGGAATTACAGCAGATGTAATAAAGAACTATTTCATTAATCTGGAACAGTCACTTCAAGACGAAAATGAAGTTACTGGTGTACCCCCTGAAAGAATTTTTAATTTTGATGAAATGAACCTGTGTGATGATCCGGGTGTGAAGAAGTGCATTTTCAAGTGAGGGATGAAATACACAGAACAGCTGAAGGACAGTAGCAAAACCAGCATTTCTTTGATGATTTGCGGCTCTGGAGCTAGAGTGGTTCTACCTCCATATGTAGTTTATAAGTCTGAACATTTGTGGCAAACCTGGATGGAAGGGGGTCCCAGCAAAACCAGATGCAATCGAAGTAATTCTGGTTTGTTTGATGCAAATATTTTTACTGACTGGTTGATGAAATTATTTCTTCTATATGCCAAAAAGCTTGGGGGCAAAGTAGTGCTTATTGGAGACAATCTATCTTCCCACTCAACTCCTAAAGTCATTCAGGCAGCTGTAAGCAATAACATTGTCTTTTTGTGCAACCCAAGACACTCCACACACACATGTGCCAACCACTGGATGTGGCCTTTTATGATCCCTTAAAAAATATTGGAGACAGATTTTGTACAATTGGAAAAATGGCTCAAAAAAGAGGTTACATATTTTGTCAAAAGATAGTTTCCCAGCAATATTATCAACCCTGTATGATAAGATCAAAGGTTCACATGAAAATGAAGCTGTAAGTCAGAATCTTATTTCAGGATTCAGTAAATGTGGTATCTGGCCTTTTAATCCAGAGCAGGTAGTGAACCGTATACCTGGTCAGAACAACTCTGACTTGGATGAAATTATGCCTGAAGTGTCCAAGACCAAAAACAATTCAACTAATGTTCAGAGGGTCAACATTAGTACGCAATGGAGCTAATTACATAGGTACACAAATATTCAATAACCTCATGGTGTACATTATACTTCATCATGAAGCTAAAGACGAAATTAAACAACTACTTGTTGGTAGCTCCAAGCTCCCTCTGCTCCATCAATGGTTATCTTAATAAAACATGTTAAATTTTGTGCCTTGTGTTATTTTATAATTAGAATTAGCATTTTAGTTTAATGAAGTGTATATCTTTCATTTATTTCTACAGCCTAGTGAATATTATCTGCGGTACTCATGTAGTATGAATAATGTAATATTAAAAGTAATGTGACAGATCCTCAGAATGATATTGCTCTCTACATAAGTGGAACGAAGGGATAGAAAGTAAGTATGCTTAAAAAGTGCTCTGCTGATGTGCATAGTGAAGGCTGCATGCATTTCGAACGCATATATTTTATATAGCCAGTAAGCTGGGTTCACACACGCAACTCATGTGTTGCCACAGACTGTGATAGCCCGATACACCGCAGTGTTCGATACAGTATCGAACAATTCACGTGACATTTGACTCGTGTGATCTGAGTGAAAGGGATCCGCAAGAAATTACAAACTAGTAACAATAATAACAAATGGGATTGCTTGAAGTTTGACAGTTTCCAGAGACACTGGAGGAAACAATATTAAATCCTACCACTCCTACTGTGTTTGAACAAATTTGCAATACCAGTTCTCATACAGTATCAGTATGTGTGGATATATGAGCATTTACATTCATTTTTAATTAAAGATAACAGACAAATACGAAAATGTTATCGTCCAAAAAATATTACTCGACTGTACTCAGTACAATATTTAATATCTTTGTGAGAGATTGTAGTGACTTACCAAGTGGGCCACAAATGAGCAATTAAATCCCTGTTCATGTATTAGAATAACAGATAAAAACACATGAGATGAGGTCGCACTTACGAATAATGACAACTGTCAGCTGTAGAATGGAATGACGGAAATGAAAATTTGTGCCAGACTGGAACTCAATCCCGGATTTCCCACTTATTGTGAGTGGCTGCCTTAACATTTGGCTATCCATGCACAACTCACGGGCAGACCCAAACGTCCGTATGTCGTCAACCACATGTCTACAGTCTGTACATGTACATCCACTATGTTCATTCCTGTACAGATCAGATACTGTGCTTCAAAGTCGGATGTTCGGTATCGGCAGATAAATGCGATATTGCAGTGTGACTACCACAGCCATTACTAAACGCATCACATGAATTCAAAATGTTCAAATGTGTGTGAATTCCTAAGGGACCAAATTGCTGCAGTCATCGGTCCCTAGATTTACACACTACTTAAACTAACTTACGCTAAGAACAACACACACACATGCCCGAGGGAGGACTCGAATCACCGGCGAGAGGGACATCATTTGGCAATCCGTGACATGGCGCCTCAAGCCGCGCGGCCACTCCTCGCAATTGCGAATAATGACTGCCATCAGCTGTAGAATGAATGACGACAATGAAAATTTGTGCGAGACCGGAACTCGAACCCGGATTTCTCGCTTATATGAAACTTTGGGTCTGGCTGTGATTCATGTACAGATAGCCAAATGATAAGGCAACCGCTCGTGATAAGCGGGAGATCCGGGTCCGAGTTCCGGTCTGGCACAAATTTTCATTGTCGTCATTCCATTCTACAACTGATGGTAGTCATTATTCGCAATTTGTCGTCATTCCATTCTACAGCTGATGGTAGTCATTATTCGCAATTGAGAATTCATCTGACGTGTTTAGTAACGGCTGTATTCGTCGCAGTGCACCATCAAAGTAACACCGGCACTACAATATCGTAACACATAACAACGTTACCAGATTTTAATCAGTTTGAAAACAAGACAGCGACATCAATCAAGAGCAGGTAATGAATAATTAAATGCCAAACTAACGAAAAAGATCGTAATAAAATGACTGTAATTGTGAAATGGGAAATGTATTACAGAGAGAAGCCCTGTCTTGGAGGTAGTAACATAGGTTGCCACAAGATAGCGTGACGGACGAAACCTGGAGAATTGGACAGAATCATGTTTGGGACATTTTAGTTATTTATTAGATGTCGTTGTTACGCGAGGGCTGCACTCTAGAAGGCATTTCATTCTGGGTTCCGCAGTTATTTTTTATTAAAACTCGCATAGCATTAAAATTCTGAGACGGGTCGTTGTGTACCGACAAGAGTCATTAGATCGTAGGACATGCAAAAGATCTCAACAGAAACCGAGATTTCCTTAACTACGATGTAAATTGTTCGAACAGTTGGAGTCGTTGGCCTATTCATAAACAGCCTTTGTGTAGTTACACTGTGTGCTGTTGATCACACAGGACGCCACACAACATAGATGCACAGCTTTCTTCGTGGAGTCAATTGAAAAAAATATGGGCGGAGATTAATGCCACAATGCAGATTATGGCATTAGAGTTGCGCGACTGTTATTTTAGATTGCTGTATGGAATTAGTTGTGGCGACACTTTTGTTGCATGTGTGAAGCTGGCATATACTATCGATTGACGCTACTTTGGTATTTGAAACTTCTGTGTTGTAATCTTTGATGTCTTCCTTTCTGGGGTGTGCAAGGCGTCGTGTAAGTGTTAGTACTGACCACGTTGTGAATATCCAATTTATTTGTCTTTGAGGTTTAAGCATCCGTAATATAACTACTACTAATAGCGTTTTATATTTTAGTGACGCCGTGAGGAGTTAAATATTCATTATCCAGATCGTCTCATAAACACGTGATGTCGGACGTTGATACGTAAGTGTAAATAGTGTTGACTGTTTCTTTGCACATGGCTTTTAATGATCTTTTTCATCCTCTGATGTGGAAACTTGGATTTTTCTTTAATTGCCTCAATATTTTGTTGTCAGCGATGATGTCCCTTCAGCGGCACCCGTTGCCGGAGGAATGGACATAAACACTGCTCTTCAAGAAGTTCTGAAAACTGCATTAACTAGTGGAACGCTAGCGCATGGTCTTCACGAAGCGGCTAAAGCACTAGACAAGTAAGTATAAAATTATTTGTATTTTTAACAGCTGACCGGAGACTTGGAACAATATCTTGTACAGATTTCGTCGTGAATACCAATGTTGTTCGCAGAGGTATCATATAGGTCTATGTCTTGTAACTTGCCGTTCGTGTATGAGAAAGTGTGTACTTGTTTTCTTGCCAGAGTTTAATCGAGGACCACACGTGCGATGTGCTTGTGTGTGTGTGTGTGTGTGTGTGTGTGTTTTATGGTGCAGATGTTGGGAATACTTTCTCAGTGTTTGCGTCATTCGTGTTTAATCAGTACTAATCGCGCACTAGTTAGTTTCGTATTCCATGGATAATTATGCACGATAAATCGTAATGATGTGGAACGAGTCATTTTACACTCACATCGCAAGTTAGTTTGTAATTATGGATACATGCTGAACGTTTATTTCTTTTATGTATATATTTTTAAGAAGGCTACTTTGCAAAGGGAGTTCGGAGCGAAAGTTTAACATCGGTTCCTGGCACAGCAGCACCTCCCACCTCCTTTTTCTTGGAGCAACCTCGTTGTACTTCCGAAGATTTAATACATTGGTGCGACATGGAAGTGAAACGAAAGTGGATGGCGAGTCACTAGGACTAGGTAGATTCTTTTCGCTCATATATCACACACCACGCACAACACCGCTCGTCAATCAACATTATACTATTCACCATGAATACTTATTACTGCGGCGCACCACATATTTACTTTAGAGTCGGTAACGAGTATAAACATCGCGGAGCGGCTCGAAGCTGATACTCGTAAAATGATTTCCAAAATAATGTCGATCATCGTTGATAGTTGTAAACACATATTTCCAGTGTATTGTTCAAAGAAATGTTCATTATAAATTATCAGATTTGTTTACGTGTTTCTATTTTCCATTTTTCTGTTTGTTTTTCAAACAATAGATTGCAGTTGAACAGGTGTTTCCTTAGCATTATTGGCATGTTTTTTATGTTTGAAGTTAACAGCTGTGACATATTTGTGATGTCTTATTCACCAGACACATACTGTTCGATTTTGTACAGGAAGCAATCTACACAGTTGGAGCACATGAAAGGATAGCAATAAATGGGAAGGGAATGAGGCAAGTTATGTAGCATATCCCTGACATGGCCTTCAGTCTGAAGAGAAGTTCCTTCGCTAACAAATTGGCATTTCTTTGCTGCCACAGTGTGTCCTATCAATCAGTCTCCTTGTTTTAGCCAGTTGTGCCCCTAATTTCTTTCCTCCCCAATTTGATTCAATACTTCATTCATTACATGGTTTACCCAACTAATAATCTTCAGCTTTCTTCTGTAGCACAACAATCTGATTTCTTGCAGGTGATAACAGCTGATGCCTTTCATTTTAGTTACGCATGTAACATGTCACATTTATGACCACCATATTGACAAAATTGTAAAACTGCATGGAAGGAAGGCAATTGGCGACTGTTTCTAGAAACAAAGTATTGTCTGCACATTTTATCAAAAGCCCAAACTGGTAGTGGACTAAAAAATGTTCTAAGGTGCCTTTTAATTGATTTTTGTGACATCTTTAAATTTGTTCGCCTATATAAACTGTTTTCTAAGAGTCCAATACCTACAATAAGAAATCAGAACTGCAGTAATGCACTCTACATCTGTACTCTGCAAACCACTGTGAGGTGCATGGCAGAGGGTGTCCCATTTTAACAGTTATTAGTTTCTTCCTGTTCCATTAATGTATGGAGTGTGGGAAGAATGATCGATTGAATGCTTCCGTGTGTGTGCAGGAATTATTCTAGTCCTATCCTCATGATCCCTATGTGAGTGATATGTAGTAAATTGTAGCATATTCCCAGTCATCAGATTAAGCTGGTTCTTGAAACTTTTAAAAGTATTTCTGGGATGGTTTACGTTCTTCATAAAGTGTCTGCCAGTTCAGTTCTTTTGGTATTTCTGTGACACTCTCACCGATCAAACAAACCTGTGACCATTCATGCTACTTATCTGTATATGTTCAATATCCTGTATTAGTCCCTATTTGGTATGGGTCCAACACACTTGAACAATATTCTAGTATGGGTTGCACAAGTGATTGGTTACAAATCTCCTTTTTAGGCTGATTGAACATCCCCAGTATTCTATCAATAAACTGAACCTGTTATTCTATCAATAAAATGAAGTCTGCCATCTGTTTTACCCATGACTTAGCTTATGTGAACATTCCATTTCATACCCTTACAAAGTGCTACACACAGATATTAGTGCTAGTTGGCCGATCTCAACAGTTACTCATTGATATTATAGGTGTAGGATACTGTTTTTTTGTTTTGTAAAGTGCAGAATTTTACATTTCTGGACATTTAGAGCAAGTTGCCAATCTGCACCACATTGAAATCTTATCAAGATCTGACTGAATATTTATGCAGCTTCTCTCAGATAGTATGTTGTTATATGTAACTGCATCATCTGCAAAAATCCTGATTTTACTATTGTCTGCAGGTCATTATAACAACATGAACAGCAAGAATCCCAATGCACTTTCCTGTGGCACAGTCAAAGTTGTTTCTACATCTGACGACGACTTTCCATTCAGCATAACATGCTGTCCTCCCTAACAAAATGTCCTCAGTGCAGTCACAAATTTTAGTTGATACCCCCATATGATCGTAATTTTGACAATAAGTGTGTCATACGGAGTCAAATGCTTTTCAAAAATCAAAAACTACAGCATCTACTGATTGGCCTTGATCCAAAGCTTTCAGTGTGTCGTGAGAAAAGTGCGAGTTGGGTTTCACGTGTTTTTGAAATCCTTGCTGTTGGCATTGAGGTGGTCAAGATACCTCATGTTTGAGCTCCAAATATGTTCTAAGGTTCTGCAACAAACTGATGTCAAGGTTATTGTATGGTAGTTTTGTGGATCACTACTACTACCCTTCTTGTAGATGAGTGTGCAGGGTGTATACGATCCGGGAAAAACCCGGGAATTTTTTCGGCCAGGAGAAAACCGGGAGAAACCTGGGAA